>NC_092864.1:68741195-68832724 GCF_032062135.1 Pyxicephalus adspersus | reverse complement strand
CGAAAGTACGCACGACCAGCGAGCGCGGATTTCATTGATGAATCAGGGCCATTATACTGACGTTGAATATAACATAGACTTCCCTGAAACAAAGGTTTTAGATATCTTTGCACCCAGACTATTTTACTGACTATGGCAATCACTGAGTTGATGGTGCTTCCTGGGTTACATTTTTGTGGACTTCATGGTGCAGTAAAAGAAATACTCATAATTTTAACCCTCAGATGTTAGTGTTAGTTCATATTGCCTGATTCCAGAAGGTGCATTTTACCATGTTTTCGTTTTTTTTCTGTAGGAATCTGTGGAATTCTCTTGAAGTCTATTGTAGTGCATTGCATTTGACAACAATGAAATTTAAATGAAATGTGGATGACATTTCTCACCCTTTTGCTGTTTTTGTGTATATACTTTATTTGCTATTATGCAAGACCTTGACTGTAACCATTTATTTAATGGGGGGCTTGGGCCTGGAGTTAGCGGCCTAAGTGTTTTTGTTTTTTTTTAGGTATTTTTGTGTTAGTATTTAAAGTTAGTTGCGCTATCGTCCTTCCTATTTTGATTAGGTTGTTTGAGTTTCTAGAAGAATATCTTCATGCCACCACAAAAAATGTAGAAGTCAATGCAAATCTCTTTTACAGTTTAGGTTGCTTGGCAATCAATACTTGTGATACAACAGGCAATATATTTGGTTTCTGTGGGCTGTAATGGTGGCACCACAATGAAATGACAATTTCCAACAATTACTACAACCTGCCAAGCTATAGGTATGACCTGCAGGTTAAAACAGGAGTTGCATTAAGTGTGAAGCATCTCAGGTGTACAGGCTGGTAGGAGTGTTGAAAACTAGATGATAAAGTGACTGGAATCAGGAGGCCATGCTGGAATCAGAACTAGGGGTGTTTGGAGCTTGTTTGCCTGCATTCATTTACTTGGTCACTGACAGTCAGCTATGCATTTACTATGAATAAAAGCAAGTTAACAGAGGAAGGAACATGTGCTGCTAAAGTCACTGATGTTTGAGTTAAAACAGTATATGTTGTATTTGCAAGAGTGCACTGGGACAACTTCACTTCAAATTCTGTCACTTCCAATACCACTACACCCAGAGATATGACAATTACATGATCAGCTCTTTGCTACCTGTTCCTCTGCCCCACGGCAGACAAATTTATGATATATATCTTTGGAATACTTTATGTGAATTTGTCAGACATATGCTGCACAGTAATTTACATAAAACAAACAATATTTTCCATTTTTTTATTTTATTTAAAAATTATGATCCTGCACAGTTTCTTGTGGTTATTATACGATTTTGAAAACTCATAGTGACCTTGTAGCAGTGATTCCTGCCATAATTAATACAACATGAAAACGCAAAGTGATATTCAGATTTTATCTGTATTTGGAGGTCAGAACACCCGAGACGGCATGGATGAAATTGTCCCAAGCGGCATGAACACTGGCATCAAATTCATTGGGGAAGTGAGAGGCCAGAACAACCAGGATGCAGTGAGACAGAAGCTGTAAAACAAATAAAGAGTTAGCCATTCTACATTCTATAGAGTTTACAGATCAAGCAGCCATATGTTATGCTTATTGATTTACATTACATGTATATAAGCTATCTGTGGACATGATAACAACACAATGCTTAGAATGTACTTGAAAAATGTCACCATGATAAAGAATAACTTTCTATCTGACCAGTGTAAAGAAGAGAGATTAGTAAATATTATTGTTGAAAAAAATCAATCGTAACTTCTTAGCAGGGTTGTCCAACTTCTGCTGGGCCACATGCAGGCCTAGGTTTTGATATTGAATTATTACAGTATTATTGAATATTGAATCAGTTTTGAAATTTATTGTTGTCTGTTAGAGAAATGTGACCAGCTCAACTTTTATTACACTGAGCTAGTGCAATAAAAGTTGGAATTTAAGTGGATGCTATTTATATTATGCATATTACATAAATGAATATTTTGATAATATTGTTTACATTAATATTATACATATTATATTTTCTGAATTATTGCTCTGTATATGACAGAGTTGCTACATTATGAATGATTACCACTCTTTATACAAGATATGTTTTACCTGCTAAAATCTAACAATATTATGCTATATATATATATATATATATATATATATATATATATATACATATTTTTGGATAGAACAGGAAAAGATTAGATTGTCATGATTTTTTTTCTAATGTCTTGGGAGTTTGGGAGATTCACCCTCTATTCGTCCTATAGACCAATGTCACAGCCACAGAAAGTAAGGGAAACTTATACTCATCAGAGCAAGAGTAGTGAGAAAACCTTTCAATGTTCCTTTAACAAATATTAAACATATACATTTTCTTGACCTTGTTAAGATGTCCTTTCCTGTTAAGTCTTCAGGACAGGAAAATAAACTGAATCTCTCTAGTGGAACACAGGCAGCAAAAAATAAATTGATAGAAACTTTTACCCCTCACTACTCTAAGTACTTTGGGGTTTACATATGTTTAATGAAATAACTGTTCTCTATGGAATCATTTTTAATCACCTCAAAGTTTCCTGGGTCCACTCTCAGATTGTAAGCATGCAGGTCACTGATTTTGTCCAGGGCACCGTCCAAATTGTCCAGATGTTTGGCAGCCTCTCCAAGGGCACCCAGGACCTTGCCACCATGTCTCTGAAGATCAGCAGATCCATGGCTCAAGTCAAAGTGGCTGAAGTAGGTATTGGTCTGAGGGAAGCTCAGGAAAAGCCTGGGATCAAAAGTTAGCATTTAGTTAGGGTATGGCAGTTTTTACATACAATTCAAGAACAATCATGATGCATTAATGGCTTTAATAGGCGGGGTACTATAAATATGTTTCATACAACATATTTGTATTTTTTTAAATTGTAAAGTTGATAATATATGTTAATATCTGCAATATAGAAGGAAATGTACAGATATCTACACTCAGATGAAGAATACTATTAGTAGACCAAATTTAAATATGGGAAAAAAACTGTTCTACTGAAATGCACGCACTATTAAGATTTTAAACCGAACAACAAATGATCAAACTTCAAAACATCCCACTTGATTGTGCAGAAAGTAGAGAGTCCAGTAGCTTTTTAAATATCTCATCCAGCAGCCTTACATACATGCATGTCTCTTGGAACAGACTTTCCCACATTCAGTGGACCATATAGAAAAATCTTGGTATCAGCAGAGTAGCCATAAAACTTAGAAATAGTTCATCTTTGTACAGTGTCCTGACTAAAATACTTGCTACATTAATTATTACATATTATTTTGTACATTACCTTTCCAGGGCTTCACCACCAAGAGCATTCACATTTCCTGAAATTTTGCCCCAGATGGACACAATGGCAGCCTTCTCAGCATCAGAGAAAGTCATTTTGATGGTGATTAGTGAGTTTTCCAAAGATGAAGGCCAAACAAACTATATTTTTTTGCTGGTTGACTAGCATTTTATAGAGGAATGGTCAGCACAACTTCTTCCACCATTCTACCACTATTGGTCAGTTCTAAGCAACACCCAACCATATCAGATGGGCCAAAGAAAAATGCTGCTTTTGCACTAATATTTAAAAGGTCAGCTGTGGATGTAGATGTCAGAATTGCATTCTGTATTTTTGTATACTATTTTTTTATCAGAACAAATAAATAATATATAATTTATGAAAACAATTTTAAAAGTATTTACTTATTTGTAATATTGGGACACAATACACTTGATAAAGCAATATACCGTGTTTCCCCGAAAGTAAGACCTACCCCGAAAATAAGACCTAGCACTTTTCCCCCAACCTGCCCTAATATAAGACCTACCCTGAAAATAAGACCTAGTAGAAAAAGAAAAAAAAAAAGAAAAAAATAAAAGCAAACATAAATTAAAACAGTACTCACCGAGCGGGAGACAGCGGGCGTACACACAGCGGGCTAACACACAGCCGCACAAGCCGATGCTTTCCTTGTAGTTCCGGCTCCTGTCACAGGCGGAGTGATATTACATGCACTTCGCCTGTCAGAAGCTGAAGTGCATGTAACCAGGCTTGTTCTAGTGAGCCCTTAAAAATGTGTTAAAAAAAAAAAATTAAAATAATATACTCACCTGATACGCGATCCTGCGTGTGTTTCTGGCTGCAGCGTGTCTCTCTTCTCTCCTCTGCCAGCATCGTGTCTTTTCCTGTTTGTAAAGCAGAGCGAAAGAAACCGGCACAGCGCCACCTGCTGTTCCATGTCCTAACTGCCGAACAGTGGAAAAAAAGCACAGAGTGATCAGAAGGGGAATTTGTAAGGGGAATTTGGGAATATGGTGTTTTTTTTCATTAAAAAAAGTATATAAGACCTACCCTGAAAATAAGACCTAGTGTGTTTTTGGAAGCCCAAAAAAATATAAGACAGTGTCTTATTTTCGGGGAAACACGGTACTACCGTTTCTGTATTCATTAGCATCCATTCATTCACATACATAATTGGAATCAACATTACTATACGCAGATTTATTTATTTTTTACATAGTAAACGTTATTTAGAATGCAGAATGCAAAAATAAAGTGGAATGCACCATAAGGTAACAATAATTCTTAGTACAAAGCAATATGGTCATTTTTTATAGCAAAGGGAAAATGACAATGTCTATAAGGGTTTACCCCTAAATTCAGTCTACTGTTAATGTGTAAACAAGTATACAACAGAAGAAAGAAAACAGGGAACAATAAAAAAAGAAAATAGATAAGGACTGAGGGGTGGGTGTCCATCTTGGGAACAGCAGATATGCCATACCATTGGTTACAATATAAGTTTATAAAATATTTTTTTTAGCAAAGGTGACCTTAGAAATATGAACCAAACACTCAAGAAATCTACATAAACTAAAATATGCTCATGTAGCTGAGGTTTGAGTTCATCCATAAACTGTAGGCAACCACCCCAAAAGGTCAGGAGCCATATTGATTCAGCTGGGAGGAAAAGGTGCATTAAGAACTTCTCGGCTGAGAGATGGACCTCTGATTCCATGACAAAATGCTGTCACGCTGCTATGTATGGAGACCAGAATCAGTAGGCATGTCCACCTAATACAGTATCCATATTGAATACTGTCTGGTGAAGGTGTTGAAGTCAATGTAGCTAAAGAAAGGGAATAAAGAGTGACTATTTGAAGCAACATTCAAGACAAGGTGTTTTATTATTGGTGAAAAAGTGGACTCCTAACTAGACAAAGTCTTGTCTCCTAATCCCAATGCATTTCACCCATTTTTTATTGTTCTTTGTATAGCACATGCAAACTTTGTCTAGTTAAGAGTCCACTTTTTCACCAATTAATAAAACACCTTGTCTTGAATGTTGCCTTCAAAAAGCCACTATTTATTCCTTTTCTTTATCCATATTGAGTACACACTCTAGGCTTGGCAACTTTAACGCTTATCTTACTTCCCTTTTAACCCTTTGGATTCCTATTGAAGTCAATGTAAGTATTTTGTGCCCACAAGAAAATCAGCCAACCACAGGTGGTCACATTGGCACCGCTTTCTCTGGCTTCTACAGGGGACCGATGTCAACGCAGTCTTCTATAAACCAAATACCATTATAAAACACAGAGCACAGCAACCAAGGGGCTATTTTGTGGTTGCTGTGGTAGACAGATAGGGTCAGTATGGAGAGGCCTACATGGAGAGATAGGATAAGGAGGAGTAAAAAAAAACATATAGACATTGCTTACCATTTTGTGCTATTATTGACTAGTAGTGAGTGAGATAAGGTTCGCTTTGAGCAGTTTTTAGAGACAAAAGGATTTAGAGTATAAAAGAAAAAAAAGAATAACACAAACAGATAGTACTGATGAAGAGATTAAAAAGAGCATACAGCGTTTGCAAAAGCAATATTTTTGCTATTGTTAATGAGAGAAATTTAGTTTTAAAAAAAATGGAGTGAAAAAAAAAGAAAGAGAATACAGCACTTAACATGCACCCATATTGTGTTACTGCTACTTAGAGAAAACTGGGGAGTGAAAAACAAATTAAAAAGGGGCATACAACAAAGGAAGACATCAGTGTCAATTATACAATACGGTGGATATAAAATTATACAGACCCCTGATAAAATGCCAGGTTTTTGTAAAAAAAATGAGACCACAATAAACCATTTCAAAACTTTTCCTACCTTTAATGTGACCTATAACCAACAACAAACAAATCTGTTAGTGGGGAAAAATTAAAATCATACAATAAGCGGGTTGTGTAGCCAGCCTAAATATAATTTGTTGAAGCACCTTTTGATTTAATTAAAACATTCAGTCTTCTTGGGCTTATACCTGTCATTATAGTTAAAGAGAATCTAATTAACCCAAAATAAAGTTAATTTGTACTAGTAAGATTTTCCTGACATTTACTCAGTTCCCTGCTACAGCAAATTCCATGGTTCACAAAAGCTTACAAAGCATAAAATGGATCTCATTGTTGAAAGCTTTCAGTCAGGAGAAGGGTACAAAATGTCTGTTGCTATATCCTCCTCCTTATTTTAAATGATTTTTTGAGTTTTTAAAATGTCTCCATGTGAAAACAAAACAAGCAGAAATTAATGCACACTTATTGAAGCCAGCATTCTTGATACATCAGGCATGGTATTTAGTTTCTATGGGCGGTTTTGTTAGAACCAGATAAAAAATGGCATTGATTCTGCTAACAAAAGTTACAATCAAGCTACAGGTAACAACTGCAGGTTAAAATAGGAGGTGTCATATCATGAGACTAAGATGGGGAAAGACCTAACACGTGTGCTCATAACTTGATGACACAGCAAAGTGCCTGGAATTGGGAACCACTTATAGAATAAAAACTGTTATAGAGCTTGTTGGCCTGTATGAAAATTTACTATTTCAATAAAGAGCTATGCATCTAACCTCAAATAAAAGGAAATAGGAGCAAAAATGCAAAACTTAAGTCACCGATATTTGGGTTAAAATTTCATATGTTGTATCTGCAACAGAACAGTGGGACAACTTTACATAAGGAAGAATAGAACCAATAAGTGATATCAGCTTCCTCTGTCCACAGAAGCTGCACCATTTGACTATTTCACATGTTAACTAATCCTTGCACCCACTATGCATTGTTTTAAATAGAAAGGAGGATAATAGGATCATGATTCCAGGTAAACACTGTTTATTGGATTGAATCTCTGAGTTTATGCTACTGTTACATTTGAATAGATTATATACTAGAGCAGTGTTTTTTAACCAGGGTTCCTCCAAAGGATGCTAAGAGGTTCCTTGAGCAATGAACTGTTTGTGACTCTCAGTTTAACAAGTCCTTCACACACTTTTGGCTATCTGTAAGGGTGACATTGTTCCCAATGGCCAGCAATGTAAGAAGTAATTATAGCAGGGGTTCCCTGAAGATCTGAAATTTATTTCAACGGGTTCCACATGTTAAATTGTTCAAGAAACACTGTGCTAGATCATCGCCAAACATCTGTGTGCAATGATAAAATACGACAATCAAGTTTACCGTACCCCTAAATGGTAGGATGCAGTGCAAGACTTTTAGAACCTCTAATTGTTTATTTTACAAATTCACACAAAAGTTTGTCAGTTTGGCACACACAAGGCAAATTAGTCCTCATAGTGATTCTGTAGAAGGTTGCTGATTTTATATAAATATCCCAAAGCAAATCCTTTGGTTGTGATTTTTATTTGCATTTTCCCATATATGGCACAATAATTTTCATATATGAACACAAACGATACTTTTCACTTTTTTTAAATTTTATTTCAATGTTTTCATCCTTCCAATTTCTTGCAGTAAATAAAACATCACAACTCAAAATGATATTTGGCTTTATCTGTATTTGGAGGTCAGAACACCGGAGACAGCATGGATGAACTTGTCCCAAGCGGCATGAACAGTGGCATCAAATTCATTGGGGAAGTGAGAGGCCAGAACAACCAGGATGCAGTGAGACAGAAGCTGTAAGACAAATGTGTTTTAGCCATTGTATAAATCTCTATGGAATATACAGATCAAGCAGACATTGGTTATTCTTAATAATTTAAATTACTTAAAGCAGTGGTGGCAAACCTTTTCGGTCCCGCGGACAACTAAAATTACAGACTCCTGACCGCGGATGGGCGGGGAGCTGGGTGCCAATCAAAGGGGGAGAAACCTCCCGGTAGTGACGTCATAATGACATAACCCCGCCCACTCCCCTATTGCAGATCTGAGCCTGCGATGGGAGAGTGGTCGTGTGGTGTTAAGGGACACAACCCATCCACTTCCATGAGCCTGGGATTTGTACAGGGGACATGATTCGCAGCTCTGGCCAGTGCACCCCGCCAGCAGGGTCCTTCCCTGGACCCTGCTCGGGGGTGCACTGGTCAGAACCGGGGACCACCAAAATTTTCTCGCAGACCACCGGTTGGCAACCGCTGACTTAAATGATGTAATGAGCTAATGTATGGACGTGATAACAACACAATGTTTTCAATGTATTTAAAAAAAGTCACCATATTAAAGAATAACTTTCTATCTGACCAGTGTAAAGAGGGATTAGTTAATATTACTTCTTAGTTAATAACTTCTTAGCAGCTAATGCAGGGTTGTCCAATTTCTGTTTTAAAGGGTCCACATACAAGCCTAGCTTTTATAGACAAAGACATTTAAGCAAGGTAATATGCTGACTACCTGTAAATGATAGCTTAGTCATTTTATTGTTGTCTGTTAGAAAAATGTCAGAAATGAAAGCAGATCCTGGGCCATGTAGACTAGATTTGGTATCCCCTGAAGTATGCAGTAAAAGATGAATTTTTATTAGTTGTAATGCCCATGTCTTGCTAACAGTATGAATAGCTAAGCTACCACTCTCTATCAAGGAGATCTATATTTTAACTGCTAAAATCTAAACTGAATATGAAATGTAAGGACATGTTTTTAGACATCAGTGAAGGATTAGATTTTATTTATGTATGTGTCCCTACTAAGGAGATTCACTTTCCGTATGTCCAAGTGACCTTTGCCACAGACACAAAAAGTAGGTAAAAATACAACATTTTGAATTGTCATCAGAGAAAGATTGGCAGGAAGATGCTCCAATGGGACAATTGTTCTGGTAACAAATACTTAAGATTTAAATTTCTTTGTCTTTAGAGATGTCCTTTCCTGTTAAGTCTTCAGGACAGAAAGTTAGGCTAAATGGTGGTGGAACACAGACAGCAAAAAAAAAAAAAAATAACTTGATAGGTAGTCTTGTCATTTACTACTCCAAAAACAGTTTTGGAGTACAGTAATTACATAACTGTTTTTATAGATTCATTTTTAATCACCTGAAAGTTTCCGGGGTCCACTCTCAGATTGTAAGCATGCAGGTCACTGATTTTGTCCAGGGCACCGTCCAAATTGTCCAGATGTTTGGCAGCCTCTCCAAGGGCACCCAGGACCTTGCCACCATGTCTCTGAAGATCAGCAGATCCATGGCTCAAGTCAAAGTGGCTGAAGTAGGTCTTGGTCTGAGGGAAGCTCAGGAAAAGCCTGGGATGAAAAGTTAGCATTTAGTTGAGGTATGGTAATTTATACATACAATTCAAGAACAAAGATGTGCAAAGTGCCATAACTAATTTTTCTAGGTTATTTGTCCTACTGAATGGGCAGCTAATACGACACTAATATGCAACCTAAATAATTTATGATAAATTTCAATCTAAATGTCTGTGTATGAGACGAGGCATTGTTAATTAATGCTGTGATGAAAAAGTGGGTGGTTTTAATATGCTAGTAAAGGTGGGAAAACAGATAATTCAATCTTTATATGCTATTATTGTTTTTCATACAACAGACTTGTATATGCCTGTAAACTGCAAAGTTAATAATATCTGTTAATATCAGCAAGCTGGGAGGAAATGAACAGTTCTTTGCACTCAGATAAAGAATAATATTAGCAGACCAAACTGTTCTACTGATATGCAGCCACTATTAGGATTTAAAACTAAACAAGAAAATGAATAAAATTAAAAATCTCATGTGACTGTAGAAATGTAGAGATCCCTTCAGCCTCCTAAATATCTCCTCTCAACAGCCTTACATACATGCATGTGTCTAAGACGTAGACCATATAGAAAGATATTGGTATCTGCAGAATTAGAGTTAGAAATAGCACAAGTCTTTGTACATGACTATGATACTTGCTACAATAATTTTATATATTATTTTGTACATTACCTTTCCAAGGCTTCACCACCAAGAGTGCTCACATTTCCAGAAATTTTGCCCCAGATGGACACAATGGCAGCCTTCTCAGCATCAGAGAAAGTCATTTTGTTGGTGAATATTGAGTTTGCCAAAGATGAAGGCCAAACAAACTATAACTCTTTGCTTGCTAACTAGCATTTTATAGAAGAATGGTCAGCACAACTTCTTCCACCATTCTACCACCATTGGTCAGTTCCAACCAACACCCAAGCATATCAGATGTGATTATGTCAAAGAAAGTTGCTGCGTTTGTACTAATTATTAAAAGGTCAGCAGTATAGAAAATGCATGTCAGGGTGGCATTCTGTATTTACACAAACTGTTTTTTGCAGAAAAAAAACTTTTGATACTTTGATAAGAAAAAAAATATTTCATATATTTACTTATTGGCAATATTGTGACATGCATTCAGTTACTAAAGCAATGTACTAGCCTTTCTAATATTTATCCTATTATACCATCCCATCTTCAGCATCCATTCATTCAACTAATCATTGGATTGTAAGCTGTTCGGGGCAGGGTCCTCTCCTCCTGTGTCACTGTCTGTATCTGCCTGTCATTTGCAACCCCTATTTAATGTACAGCACTGCGTAATATGCTGGCGCTATATAAATCCTGTTCAATATTAATAATTAAAAAAATTTATGTCTATGTCTATGTAGTCTATGTTTCTTACTGCTGCCTGTAATTCATTAAGCTGCACTGGCTTTTCTAGGGCATCTCTGTCCCCTGTGGACAATCGTGACAAAAGCATCTCCGCCAAATATGTGTAGATATCTTCCTGACATTCTTAAGAATGAAAGGTCTAGGGGTCCATCCCGATGTTGTATTTTTCCCCATAGTAGGATATAAATGCCTTAGCAATGCCTCATGTATGAAACAAGATGTGAGGTAAGAAGGTGCATTCCCTTTGCATTCTAAGTGAATTGGTGAGCTTTCTCCTTCTCTTGTTACCATATTCATATTAGGCTCTTTGGAATGTAGCTAATGTGGCTTTGGCTTTAGATATATATAGGGAAGTCAGTTTAGTCCTGGGTGCTGTCAGTTATCCCCCCAGGTCTCCTACGGGTGATTGCTGATGTGATTGTTCTAATTCTTGAATTTTGCAGATCATTTGGGTCACCTCCTGTTCCCTAGCTTTCTTAAGTCTACCCCCATGCTTGATGAGAATCCTTCTGATCACTGTTTAATGCACCTTCCACACTACCAAGGGATCACTGCCCGGTAAGTTATTTTCTCTGAAATAGTGGGACAAGGAATCAACCACCTCTGCAGCCACAACTGCATCCTTATAGCAACAGGTAATTTTGATGTCAATGCCAGGCTCTAGGTGTATCATGGGTCAGTTGAAAAAGTAAAAGCACTGGGTGTGTTCTTATATGGTGATATTCCCAAACAATATAAAAATCTGCAAAGTGCAGCAGCCAGAATTGGTCAATACTAGAATAAGATTAATGTGCATGGGGAAGAAGGTGTAATCCTTCCCAGTGGGGTTCCACAAATGTCACACGCCCATAAGTTGGTGGCTATGTAGGCACTTTTAAATCTTCAGGCTAGGCATAGTGAACTGGACCCCTGCGGCCCAGTCACATCAAGTTCTGGTTCGGGAGCAAAGTTCATCCAAGAAGAGATGTGCCTCTAAATTCATTAGGGAGATGTCTATTTCGTAGGGTAGGTATATTATTCCTGCAAAAGTGTGTTTCTTGGACAAATTGCACCTGGGTTTTCAACCTATGCAGTTCAGCTAGAAAAGCAGTAGGTTTCTCTTTAGCAAGTGAAATTAGACAGTGCTGACATATGAGCTAAGCACTATGCAAACACAACCGGGCCTTGATGCCCAAACACAGACAACATAGACACGAAACTAAGGAAAGGTAGGGGCAAGGGTCCCAATATGTTACCGTATATACACACTGGTGTATACATTACTACACTACTACACTGGTGTATAATACATTGGTATTAATGAGAACACAGCAGATAAAAAAAACATCTCAACATTATTTAACCACTAACCAAACGTTTGTTAAATCAATGCACATCTCCACCAAAAAACCTGATCCACCTTCTTTATAGTGGGGGGACATCGGTATGTAGCAGGTTGATGACCTTGGCCCATTTGTGGGCAGGAAGCTAAGTAGTGCGGTCAGGCCGAAGATTGTCCCAATGGACAAGGAATGTAGTCAGTCTTCTTGTTTTATATGAATAAAACTTTAACAGCAACAAATAACAGTTATTATCCAACAATCATAGAAGGTAGCAAAAATACGGCCTGTATATCCAGGGAACAATTCCGTCCGTGGGGTACAGCCCAGGGTAAGTATCCCAACTGAAGAGTAGGTGACTCACCCCTACCAGGGGAGTCAGCCTGGGTTTTCGGGTGATGGTGGGCTGCCCTTGCGGGACTGTCATCCAGAGACCTGTTGCCACAGAAAAGAGGAAGGCATTGCTGATAAGGTCAAACATAAGGGCCGATCTGGTAAGGCAATCTGTGGTAGTTTGGACATGCCCAGTAGACCTATGTGCTATGTATATCTCTGAGCTGATGAAACATGACCGTGTAAGTAGCCAAAATAACTACATTCAACATATTAAAGTGAATTCACAAACTAGCAGTGACTAACAGTAAAGCTGCATTACTAAAGATCTACAGTAATGGTATCACAGAGCTTACTATGCATTTTTTTCACTAATTAGTAAGGAGCCAATTTATAACTCTTAGTTTTAAGCCACATGCATACAAACACAAATAACTATGTGATTCACATTACACTGCCCATTAACGGTGTTCAGAGAAATATGGTCAGAATCAATTGGCACCCAGATTTTAGGTTGTCCAAGAGTGAGTAGTAACGTGTAACTATTCAATTCTGAGTTATGATCTAATTTTAGGATTTTGTGCCCACAGGAAAATCAGCAGACAGTCCCATTGGCTTCTGTTCCTCTGGCTTCCATAGAAGGCTGCTGTTACTGCAACCTTTTATAAACCACAGATAAGCACTATAAAACAGAGCATAGCAACACAAGGGGTCATTTTGTAGTTACTGTTGTAAACAGATCAGGATCATTATTTTCTGACCTATATGGAGAGATAGAATTAGGAGGAACATACAGACATTGTTTGCCATTGTGTGCTTTTTCATATACTTTCACAAATTAGTAAGAGCAAATCCATAACTTTCAATTTTAAGCTACATGTATAAAACCAAGCGCTTCTTCCTCCAACTTCTACAAGAGGGTGACGTTACTGGAGCCCTTTATAAAACGCAGAGCACAGCGACACAAAGGGGCCATTTCATAATGAAGCAGCATTAAGCATTATCCATAATAAGGGTAAAACACATACATTGCTTTTTATATTGTGCTACTAGTGGCGAGTGGGATATGGTCAGTTTGGGGAATTTAGGGGCGATTAGTACAAAAAATAACACACATAGACAACTCTTGTCAATTTGTGCTACTAGTAAGTTATATGGGGTAAGTTTGGAACAGCTAAGTAGGGAAGATAGAAAATATAGATAAAAAGAAAAGAGGCATGCAGTGTTTTCCAATGCAGAACTTTCTGCTAGGACTAATTAGAGAAATTTAGTTTAAAAAAATAAAATGGGGACAAAGAGTGATTGCCAAGATGACATTTTCTGCTACTGCTAGCTGGGAGTTTGGGAGAAATTGG
This sequence comes from Pyxicephalus adspersus, assembly GCF_032062135.1. Taxonomy (NCBI): domain Eukaryota; kingdom Metazoa; phylum Chordata; class Amphibia; order Anura; family Pyxicephalidae; genus Pyxicephalus; species Pyxicephalus adspersus. The sequence continues at coordinate 68,818,798 of NC_092864.1, read as the reverse complement.
GGAGTAAAATACAAAATGAAAAGGGGCCATACAGCCGAGGAGGACATTTGCATCAATTAAATAATATATGATATTAAATATCAGAATCAACATTACTGGTAGATGTTTTTCCTCTTTGATGGCAAGCAAGCATTATTATTTATTATTTTTAGTAAATACTAGTAAAACTGGACACAAAATGCCACCAAGTCAATTTTTGACAACTCTACTCATTTATTCTCAACTGCATATCTAATAAATACCAGCTCCAATGGGCATAAGGAATACGGGGCTTAAGGGGTAGACCAGGTTTTTATATTTAATAATATCAGTACAGTTCCAGGTCCAAGGGCAGCAAGATTGTTAAGGTTAGGGTTGGACATAGGAATGTGCAAAGTGTTTCACATACTTTCATAACCTAATCAGCCACAACGCACTGCAAGAGATTACTGAAAGATTCTACAGTCTTATTTATTAAAGCTCTCCAAGGCTGGAGAGAATACACTTTCATCAGTGAAGCTGGGGGTGCCATAGATCTGGCATAGATTTGGTCCAGAATTGAAAACATTTGCTAACAAATAGAAAATGACTTTTAAGAAATCCATTCCAGGTTTGCTGGATCACCCAGCTTTACTGATAAAAGTGTATCGTCTCCAACCTTGGAGATCTTTTATAAATCAGGCACACTGAATTCTCCTGAGGCACCTTGAATGGGGCTTTTTTTATTTCAACCACACCAAAATAATTATTAAAAATTTACATAACTTTATTTAAGACTTATTTTCAGAAACATATGACCATATATAAAACCAGATATAAATCCACAAAGAATTGTCCACAAAAGTAACAAGTGTTGATCTTAACACAATGTTAACGAAACCCAGAAAAAGAGTGATTCTTGTACAGAAGAAAGGTTTGTTTCCAGGTACAAGTATGATAAAAATGTTTAGAAAGCCATGGCTGTAATGATCTTTAGGTAGTAACACGTCTTGCAGAGCAATATCTGCTTTATTAGACCAGACCATTGTTATAATAAACAGTGAATATTTGGATTATCAACAATACAAACAGAAAGAAAAATATATGTATAATAAATATTTGGTACTGTATATACAATTGTTTCATTTTCATTCGGTGTCAGTATCATTGGGGTTGGGGACCCATCTTTGGTGTTAAGTCTCCTAAAAGGTGTGAGCAAAAATGAGGTCAAGTTTTTAGGATTAGTTTGGGATAGTCTGGAGTAGTTTGATGTTGTTCAAGAGCTGCGGGATAGTATGGCTGGAAGCAGCATTATTATGTTGGCGCAGATCGCAAGTTGGTGTTATGGATGCCTTTGAGGATCAGCAACCCTCAAAAACTGTAAGAAACATTTGTGTTGTGTTCTGTTGATGAGGATTTTGTTATTCACTTTGCTATGTTTTATGTTTTCTTTGGTATTATTATGTTATTATGATGTTATTGAAAAAAACATGTCATTGTGAAGGACTGCTATTGGTAATAATAATATTATTACTATTATTATTAATATTATAATTTTTATTATTAATAATAATAATTTTACATAGCCTGCAGGACATTTGACTAATATTAGTGTGTTTGTCTTTAGTTGGGAATCGGCGGGTGGCAAGGTAGTGTCTGAGGGTTTCTGTGAACATTGATGAAATACAACAAACAAGCTCGACATACCCCATATGGCAGGTTTCAGTGAAAGACTTTTTGATCTCCTAGTTGTGTATTTCACAAATAAAGCACAGACACAAATCTAGCACATACAAGGTCAATTAGTTTTTTTGTGAAATGAATTGAAGGTTGCTAATTATATGAAACATGCCCCAAAAGCAAATCCTTTGTGAGTTTAGAATTGCATTTAGAATTCCATACTTGGAACAATAATTTGCATATAAGAGCACAAACAATATTTCTTTATTTATACATTTTATTAAAATATTATCTAAATTCACAGGTTCTTGCCATAATTATTACAAAATGAAAATTAAAAGTGATGTTCAGATTTTATCTGTATTTGGAGGTCAGTACACCAGAGACGGCATGGATGAACTTGTCCCAAGCAGCATGAACAGTGGCATCAAATTCACTGGGGAAGTGAGAGGCCAGAACAACCAGGATGCAGTGAGACAGAAGCTGTAAAACAAATGTCTGTTAGTCATTGTATAAAACTCTATGAAATATACAGATCAAGCAGACATTGGTTATTCTTATTGATTTACATCTCTCTGGACGAAATACCAACACAATGCTAATTTATTTGAAAATTGTCAGTTTGATAAATTTTAACTACCCATCTTAAATGTGAAAAAAGAAAGTTGTTAAGAAAATTGATGCAAAAACTCAAGAGTAACTTTCTAACAGCTCTTGCAAGGGTGCCCAATTCCAGTCCTCATGCCTGTGTTTGCATATAAAGTCATTTGCTTTTAAATGATCTCCAGAAACTTAAGAGATAACTGTTAGAGAAATGCCAAAGATGTGAGCACATCCTGGCCCTTATGGACAGCATTTGAAAAAACTTGTGCAAACATGCTGAATTTTAATTCTTTGCTAATGACATAACAGCAATCCCCATGTGTTGCTCACAATATGAATGACTAAACTGCAAAATCTAAAGATATTATGCTATATGTAAAGATATGTTTTGGATAGAACAGGGAAAGAATAAACTGTTTGTCAAGCTTTTATTAATAGAGGTTTTACCCTTCACTGCTCTATAAGTACTTTGGGTATTACACATTTTTAATTACATAACTATTCTGTATGGAATCATTTTTAATCACCTCAAAGTTTCCAGGGTCCACTCTCAGATTGTAAGCATGCAGGTCACTGATTTTGTCCAGGGCAGCGTCCAAATTGTCCAGATGTTTGGCAGCCTCCCCAAGGGCACCCAGGACCTTGCCACCATGTCTCTGAAGATCAGCAGATCCATGGCTCAAGTCAAAGTGGCTGAAGTAGGTTTTGGTCTGAGGGAAGCTTAGGAAAAGCCTGGGATGAAAAGTTTACATTTAGTTGAGGTATGGTAGTTTACACATACAATTCAAGAACAAACACGATGTGCAAAGTGGCATAACACCTATGAACCAGCGTGTTTTGCTGCTCTAGGCATTGTGCTATTTGCACTTCTGAATGGACAAGTAATATATTGATAGCATACAGTTTAAATCATTTATAATTGCTCTTTAGGGGGTCAATTTATCAAGCAGGATATCTGACATTCCCTGAAATATTCAATGATGGGAATCAATTACTCACATTGAAACATTGGCCCTGATTTATTAAAATTCTCCAAGGCTGGAGGGAATACACTTTCAACAGTAAAGCTGGGTGATCCAGCAAATCTGGAATGGATCTGGTCCAGGATTGGAAACATTTGCTAACAAAAGCTTGACTTTTAGGAAATCTATTACAGGTTTGCTGGATTACCCAGCTTCACTGACGAAAGTGTATTCTCTCCAGCCTTGGAGAACTTTAATAAATTCTGTAAGATTCTTTGAACAGCCTCTGAAAAATCTTGGTATCAGCCCATAAGACTCAGAAATGGCACAATGTCTTTCTATGTTGTCCTGACTACAAAACTTTACAATAACTATTTAAAAAACTTTAGTACATTACCTCTCCAAAGCTTCGGCACCAAGAGCATTCACATTTCCAGAAATTTTGCCCCAGATGGACACAATGGCAGCCTTCTCAGCATCGGAGAAAGTCATTTTGCTGGTGATTTTTGAGTTTGCCAAAAGTGAAGGCCAAACAAACTATAACTCCTTGCTTGCTAGATAGCATTTTATAGAAGAATGGTCGGCACAACTTCTTCCACCATTCTACCACCATTGGTCAGTTCCAAGCAACACCCAACCATATCAGATGTGATTATGTCATAGAAAAGTGCTGCCTTTGTACTAATTTTTTAAAAGGTCAGCTGTAAAGAAAATGAATGTCAGGATGGTATTCTGTATTTACACAAACTGTGTTTTCAGCACAACAAGTTCTTTTTTGTACTTTAAAGAAAAAAAAACATTGCAATTATTTAGAAAATATATATAAAAGTGCTGCCTTTGTACAAATTTTTTAAAAGGTCAGCTGTAAAGAAAATGAATGTCAGGATGGTATTCTGTATTTACTCAAACTGTGTTTTCAGCACAACAGGTACATTTTTGTACTTTAAAGAAAAAAAAACATTGCAATTATTTATGTATTGGCAACATTGTGACGCACATTCAATTATTAAAATAATGCACTACCCTTTCTAGTTTTCTTCATGATAAAATCATCATATTATCGGCATCTATTCATTCACATATATCATTGGAATCAGCATTACTAAAAGTAGTTGTTGTTATGGTTAAAGGTTAAGAATTTAAAATATAAAGATGAAGTGAAATAGAGAAAGGATTATCACTTCAATGTAACAGTAATTCTTAGTATCAAGCAATATGGGGTATTGTCACAACAAACAAAAGGGAAAAGGACTATGAGGTGGCTGTCCATCCCAAAAGTGGCCCCCAAAAATTCTACTAAAATTTCCAGGTTCCCACATGAGCTTTGTCTTCCAGCCATGGATCTGAGTTGCCAGATCGTTCATACTCAGCAGGTGGGACATTTCTTCTGATGACTCCAAAAAAGCAGAAGCAACATTGGATCTCCAAAGCAATAAGCCATACCTGGACCCCAGAAGCATGGATAGAACAGCAATATCTGGAGACAGGTATAGAAGAGGTTGTCACACTGTTATAAAGACCAGATTAGGGTAATCAGAGGGCATGTCTGCCATATGTGCAACATAGTGCCCATCTCATTACCAAACCTCCAGCAGGGTTCCAAAACCTGAAGAAATATCCTATGAGGTTGGGGTGGACACTGGTACTAATGGAACAAAATCCTAAAAGTTTTCTCCTGTGCTGCACAGAATATATTATCTTAATGTCTTTAAAAACTATTGGGGAAAAATGGGGGATCCTCTGGAAAAATGTCCAATTTGATGCTACATTAAGGAAAGCACTGGGAAGATACTTGAGTAACCCCAAAGAAAGAAAGAACAAGCTTGCAATCCAGGTGGAAAAAAGCGTCAGGCTATATCTTTAAAGAACTGAGAGCTAGGTCAATATTCGAAGATGAGTAAGAAAAAAAGGCACCAGAAGAAGAATTGCAATTCATTGGTATTCAAGGGAGGGATGGGGGTGAGGATAAGGGATATGGAGTTCTCTCTTGATTCAGGCAACTTTATATACTGGTGAAAGGTCCAGTCTTATACAGCAAAGAAGCTTCAAAATGGGACACGAGAAAGCCCATACAGATGGCAATACTGCAGTTCCAACTTGGGGAAGAAAATTTCCAAGTTGCAGTACAACTAAAATAGGATGAGGTATTGAAACTAAAGTAAGATATCCATTTTATTAACTAAAATGTGACTAAACCAAATATGACACTTCTGAGACCATTGTCATAAATAAAATAAATGCATCTTGTTAAAGGGGCAATTAGTTCAGATAATACAAACCTGCAAATTATGATAGGATAAGACCCCAAGATGGGTTATAGTATGGGACCACTAAAATGGGGATCTTGCAAGAATAATGAAAATTCACTAGGTGGATAAGAAATGTCCAGAGCTACAGATTTATGAGCATTGTTGTGAAAGTTATAGAATTTAGAAAGGCTAGAAGTACTTGAAGAATGGAAGGAAAAGGTGTCTGAGAGTTGGAGACATGCAGTAGCTGACTTCCAAACTGAGACCAAGTTTATGATGGCGTCCTGCCACAGTGATCTCATTTATAGAAAAACAAAGGGCAGTAGCCAAACGTTTCATTGCTAAGATGTACCAATAGGGCAAAAAAGGACATCCTTCTCTAGTAGAGCTTGAGATGGCAAACCTGGGTAATTGACAAGTACAAGCACAGAAGGAGAGAAGGGCTTTACCCAATAGGGCTCCTAATCTCAGACCAGCATCTATTATCCAATATGTAATATAAACATCAGAATCAGCATCACGTAAGGAGCATTCATTTTTTTCATTCCTTCTGAATAGTAGTAGATCTGGATGTAAAGGAGCCCAACAATATATTAATAATATTATTATTATTATTATTATTAATAAACAGGATTTATATAGCGCCAACATATTACGCAGCGCTGTACATTAAATAGGGATTGCAAATGACAGACTAATACAGACAGTGATACAGGAGGAGAGGACCCTGCCCTGAGGAGCTTACAATCTAATAGGTGGGGGAATTTCACACACAATAGGATGGGAGATATGTAGTGGTGGGAAGTAGTGGGGGTTTCAAATGTATCTGTCTTGTTGGCCATAATTCCCAAATACTTATTATACTATAGAGATCAACCCCACTGGTATGCAATTTTTTATTTCTTAATATCAGTATCGTTGCCTTTCCTACAGGTCCTAGGGCCGAAAGATTGTTAAGATGATGTATTGTATTTTGAATAAAACTTGAATTTTCTGTATTAAGAAGAAATATTTTCCACTCATCCCTTTTTTGATAACTGCTGCAATCTTTGTGATGAATTTACTTTTCTGGGCTTCTGCTTTTTTGTTGATTTCAGGATGAAGTAATTAAAGAATATACATAATTTTGGCCTTCAGAAATTGATATCAGTTCATACTACCTGATTCCAGTAGATCCCTGGATGTAATGACATTTTGATAATGATTATGTATATATATATATATATATTTTATGCAGGACTTTGACTATACCAGTTCTTCTAAACAAATTTGTTTAATTTTATGTGGGATTGGTGCTGGGTTAGTGGTCTTTTTTAAAGGACTTTTTTGTTTTTATATGAAGCCTATTGTTTTTATGTTCTACTCATTTTGAGTTCTATAAATGTTTAGAAGAGTTTTGCACCACAGAACCAGCAGAACTCAAAGGAAATGGAGGCGCATGTGTGTACTCTGTGGATGGTAATGTCCTGAACTGGCTCCACTCCACGCTGGAACAAACAAGGCTACCTAGCTGGCGCACCAACGAATATCCGAAACTTGGAGGGGTCTAGAGAGTGGGTATCACAACAGGGGAATCGAGGAGGATAAGCACGGATGCCAACACGGGGTAAGATCCAGCATTCCCAGTAATAGTTCAAATGGCGTCAGCGTGTAAAGCAAATAAGATGGTAGACATATTCCCGCCCTCCCCTATTAAGCAGAAGAGGAGAGAGGGCTCTAATGAGCTGGACATGCTTCCAGGGAGCTCTCCTTCATCCCCAGCTGCAGGTGAGCATCAACAGCAGGTATCTGACCCAGATAATCTCCTTGATAGATTTAAAACAATGCTAAAAATAGCTTTGGAGAATACTACAAAAAAATCACTGAGCATTTTTCTAAAGAGCTGAGAGAGCTGGGCCAGCGTATAGTGCAATTGGAGGGGAGAATGGATGACGCCACAGCTGTTTTGAAGGGACATGAAGAGGATATAGAGTTCCTGAAACAAGAGGTACTGTCCTTTTATCATAAATTAGAGGACTATGAGAATAGGTCCAGCCGTTCAAATTTGCGCATCCATGGCCTACCAGAAAATATTAGATACCTGCAGAAAATCTAGAGTTGGACCGTGTACACCGTACATTGGTAAAACCAAAATTGGAAGGCCCACCAAGAGATATATTGGTCAAACTAGACTACAGTCAAGTTAAAGATATGCTAATGAAAGCATATATGCAGAGAGCCTTTATCTTTTCAAGGACATAATATTCAGTTTTTTACAGATTTGGCACCGGCGACAGTATTACGCCGTAGAGAACTGAAACCTTACCTACAGATACTACAGAAACAACAGATTCCATATAGATGGGGCTTCCACTTTAAATTGCTTTGCTCATATGAGGGCAAAATGCAAGCTATTTCTTCACCAGGGGAGGCTAAAGTGTGCTTTCAAGTAGTGGGACTGTTGGATAACAATCAGTCAGAGAACTGAAAAGCTGTAGAAAGTGCTTGTTTCCCTACATCGCGGTCAGAGGTTCTCCAGCAACAATAGGGGACCAAGGAACATAAGTATGCAACATCACTTAAATGTCTGAGATTCTCACAGAGTAGTACTTGAATATCCATATTGAATTAATGTTCGTTTTATCACGTGTATGCTCTTTTCAGGTACTGTATGATTTTAGTGAGGCTGAAGCCTTTTTATCAATATAATAAATATAATAAAAGCTATGAAGTTTTTATTGCAATCTGGATCATGTTATTGGTATGATATTGGTCACATATGGAAAGCTGTTTGGTGTTTTTTTTTTTGGCACTTTAAAATAGCCTAGGTCCTGGCATGGAAGTCACTGCGTACTCCTACTGCCACTAGAATATCCTCAGTGTTTTTGAGGAATATGCCTAGTGTGGCTTTTGGGGTGTCAGAAAGATTTCTGTCCCACTTTGTGGGCACTAGTGGGCTGCAGTGTCAAGTGGAAAGGATGTGGGGTGGGAAAAGGTCCCAATTCCACATTGCTTGGGAATATATGTTGTATATGGTGTTAGTCTTGTGTGGTCTTTGTCTTCCTGGTCTTTGTTTTGTCTTTCCCTGTTGTTCTTGATGTTAGGTAGGTGGCTCATGGTATAAATATTGATGATGGAATCATTCTATGATAAAATGGTAATATCAATATTATCTCTCAAAGTGCAGGGTTTCAACACTCCAGTCAAGAGGTCACAAGCATTTCAATATTTTTACAAACAAAAGGCAGATATTATATGTCTACAGAAGACATTTTTCTACTGTTTCTTGCCCAAAATACTTTCATGCCCCCTACCCCATTGTTTTTAAGGCAAGTGCCACAATAAAGCAGGGAGGAGTGCTCATTGGTTTTAGGAAAATACTGTAATTTCATTTAGATAAAGAAGTAACTGATGGGGACGGTCACTATTTGCTTCTGGTGGGAACACTGATTGATGCCAAAGTAATCTTGGTATCTTATTATGCTCCTAACGACAATCAGTTACGCTTTTCTGAAGGCCTTATGAACTTAGTACGCCAACATGTACAGGGTATCTTGATATTATGGCCCAAATTCATCAAGCAGAATCGGATGATCATTCGCGCATTCGTATTCCCAATCCAAAATCGTACGCCGTCGCGCAATTCAGCAACTGAATAGGCTCGCGGCCGTAGCCGCGCATCTCCGGCAGCTTTACACTGGCGAGCTTGCATAAAAAACCAAAGAAATAAAATCATGACAATTTATTCAGAAAGGAATATGCACATAATACATTCAATATTCACATTCATATTTTAATATATCAAGGGGCATTGCCTTTGGTAACAACATGTGATATTCAGGAGCTTTCTTGGTCTGACCATGATGGTGTTTTGGCTACATTATCCTCCCTTTTTCCAAAATCAGATTCATTTAGATGGTCACTTAATGACTCATTGTTAAGCAATCCAGAAGTGGACCAAAAATTACAAAGGATTATGGCTGAATGCTTTGCACTAAATAAACAGTCTGCGACCTCGTCAACTATACTCTGGGCAGCGCATAAGGCAGTAGTTCGAGGCGACAATTGGATGAGATCCGTACCCAATTGAATCTCTGCACAGCATCAGAAGCTGAAAAATGCTGGGATGTTCTAATAATACATTTTATAGATAAAGTAATAAAATGCATACGATGCTGGCAAATAGGCCGAGATACCTTGAAAGGCGCTTACATTCTTATAGACTTCGGGTTAATGGGATAGGATTGATTATTATGAAATAATTGTACCCCATGATAGTTCTCCCATTAGCTATACCTACTCAGGTACCTAAATTATTACAACGTAAGATGATTGAGTTTATTTGGGGGGGAAAACGACCACATGTTCCTAGACATACTTTATTTCGAACTAAGAGTATGGGAGGCTAATCATTACCAAATTTGAGCCTGTAATATAAGGCGGCTCAGGTAGCTCCCTTTTTAATGTATTATAATAGGAACAATACACTTAAATGGGTAAATATTGAGAATGCAAAGGTTGCACCACTATCAGTAAAAGCTCTACTCTAGGTTTCGGGTACACAGAGGCGTGGTATATATAACCCTATATTGAAACATACTCTGAAAATCTGGGATAATATCAAAAAGACTCCCTATTCTTCGGTAGCCCTGATTACTGGAAATCCGTTGTCCCCCCCTGGCATGCAGGAGCTAAGGCCTTTTGCTTGGTGGATGGAGAAGGGCTTCTAGAGAATTCATCAATTTCTAAATCAGTCTGAGATAATTCCATTTGGTGAATTTTGTAAGAAGTATAAAGCATTTAGGTACCTACAAATTAGGCATTTTGTTAAATCTAGATTGGGATCAATCAAGGGTACCTATAATATGACATGGTTTTAAAAATTATGTGTAAAGGACCCAAATTCTAAAGGAGTATTATCGGCTTTGTATAACAGCTTAGTTCAGATTAACATGAATACCCCTTCATATATATTGAAATTGGAGGGGGACTTGAGGTGAAACGCTTCAACAAGAGGAATGGGATCAGATTTGGCATACAATTGCTCATTGTAGTATTAATGCTTCAGCTGTGGAAACTAATTATAAACTAATGATGAGATGGTATATAGTACCATCATCCAGGCTTGCTAAATTTCATTTGAACTGTACGGGCAATCGTTTTAGGGGTTGTAACACCTCAGGAACTCTTCACCATATTTGGTGGGAATGCCCAAAATTAGGAAGTTTTGGATAGGAGTATATCAAATTGTTCTTTTCCTAAACATCCAGCTGAAGCTCTCTTGAACTTGAAACCATCTATTTGTACCATGAACCAATTTAAATTATTAACATATTTGTTTACTGCGCCCAAAATGGTTCTGGCTAAGGCCTGGAGGTCTACAGTCCCTAATATTCAGCAAGTTAAGAACAAAATGTCTTGATTTTTAGTGAATGAGATGATGAGTGCTCTGTTGATGGCCCTGGTAACTAAATTTAAAAAAATATGGTCACCATGAACAGAATACTACATGCCTATGGGGTGGGATCGATTATTGTTGATCATATAATTATACCATCAGCAATCTTATTGAAGTTTGCCTACCCCCCCCCCCCCCCCCCCCTCTTTGTGTCTTTGTCTTAGTATTGTCTTTTGTTATATGTAGTAAAAGGTTTTGTTAAGACATATATATATATGTTTCGCTGGATAGACGGTAATTATAAATAAATAAACTGAATTCTAATTTCATGGAGTTGAGGGGATGATATAGAATGAACTTGACTGTTATGTAGAGTTGCTATTAAAAGAGAAAATGGTGAGGACTATCCTCCCCTCCCTAAAGTCACATAGTCACAAAGAAATATTATATTTTATATATTCAATTGTTACTAGGAAAACTTTTTTTTTTCTTTCACAAAGATAAAAGTTAGACACAATGAAAATTGGTAATTCCTTCCCCCTCCTGTTAATGACACTAGTAGGAGGATTATACGATTGACTGATGATAAATTGTCGAAAACTTACTAAGATAAGATAAAATAAAAGGGGAAGTTATGAGGGGTTAAGAGAGGGGAGGTAAAGATCAAACCATTTAGGGGAATTGAATTTCTATGTAGCATTGATTTAAAGAGAACTAGCATAGCCCATGGAGTTAGTAGGCTAAGAAAGATTGATATAATGGAAGGAGCTTGAACTTGAATTAAATGCTGTTATTATCTGAAGTAGATTTACAGAATTTTTGGGATGGCTTGAGACATTTATTTTGTTTGTATGATATGCTTGTGTAAAATTAAATGTAACGAAAAGTAATAAAGAAATTGAAACAAAACTCAATGGAAATATCATAAAAAGCAACATTCTTGATATATGAAGTATTATAACAAGTGATTTTGAATAAAGCTGCATTTTGTTTTTTTATTTACGTATGATAATTGTTCATTTTTGACCTTGAAAGTCCCGTTATCTGGTTGGTTATCCTTTAGGGAACCTGGTTGTTTTTTGTATGTTTTGCAAATTAGGATGTGGTCAAGATTAATTTGGTCCTGAAAGGTGCAATATATCATTATGTACTATATCAAGTATTATGTTTAGTTTCTAGAGGCTGTAATGGTGGCACCACCATAAAATGGCATTCAGTTTGCCCTCAAATGTTACAACCATGCTACAGGTATAAACTGCAATGTAGATCATTACCAGCATTCTGTGAGCAATAATAAAATACAACCATCAATTTAATGTACCCTTTACAGCAGGCTGCAGTGAACGACTTTTCCACCTTCTAATTGTGCTTTACACAAAAGTTTCACACACACAAGGCAAATTAATCTTAATATGGAATACGTGGAAGGTTGTTGATTTTTTTGACAAATACCCAAAACTTTTGTTAGTCAGTTTTATGTTCATTTGTTCAACTTGAATATCTGGCTAAGTAATCAACATATAAAACCACAAACAATATTTTTAATTTTTAATTTTTATTTAAATGGCTATCATCCTACACAAGTTCTTGCAGTTATTACAATAAAACAAAAAATGATTTTTGGCTTTATCTGTATTTGGAGGTGAGAACACCAGAGACGGCATGGATGAACTTGTCCCAAGCAGCATGAACAGTGGCATCAAATTCACTGGGGAAGTGAGAGGCCAGAACAACCAGGATGCATGGCAGCCTCTCCAAGGGCACCCAGGACCTTGCCACCATGTCTCTGAAGATCAGCAGATCCATGGCTCAAGTCAAAGTGGCTGAAGTAGGTCTTGGTCTGAGGGAAGCTCAGGAAAAGCCTGGAATGAAAAGTTAGCATTTAGTTGAGATATAGTCATTTATACATACAATTCAAGAACAAAAGTACATCTTAGTACAAGAACATGTATCTCTGGACATTTACTATTTGCACTACTGAATGAGCAAGTAATACATTACTAATTTGCAGTTTAAATCAATTATACAATAAATTGCATTCTAAATGGTAGTTTTTGCATACAATTGAAGAACAAAGATGTGCAAAGTGCCATAACACCTATGAACCAGTATGGTGCTGCCCTGGGCATTTTTGCTATTTGCACTTCTGAACGGGCAAGTAAATATAATAATAATATAATATAAATAATAACATGCTCTCCAAGATCTCAATTTATCTAAGTTTAAAATGTTCAATATGTTTCATACTACAGACTTGTAGTGGTGGTAGAATAAACTGTGTAGTTGATAATATCTATTCAAACTAGGAAGAAATGTACAGTTCTTTATACTTAGATGAAGAATAATAATAAACAATATTAAATGTAATATTTAAAGCAGAAACAAAATCTGCTTCATTACTGAGGATAATGTAGGCAGCCCTGCAGTATTCTAAATAACTACACTCAACACTGTTTCATGCATATACGACTCCTTGAACAGCCACACTCACACTGTATAGCACAGTAACCAAAGGACTTAGTAACACAATGTCTTTGTACATTGTCCTGAATATGATGCTTGCTACAAGAATTATTATATATTAATATTATATTATATATATTTAGTATATTACCTTTCCAAAGCTTCAGCACCAAGAGCGTTCACATTTCCAGAAATTTTGCCCCAGATGGACACAATGGCAGCCTTTTCAACATCAGAGAAAGTCATTTTGCTGGTGATTAGTGAGTTTGCCAAAGATGAACGCCCAACAAACTATTACTTTTTTTGCTATCTAACTTGTTTTTTATAGAGGAATGGTCAGCACAACTTCTTCCACCATTGCACCACCATTGGTCAGTTGCAAACAACACCCAACCATATCAGATGGGATTATGACAAAGAAAAGTGCTCCCTTTGTACTAATTTTTAAAAGGTCAGCTGTATAGCAAACAGGATGGCATACTGTATTTACACATACTATACACATGTGTTTTCAGCAGAATAAACACATTTTTGATAGTTTAAAGAAAAAAAAAACAATACTATTGTCTACTTATTGCCAATATTGTGACATTTATTTAGTTGGTAAAGCAATGTAAAACCTTTTTCTAATATTCATATGAGCTACTTTTAAAATGATCATGTCAAAACGATCTACCAACAATAAAAACTTGGACCTAATACATCCTGTGCGCGGCAGAGTTTATTTTGAAGGGCAGGGCTCCATGATCTACTCTACTACCAGTAGATGGCGATCCACCTGTTGGGCACCTTTGCTTTAAGGTCACAGTATTTTTAGTGTCAATCAATATGGTCATTATCACAGTAACCAAAATGATAGGGACGAAGAGGTGGGATACACTACAGACACAAAACAGGTTATAGTATAACTTAAGAAGATGAGTAAAAAATAAGTTTTTACTAAAGATGGCCCCAAAAAATAACCAAAGACTCGGGTAGGTCTCTACATGAGCTATAGTGTGGTCATGAAGCTGAGCTGTCAGTTATTCTAAAACTTGGAGGTGGGGCCATTCCTCCAACCTCCAAATAAGCAGAAAATAGAACAATGAGATCTCCAAAGAACAGTAATAATTGTTTTAGCAGCTGACTGGGTAAAAGCACAATGAGCCATTCCTGGCTGAGAGGAGGGGTAGCATGCATAGAATTGCAATCTCTATAGGCATAGAAAAGAACAGAATTGGTTAATCAAGGGTGCAAGATAGTGCCTATCTTCTTCTCACATTGAATATTATTTTTATTAATATTATTATTAATATTAATAATAATCATAATAATAAAAACAGGATTTATATAACACCAACATATTACCCAGCATTGTACAATAAATAAAGAATATAAAATATAATATTATAATAATTTTATAATATAAAATTGAATATCAGAATTTATCATGGCCATAAGGGGAGTTATTAGTAAATGCTAGAAACAGTGGACATAAAGCACCAACAAAATAGATGTCTTGCTGGTCAAAATTCCCAGAGATCTATCCTGAGACAATTGCTAATTGGTTGAATAAAGTGGAACTGCGGGCAAATATAGGTAATGATGCTTATTTTTTTTCCAGTGAGCAGATATTATACAGGCGACTACAATGCTGATCCTGGAAATAGGTATATCATTTGCCTGGCTGTGCAGGTTTTGTATACCAAAAGGCTTGGGTAGAAGAATAACAAATTTTTTTTTGGCAGGTGAAACTTTCCCGGTTGTTGATGTGAGTGTAAGTGTACTGGTAGATGACTTTGAGGTGTGAGTTAACTCCTGCTTTATGTAATATAAACATAAAATAACATTCTTTTTCTCCAGTGGCCTTTCCTGCCAAACCTTGGTGCATTTCCAGGTCTTGCCTGTTTTAAAATATCAACTCTAAAACTATAAAAAAATACTCTTGATTAGATTGGGAACAAGTACGTGTCGTCGATCTCCTAATATTGATGTAAGTTTATATAAACCACTCAATTTAGTTAATGTGCCTAGGCCCTTATTGTCCGAGTAGGGACAACTTTTGAGAAAATGTTAGGACAGAACAGTAGGCTACTTGCGGCACAGAAAAACTTTTAAGTATTGTATGAAATTAAAAAATCACTTTTATTAAATATAGAAGAGTTATAAAAACATAAAAAAAATGGGAGTAACAAGGGTAAATACACTGTATCCTTCAACAAAGTTTTTACAAACGTGTATCAGGAATCAAAGAGACAGAGAAGTTGGGTCTCACCCCGACGCGTTTCGCCCATGTGGGCTTCTTCAAGGGATTATAGAGACAGTTACATTACAGTGTTGATAGTATGCCCCAACAAGAATAAAAGGAATGTATGAATATCAATAGTCGGGTGTAGACCCAAATAAAGAAATATGGAGGTGCTTTTTATGGGTTCAGACATCGATATTTGTTGGGGGGCGCACTGACTCATGTATCATGGGAAGATTCATTAAGGTTGTTGAAGAAAAAATTCCTTATAGCAAGGGTTCAAGAAGGGTATAATTTCACAATCGATATCAAGGTAGGTCTGGATAATTTATATGTTGAGAAGACAAAATGAAAGGATGAAACCTAACGTGGATCATTTGATATAGGGAATGTCTCCCGATTCCAGTAATTGAATTCAGCTTCAGTTAAGAGGACATGTACTCCAAATAGGGAAGTCAGTGAGCCCCCCAACAATTATGTCTCCCATTTCTCAATATAAATCATTTTTTTGCTTTTTCATTCAACTAATTTATTAAATACAGTTCTCACTGGACAAACAAATCAGGCCATTTCTCTGCAAGCATAAATAAAATCAGACCCACATATCACTACCACTGATATCACAGGGATTAAGAATTTCTGTCCTCTTTGATATAAGTACCCAAATGAGGAAGTAGAATTCTTACTTGTGCTTTTTCAGTAAGAATAACATTTTCATTTAGGGTATTGAAGTCATACAGGAGTTGTGATTCTTACACAATGACCCCCAGCTAATGTAAAATGATGGCTTCCCATCGAATACTATCAGGTAATTGAAGTTAATTTGGGGTGGGGAAAAATCATGTCACCCCGACAGCAGTAAAGTGATAAGTAGTACTGTGAATCGTTTTGTACCAGTTTGCCTATATGCCAAGAGGGTATAATGCTATATTGAATATTTGGTTGGTGGAATAAATACATGCATCTGTTCCATAGAACGATCAGCGGAGCAGAGGTTCTATTACTCCATATTTTGTTTTAGTTATAGAATTTGTTCTTAGAACGGACCAAAACTCAAAATTATTACTTTACATAAAAGAGTAGGGTAGAGAATTGCTTTTTTTTTACCAGTCCTTCGCAACTTTAACCAATATTACCCCGGCAATTAGATCTACTAATACTTGTTTCCAAAGCGATCAAGTCGTAACCCGGGTACCTACTTTTTTTTTCCTTTGGAGAGCAAACAATTATTATGGTTTTCCTTACTAGTCAATACTACTAAAACTGGACAAAATTGGCCAACGATATACGTAGCTTGTTGGCAAAAATCCTTTACCGTTTATTAGTCATTACAACCCAACTCCATTGATATAAGATGAATTTAATATTATCAATATAGTTGTCTTTCCTAGAGGTCCAGGGGTAGCAAGATTTTTAAGGTGATGTATTGTATTTTGGATATAACTTCTGGATCAAGGGGTTTTAGATATTTTCCACCCAGCCTATTTTAATTACTGCTGCAATTCCTTGATGATGAGTTTCCTGATTTTTGTGGATTTGAGGGTGAAATGTAATTACAAAAACACAAAATTGTAGTTGTAAGATATTAATGTCAGTTCATATTGTCTGATTGTAGAAGGTACATTTTTAACCATACTCTAATTTTTCTGCAGGAGTTTAAAGAATCTCCTTGTAGTTCCTTGCAATTTATTACATTTGAAAGCAATGATTTTATTATGATATTTTTTCCATAATGGATCTGATGACATTTTTTGCCCTTTTTTTTTTGGAGAATTTCTCCATTTCACCACAGAAGAAGCATAACTCAATGCACATTTCCTAAAGCCATCATTCTTGATATAGCAATGATTTTCTTTGGTTTCTTTGGGCTGTTGTGTTGGCACTACAGTAAAATGGTATCCATCCCTCCAATAAATGTGACACCCAGGCTACAAGTATGAGTATGAAACAGTAGAGTGCTGTTCAGACCTAGATGACAGAGAAAAGTGCCTGGAATGGGGAACTAATTGTAGAAAATAAACTGGAAGAGTTGGAGGCTTGTATTAATTTACTAGGTTATCGTTAATGGGCTTTTGATTTAACATAAATTAAAACCAAAGAGGAAGGAAAATGCACCATCTATGTCACTGATTTTTGAGTTAAAATGGCTTATGTAGTATTTGCAGTAGCATAGTGGGACAACTTTTTTTAAAGGAGAAATGGAACCTAAAAGTAACATCAGCTACTCGCCACATTTTCCTCTGCCCATAGAGCCTGTCATATCATTTATTACCAACTTATCTGCAGCAATCCTAACACCTAGACTCAATCATTTCAAAAAGGAAGGAATATAATCAGATGACGATTCCGGTAAAAACTGTTTACAGAAGAATTCAAATGTTTGAGTTTGTGCTTCTGTTTTATTGGATTATGGATTTTTTTTCTAGATCATTGCCAGGACTGTGAACATTGATAAGATTCAACAAACAAGCTGGATATACCCTATATGAAAGGTTGCAGTGATAGACCTTTTGCCCAATCGCTCATTTTACAAATAAAGCACACATACAACCAAATAAATGTTTATATTGAATTCCTTGAAGGTTGTTAATTATATAAAGAATACCCCTACTACCTGTTTGTAAGTATTTTGTGTTGCACCGTAAAAAGTACAAACAACATTTTATTTTATTTTTTATTTAAATGTTATCTTTATTCACAATTTCTCGCAGTTGATAAAACAAGAAAACTCATATTGATCTTTGGCTTTATCTGTATTTGGAGGTCAGAACACCAGAGACGGCATGGATGAACTTGTCCCAAGCGGCATGAACAGTGGCATCAAATTCACTGGGGAAGTGAGAGGCCAGAACAACCAGGATGCAGTGAGACAGAAGCTGTAATCCAAGTTGTCCAGATGTTTGGCAGCCTCTCCAAGGGCACCCAGGACCTTGCCACCATGTCTCTGAAGATCAGCAGATCCATGGCTCAAGTCAAAGTGGCTGAAGTAGGTCTTGGTCTGAGGGAAGCTCAGGAAAAGCCTGCAATGAAAAGTTAGCATTTAGTTGAGGTATGGTAATTTATACATACAATTCAAGAAGAAAGATAATGCACAACGTACCATAACATCTATCTCTGGACATTTTTCTATTTGCACTAATGAATTAGCAAGCAATACATTACTAATATGCAGTTTAAATCATTTATACAATAAATTGCAAAATGTCTGTGTATGAAACAAACCATAGCAAATAAAGCTCTGATGAAAAAGTGGGTGGTTTTATTATACTAGCTCATTCAGCTATAATTGTGTTTCATACAACAGATTTGTATTACCATAATGTGCCTCTAAACTGTAAAGTTATTATTATCTATTATTATCTCTAAACTAGGAGCTTATGTAAGGTTCTCAACAGATGAAGAATACTACTAGTAGAACAAATTTAATCATGTGAAAAAAACTGTTTTACTGACAAACAACCACAATTAAGACTTAAAACTGAACAAATCAATGAACAAATTCAAAATCTCGAAAGTAATCGTGGAGAACGTAGAGATCCCTAAAGCATTTTAAATATCTAATTTTAACAGTATTACATACTAATGTCTCTTTGAATGCCCTCCCTCACTCCCAGTAGATATAGTAAGATCTTGGTATCAGCAGAGTAACCAAAAGACAGCGGAGTAGCAAAATGTCTTTGGACATTCCCCCCTGAATATAATACTTGCCATATTAATTATTATATATTATTTTCTACATTACCTTTCCAAGGCTTCACCACCAAGAGCGTTCACATTTCCAGAAATTTTGCCCCAGATGGACACAATGGCAGCCTTCTCAGCATCAGAGAAAGTCATTTTGCTGGTGATTAGTGAGTTTGCCAAAGATGAATGCTAAATGAAGACTATAACTCTTTGCTTGCTAACTAGCATTTTATAGAAGAAGAAGGGTCAGCACTTCTTCCACCATTTTACCGCCATTGGTCAGTTCCAAGGAACACCCAACCATATCAGATGTGATTATGCCAAAGAAAAGTGCTGCCTTTGTACTAATTTTCTAAAGATCAGCTGTATAGAAAAAGCATGTCAGGATGGTGTTCTATTCACAATAATTATGTGATCATTATTGCCAATATTGCGACATTCATTTAGTAAAGCAATGCACTACCTTTTTCTATTATTCATCATATTATACCATCATATCATCAGCATTCATTCATTCATTCATTCAGATACGTGATTGGAATTAACATTATTATCAGCAGATTTGTCTGTTTTTTATTTTACATAATAAATATTTATTAAGAATTCAGAATAAAAAAATAAAGTGAAATATACAAAATAAGAACACTTCAAGCTAACAGTAATTTTTATTATCAATCAGCAATCAAGGCTATTCTTACAGTAAGGTTACAATATAACTTACAAAAGAAAGCTTTCAATAAAGGCGACCCCAGAAAAAACAACCATGTGTAGCACGTCTTTACATGAGCTAGAGTGCAGTTATGGACACTCTAGCTCATGCATATGTGATATTGAATATCGATAATTTACCATGACTATAAGGGGAATATTTAGTAGATACTAATAAAACTCAACAAAAGGGACCAACAGTATTTGTGTCTTGTTGGCCATAGTCGGGAAACAGGCAAACGTTTTCAGTTCATAGAGGATGATGCTTCAATACTACAATGCTGGTCTTCGAAATAGATATGTGAGTTGCTTTGGCTGTGGAGGTTGATTGAGTTTGTGCATGGTTGGTTTGTAGACAAAGTGAACTAGGTTAGCAATCATAACACTGCTCTGTATACCTTAGGCACACTAACTTTTTCCATCACAATGGCTACTGCTGGCATGTCCAATTCACTGGCTGGCAACTTAGTTGCAGAGGCCCTCTGCTACCATCTGCAATCATAGGTCAGCCATGGAAGACTGATAAATGGTCCTAGTCTGGCCCTAAACCCCAGCAAGCCGTGGTTTCCAGGGTCAAGGGACCAAATAATTCTAAAAATAATATCATATGTATCACCTGACCTCAGCAATCTAGCCACTGAACCCAGCAAATTTTTGTAAGTTTAGGGATATTATGTGGGGTAAGCCAACAAAATCATCTTTTTGTCCTTCCTGAGTTGAAAGATCTAGTGACTGCCTGGCTGCATTGTAGGATCATATGGATGATGCAACAACAGTCCTGGAAGGCCACAAGAAAGACATTGATATTCAGAGAAATCAGAGTTTCTTGCTTTAAGAGACCAACTTGAAGATGCTGAAAACAGAGCTTGGCATAGCAACCCAAGTAAATCAACTCCAGCAAAGCTGCAATGGATCTAGTCCAGAATTGAAAACATTTGCTAACAAATAGCAAATGACTTTTAAGAAATCCATTCCAGGTTTGCTGGATCATCCAGCTACACTGATAAAAGTGTATCCTCTCCAGCCTTGGAGAATTTTAATAAATAAGGTCCATAGTGGCTAAATCTGTTCCTTCCAACATTCTAATCTGCTTTAGGGGTTACCATGATATGGGTACTGTGGGGTTAATCTGCTTGTTTTATACCAAGATCATTAGACTTTGGAAAATAATTACCATTATGATTCTTTTCTTCACAATATTCAGTATGTTATAATATTCCCCAATAGCACAGTATCACAAATTACATATGCCACATCCCATATGAAATATTCCTCAAAAATCTTAAAAAATGACAGTTTATTGGGCTTTAAAGGCATACAAAAACAGCCAGTTAACTTCTGGAGCAAGCTGTGCTTTGATATGCAAAAAAAAAAAAAAACAACTGCAGAGTTTGTCTTGGTCATTAAAGAGTTACAAGATGTTACAGAACAGCTGCAAGTCATGCAAGTCATGCAAACCCCCCACCACCCACCCACCTCCAAGCCTCCGTCCTGCACACAGCGAGCAGGGAAGCTTAGTTCGTATCTAGGAGGCCTCCGTACTTGATTAGGATCATTGTTTAGGTGATGTTTTTCACTAAGATAGAAGATCTTTGGATCAAGGAGTTTGATGTTTCGTCTCATTAGAATCTGTTGGTATCAGAATTTTTATGAACTGTGATATATGACACATTTTGAGAAAATGTTATGTCTTCAATTTACTTATTCATTATAAGATAAACATAGTAATTATATTCATCTGGTGGATTGTCATACTCAATATAGGTATACAATTAGTATCACATTTCAATGTTTTTTGTAAAATGGATTGGGAATATTTAGGTTATTTTTTTCTCACAATTTGGTGGTGTAATCTGTCTGGATGTAAATAGGTAATAATTTACAGGAATATGAATATGGCTAATACCTTACCTTTCCCCTTTCCTTTGAAAATCACTGGTTGAAGGATTTGTGTAAAAAAATAGATCAGTGTACCTACCTCTACGTTACTGTTCGGTTTAGGTGTCCTGATGCCAGTTTTGAAGGGTAATGATTGGTGTAGTGGTGCCTGGATGATTGTTGTAAGTATTGTCCTTGAATATATGCTTTAGGTAATGTGTTTTATACAATTATTTTTGAATAATGTTAATGTGCTATGTATATCTATAGATCTTGGTTGATTCCTGAAGAAGTGGAATATGTGAAGAGTACTATTGTGAACAAATTGAGTTGTGGGAACACAATTGTAAACAACGGAGTTGTTTTGAAACTTTTCAGGTATGATCTCACCTGTTGTTGTTCATTAAATATTAATTGATTGATGCATTTAAAGCCCAAAAAACTATTTTCTGCACATTAACTTATCCAAAGACCCTAAATATGCTTTTACACAAACCAATACCTAATCTTAATTGGCTGACGCCTGGAAGACTTTTTAGTTGCATACAGGGCACTATGATTAATGAGAAACTGACAGCTATTCTCAACAATTCACACTATAGATGATAGATTTTTGTCATTATGGCAACCATGTCTCTCCTGTTACGAACCTATCCAGAGAAATGATCATCTTTCATGTTGTAGAGTGCTGGCCCTCAGGGTGGAGGAGTGGGCACTTTTTAACCTACCCTTTTCACAGCTATCTTCCCCTCCGCCTTCTAACATGCCACCTTCACTAGAGAGTACCTCCTAGCTACCATTCTTTCTACCTTCTCCCATATGTTTCCAAACTACAAAAGACTCACTGACTATCTGAACACTCTCTCCTTGACCCTCTCCAGTCTGGCTTTCGGGCTGCCCATTCCACCGAAGCAGCTCCTACTAAACTGCCAAATGACCTCCTCAGAGCTAAGTCTCAAGGCAACTTTTCTCTCCTCCTTAAATTTTTCTTCTGCTTTTGACACTGTTGATTACCCCTCTTCTAATGAAAATCTTGAACTCTGTATAAGTGGCACTGCTCTCTCTTGGTTTGCTTCCTATCTGTCTGACCGCTTCTTTCAAGTTTCTTTCACTAGTAATTCGTCCTCACCCACTCGCCTCCATGTTGGTGTTCCCCAAGGGTCAGTCCTTGGACCGGTTCTCTAGGAGTTTCATATCCTCCTTTGGTTTACAATACCATTTGTAGGCTGATGACACTCAAATCTATCTGTCCACCCCTGACTCAAATACACAGAGGGACGAAATTAAAAACTTAGACCAAGTCCGGGTCCAAACTTGAAATGTATTGAAAAATTTGAGGAAGTTAACTACTTCATCCATACCTAACAAATAACAATATTTTCTATCTATCTATGCAGGCTGTGTGTTGTTCATCCTCTCACATCACAAGTTTGTCTGACACTAAATATTACACTATGCAGTCTCTAATGGATTGAAACAAACACAATGCCCCTGGTAGTCAGACACCATGTGATCATTCCCTAGGCTTTGTGTCACATGATGGGTGTACAGGAATAATGTCTATATATTGCATGTATTGAAAATGATGATGTGAGGTGGTAACACAGGCGGCAGGCGGGCCATTTTCTGAATTATTTGAGTGTATTTGAGTTTGACACCCCTGCCATAGACCAAGAAGGACCCTTATGTGATATTTCTCAGGCCGCTGATGTAACACACAGAACTGTATAGCACAGTAACTTTCCATACACAGGATCTGATTTATAAGCACTCCTCAAGACTAGAGAAGAGAGACTGTCATGGGATATTCTGGGTGATCCAGCAAATTTGGAGTGGATTACTTTCTTGTAATTAGTTGACAAATGTTTTCAGTCCTGGGCCAGATCCATTCTATGTTTGCTGGATCAAACAGGTTCCCCAATGATAGTCTATCATCACCATTTATAGGAAACCTAAATAAATCAGACCCAGAATTTAAAATCTCCATATACAAGGAGGCCCATCTTGTTACTTGATACTTCTTCTCTCTTGTGTCATTGTCTGCATTTGTCTGTCATTTGCAACCCCTATTTAATGTACAGAACTGCATAATATGTTGGCGCTTTATAAATACTGTTTATTATTATTAATAATAATAATGATAGCTTCTACTTCAGAAATGAAGACCTCAAAGGGCCTTTGAGGTAATAGAACAGTAGCACAGTGGTCAGCGTTTGCAGAACATGAGCTAAAAGTTCTTGTCTGTCATTGTGCAAGTGTCTTATCAGAGAGAGTGTTCAGTGCAGCTAGGGGAGTGGTGGCAGACAGACGCATCTGCCTGACCACAAATAATGGACACCACCACATTTATCAACATGAACCAGGTTTAAATCTCTGATGATTGTCCCACCAGCCTAGCAGATTACTCAGATTAGTTGCAGCAGACTGTTTCTTTTTCTATGACGAAGCATATATTTACTACATATATTTCTAAATTTGGAACATGTATATTTTTTAGCTGGTGCTGCTCTTAAAATTTCACTGCAGCAAATATTTAATAATTCTGATTCTTTTTTCTTCTTTAGGGCGGAAGTAAACTAAAGCTCACACACCTTCACCTTCGCAGAGCCGTTCATTTTACGCAGCTTTCCTGGTTCAGGTGCCATGTTGTCCTGATATCCTCATTTGTCCCGGCGCCGCCATCTTCTTTCTTCTTATTTTTTCTTCTTCCTACATCAATCCGTACTGTGCAGGTGCCAGATTGGGTGACATAGATGGGAAAAATAAGAGTACCGATCTCACTGTGCATGTGTGAGATTGGCATTTTTTGCTATCCCATTGAGGAAAATGCCCCTCGGACATGTGCAGAATGAGCAGCCAGACTTATGCTCTGAGCTACCATTCAGTCTCGATCGCCACAATTTTAAACCCACTCCCCATAAAAAGAAAGTAATTTTTGCCTTATATAAAAGGGTCGTCTGCCTTTTTATGGTAAAAATTTTAGTTTAGGTCACCTTTACACTTACCACCATCTGCTCCTCTACCACCACTTCCCCACCCAAAAAAAAATATTTAGGGAAGGGTTTAAAACCAAAGCCATTTTTTCCATTTGTGTGTTGTTAGGAGGATTTCCTTACATATTTTGTCTTTCTGTCCCGTAGACTTAACAGAAAGTGAGAGGATACCTTTATAATATAAATAAAAATCCCTATTTAGATATTTGTCATGGGAACAAAAATTCTCAGTAGGCGTCTTCCCCATTATTCTTGTTCTGATGGGAACTCAAAATTTAAATTGTAACCCTCCCTTATTACCACTGATATTGGTAAAACATTATCACCCCTTTATTATCTCTTTTTGATCTATACTTTGCATTTGTATTTCTCAATTGATAGTATAGTTTATGTCAAAGGGGTCCTTTAAATGATGGTGTTGATTGAAATTCAGTAAAGATTTATTTTTTAATTTAACAGTGCCACTATGGGCAGTAGCACCTTAATTTCCAAAAGGGTACAGAGATACAAGTGTAAAGCTATGTACACACGTGCAATAATTGTCGTTGGAAAGGATCTTTTACAATTCTTTCCAACGACTAACGACTTCACGATACATGAACGAGCTCTGTACATACAGCACGGTTCTGCTTTATGGAGAGGGGAGAAAAATGGTGCGGCACCCTGCTGCTCTCCCTTCACTTCCATTACAATTGTTCGTCATCCATCGTTCGTGAATCCGCCAGGATGGTCGTTCAGACAATGGATGACGAGCGCTATACACACGCCAGATTCTGGTCTGATATCGGCCCTGAGCTGATTGTCGGATGAGAACAATTGCACGTGTGTACCCAGCTTAAGTATGTGGTTTACATATAATTTATTGCACTGAAAGACCAAATCATTGGAACCCTATACAATAATTGTTATGAGGTTTGCACTTCTGATTCATGAGCTCTGACCTATTATAGTTCAGGCGTTTGGCTACTTGGCATTATAATCTTTCTGTGGGGAGTCGGATTCAGCTGATTGTTCATAGCAGGCCCAGTGCTTTTATTTTGTGATTCACGTATATGTGTACTAACAATGATAAAACAAAATAGTATTCATTTTATTTCGAAACAAGTGAAAAAAATTGATAGGGTTTTGTATTTTAAAAGCACAAGCGATATATCTGAATAATATACTTTATTTATCGTTCATTATATTGGACCAATTTTTGCAAACCAATAATAAGACAGTAAGAAACTAGATGTGATCTATGGCTTTATCTGTATTTGGAGGTGAGAACACCAGAGACGGCATGGATGAACTTGTCTCAAGCGGCATGAACAGTGGCATCAAATTCAATGGGGAAGTGAGAGGCCAGAACAACCAGGATGCAGTGAGACAGAAGCTGTAAGACAAATATGTGTTAGACATTATACAAAACCTAATGGATGCATTTACAAAGATCATTTCCAGTGACAGATGAATGAATGGGTGCTGTACACATATAGAGAGGGGAGGGGGTAGAATGAACAAGCAGCACGCCACTGTACTCTACTCCATAAGACTAAACAGTGGTCATTCCCAATCGGTGTCCCATCAATCCACCACGATGAATTGATAAACAATGTCAGGGGACCGCTGTACACATATCAGATTTTTGCCCGAGACAAGCTTGTCTATTTGTCTAGGATGACAATGATTCCATGTGTGTATACAGTCCTAGAGTTGGAATGGAACTAGTGCAACTTTTTCTATACTTGTTATAGACCACTGATTACATGCCTAATATCTATGCATTCATGTTTGCTATGTTGGTCCTATCCAAAAAAAAAACAAAAAACAAAAAAAAAAAGCTGTACTTGAGGTAGCACAGTGGCTCAGTGGTTAGCACTTTGGTCTTTGCAGTGCTAGGTCCCAGGTTCAAATCTTGATTAGGACACAATCTGCATCGAGTTTGTAGCTTCTCCCCGTGTTTGTGTGGGTTTCCTCTCACATTCCAAAAACATGCATTTAGGTATTTAGCTTCCCCCCACAAATTGACCTTAGAATGTATAAATGACTGAGGTAGGGACATTAGATTATGAGCTCCTTTGATGGACAGCGTAATATGTTGGTGCTATATAAATACTGTGTAACCATACAAGACTTGTTCACTCATTTTAGTGTACTGACATGAACTTTACCCTCTACCATGTAACTGGGGCTTGTAGTGTCTGGGGATTTGTAGCTTTGGGGATTTTCACAATCTATTTTACCATTACACATGCTGCTGGGGACCCACTCCTGGGAAGACAGCCAACTCTCTTATATTTTTACATTTGTGAATATTATTTCTTGCTGTGGTAAGATGGGCTTTGAGCTGTTTGAAAATCATCTGATAACTCTTTATAGGTTGATGGACAACAAAAGTTGTTTGTTTTCTTCTTGACATTGTGTTAAGAAATAATGACATTATTAATTATAGTGTATAATGTAATTTGTTGTTGTTCATCTGGGGTTGTACTAATGTTGGAATTTTTATGGAAAAATACCTTTCTGTGAATTCATTCACCTTTTCTCATGGTCTCTCAGCAAGACATTGGGTCTGATTTATTAAGTCGGGTGATCCAGCAAACCTGGAATGGTTTTGTTCAAAGTCATTTGCTATTTGTTAGCAAATGTTTTCAATCCTGGACCAGATCCATTCCAGGTTTGCTGGATCACCCTGCTTCACTGATGAAAGTGTACCCTCTCTAGCCTTGGAGAGCTTTAAAAAATTAGGCTTATGGTGGTCTTTTAGAGAGAGGCATATTTAGTGAACCTCCCCAGCGGTAACCCCGAGTCACACTTGGGGTAGCTAAAACAGTGAAAAACAATAGTAAATAGAGCCTTACCTGATCCGCCAGCGTCCTCCATCGTCCTTTGAGTCTCCTCGCTTCCTTCGGCCGGCGTTCTCTACATCCGATGAGTTACCCGTGACTCCGGGAATGGGGGGAATTTCAAATTTATTTGTATTGCATTCACTACAAAATAACTGTATTTATTGCAATACACTGGATTTATATTTCTAAAAGCAGTACATTGTCCTTTATGAACATTTATTTTACAATTTAATATAATAGTATGAGTATATTATCTAAAATTTATTTTTTTAAATTAAAAAAAATTAAAAAATATATATATACATATTTTTTTATTTTGGCATTTTGTGGTTAAAGCTTTATTATACTCATACTAATATATTATTCTGTAAAATACTTTTTTTATGAAAACCAATGTACCATATATATCAAGACAAAAATGAACCGCCCAGGAGGTTAATAAAGATAATAGAAGACATTTTATGATGTATAAATATATATGTGTTTGTTTGTAAACCATTATGAATGAAGTTCAAGTACAATTGTGTAGAAGTAACTCCGATGTAGTCTGCATTAGTAGTCTACAAAAATAAAACAAAAAGGGTGTGCACACTCACACTAATAACATGACATGCATACAACATACATAGAAAGAAAATAAAACAACAAATCACATGGCATGTTTCGCTTTGCTAATTCATGTTTTATTCTTATATTAAAAGCAGTCTTCTTCTTCTTGTCATGGAATCATTTACTCGGACTGACTGATATAGGGATTTATTACTCATCTGTACTTGAAGTACAGAACCTCAGAGATGGCAGCCAGGAACTTATCCCATGCAGCATGAGCGTGTGGTGTAAAATCCTTTGGGAAATGAATAGCCAGGACCACTAGGATGCTCTGGCACAGCAGCTGAAAGATATAAAACACGGGAATACATTTTAGACATTTTCATTGTGGTTAATACTTTATTCTGCCACTATTACTATACTATTGCACAATACCATTATCCAGAATGATGATATAGTTATCATAAACTACTAAAACAATACTAAATATATGCAGAGTCCCATAGTGGTAAAAGTTAAAGGATACCATTCTACAGCAATGGATTCCAGCATCGTAATGCATTAACTCTACAAGGTTTTGCTACTACGTATGAGTCCCTCTCTCGTTATAATGATGATCTTATAAACTTATGATAGTAAGAGTATCTTACATGAAAGTTTCCTGGATCCACTTTCAAGCTCTGGGCATGCAGGTCACTCAGGTCACTCAGAGCCTCATGCAGGTGATCTATATTTTTGCTTGCTTGTCCAATGGCCTTAAGGACCTTGGCTCCTTGACTCTTGACATCACTGGATCCATGACTCACATTTAAATGACTGAAGTATGTCTTTGTCGCTGGATGGCATGTAAAAAGCCTGCAAAGCATAAATAAATCTGCTTTATTATTTCAGAAAACTGTGCAGCTCAAATCATGATAAATAATATAAAAGCCCCTTTATTTCTGGTATAATGACTCATAATAAATAAATTATAGTTACAGAAGGGCAGATATCAGACAAGGGGAAAGCTGTCTGTCTTGGAACAAGTTACTGGGGCCGGGAGATCTACTAAAGTGATAATATAGGGACATATTTTCTTATCGTTACCCATTAGGGTACATTTTATCCATTGTTTTTCAAGACAGGATAAAATGAACACATTTAAAATTTAAATAAAATTTATTTTATTTGATTAAATAAAAAATCCCAATGACAAAATAAAACAAAAATTCTATTACACACTTTTAGTAGATATTGATAAATGTTATAACTAATGTTATAATGTTATAAATGTCAATATGACAGGAAAGGAAGATACAGAGAGGTTACATTTTAAAATTACAAATCTAATAATGTTTCTATTTCCCTACTGAAAGCTACAAAAACAAGCATTGGCTGGTGTTAGACTTTAAAATGTATGTACAGCCACAACTTTTAATTTTGGATAGAGCGGGGATAGGTTATATGTTTTCTTTGCTGTTTTTGTACCAATTGCAAAGTTTCCTTCACTTCATGTCCCAGAGATGCAAAAGGAAGTTAAATAAAATTTCCCTAAGTCTTCTTTTTCTTACCTATTAGACAGTGCCCCCCCCCATCCAAAAGTTTTCTGTTTCTGATGACAACTCTAATATTTTAGATTCCCAATCACCTTCTTTTTCAGTGGCAAATCTTCCCAATTGGAAAATAATCTTCCTCCACTCTGTCCAAATAGGTTTGCCTAAAGATAGAGTTTAAGAGCTTGACAAACTTCATTAGGGTTACATTGTCATGTGACAAAAGGAAGCCCTTTATTTAGAAAAACTCCTATTACATTAATGAGGAAAATGAGACTGGAATTATGGGGAAGATCTGATAATTTGCTAAATGTGCCATACTCCTTTTTGCCAATACATGGCCATGAAGAGGGCTATATTATAAATGAATAAACCCAAAAGTGATCATAATTTTAATGTTGGGGTTTAACAGAGGCATGTCTATGATTAAGACTAACTTTACGGCACTTTAAGGCCACCTTTGGATATTTCCTGAACTAAATAAGTTTGAGCTTACTGTTAAATTTGCCAAAAATAGAAAAAGTTAATACATTTAACTTACTAGTCTTGGCAAATAAACCATTACTTTTGGATTGGCTATTTAAATATAGATATGAAATCTCTAAAGAATTGCTTAATGCCAAATACAATGCTTTGTTAAATATGACATTAAAGTGTATGTCCAACCACAACATTGTTTATTTAGTTTTGGAGAGTTTGGGGGGAAAGGTTTTGGTTTTACTGCTTATTGGGGTTCACTTTCTGTCCTGCAGACAACATTTTAACTGACAGAAAGTAAAAAAAAAACTGTCCAACAGAAACTTATTTAGTAAATAAGAGGAAGAACTAGAACTCCTGTGAGATTCTCTGTCCTTCTTTACCTCTATTCCAGTCTGGTAAAACTGTTGTCACCCAGGCGGGAACTAAAATCACTTTACCTGAACAGGACTTGTAATTCTTCCCTACTTTATAAAAACTAAATAAAAATGTTGAGTTGACACACACTTTAATTATTCACACAGAACTGTAAATCCCCAGAACTGAATTTATTGATTTGAATAGGAATGTTAGATGAGTATTTCTGTGTAATTGTAATTATTATTAAGAGTAATCTCCTATTACTAACTCATTTCCAGTTGACTTGCAATGCATATAAACATAGAATAATACCTGGTTGCCATCAAGTGGTATACGTTAAACCAAAGCTCACCTGTCCATGGCTTCTCCACCAAGTCTTTCAACATTTCCAGCGACCTTTTCCCAGATATGGGTAATATCGTGTTTATCAGATGCACTGAAATGCATGGTGTCCTGGATCCCTTGTCAGGAACTTGAATAAAAGTTCTGTGACTGATATTAGGTACCGCGCTTTAAATATGTGTGAGCAGATCAACGTACGTCCCTAAGAGACCTCCACCCATTTTATTACCATCTGCTTATCTAAAATTTGTACAAATTATGATGATTGGCGGGTCTAAGGATGTACTCTCATGATGAAATTAGCTTTTTTCATTTTTTAAACAAGCAGATATCTACATATAAGGAATAAATATCTGTATCACATATGTTTACATCATACATTAATATTTTTGAGACAATTTACAATGCCAGTTGATATATTACACGCATGTTTTTATTTATTCTGTTCACATTTCTTTCTCCACCAACACTGAGACATTTTAAACTGCACTTGCAGTTTATAATTATGTTACCCACAATTCAGCATGGAGTTTGTTAGCAAAGGGAAGGATTTACATACATACATTCCTTGTCCAGTCACAGATTGTTTGGGTGCAGGTTGCCAGTTCAAAAAAACTACATAGATTAGTGTCTAAATGTCAAAACTTCACTGTTGTAGTTATGTTCATTTTATATTTATCACTATATTGTGTAATAAAAGATTCTGACTAAAGGAACTTTTTCTGGTAGGATTAATAATAATAATAATATTAAATAATAATAAAAAGTAATGACAATCTCACAGAAGCTGTTGCATATTGAACACTCCATGTGAAAGAGTCATGCATGTTTGTACTTATTTACCTTTTACATTGTTTGCTAGCTAGACAATATACAAAGGTTTCGAAAAAAACAAATTTAAAATGCAAAAAAAGACTGAAAAGTTTCAGCATGTCCCAATGAACATGTGTTGTGTGTTACTTCTATTACCTCCTAGATTGTAAGCTCTTCGGGCAGGGTCCTCTCCTCCTCCTGTGTCACTGTCTGTATCTATCTGTCTTTTCTACCCTTACTTATTGTACAGCGCTACATAAATCCCGTTTAAAAATAATATTGATAATTAAAGAAAAAAGAAAAAAACACGGCTCTTAGTGCCCTGTAGCTATAACAGCTAACTCTCAAATATGTCTAAAATTAAGGAAGATGGCAAAGGATAATGGATTGAGCCAGGGATAACCAGGTTCAGTAGTCAGAAAAGATAGAACCAGCAAAACAAACTTTGTAAAGGGAGTCAGCCCTAAATAGACAATGCACTAGGGAATTGGGGCAGGACATACTAATGAATGCTTGTGTATGTGAATGCTGGCTCATATGTATTGGCATGTGGAACTATGAGCTTCTGATTGCTGTTGCCATATTAATAACATGATATTATATTTGCATAGTACCAACATGATACACACCGTTGTACAAAGTCCATAGTCATGTCACTAAACCTACGTACACACGTCCAACGGTTCTCACCTGATAATCCACTCAGGGCCGATATAGGGCGAGAATCTGGTGTGTGTACAGTGCCAGTCGTGAAAGATTCTCTCCAACAACTAGTTTTGAATGTGTGTATGCAGCTTAACTGTCCCTCAAAGGGGATTCCAATCTAATGTCCCTACCAAAGTTATATGTAATTACCACAGTCTAAGGTAAATTCTGGAAAGAAGCCAATAAACCTAACTGCATGTGTTTGGAATGCAGGAAGAAACACAGAGAGAACCTGCAAACTCCATGCAGAAAGTGTCATGGCCAGGATACGAACCTGGAACCCAGTACAGCAAAGGCCAGAGTGCTAACCACTGAGCCACCATTATGACTTGCTTGGACAGGAACAATAAAAAACATAACAAACATGAATCTGTCTGACATTTTTGAAGTGTGGAAATTACTTTAATCAAATAAACAAAAATAATGCTTGCTCCGTTAGTGAGAACCAAAAAAAAAAAAAAGAAACAATGATTCTTATATGAGGATCAGAGCTGGGGTTGCTGATTGCTCTGCTAATATTTCACCCCATGTAGAATGAAAAAAGTCATTATGAACTTTGCTACTATGATGTTAGAGCCTTAACCCTATACATTTGGGAATATTAGACCATATAGTATTTTCATTCATGTCCAGATGTTACAGCTATTTCTGTAAAAGTACAGATCATTGTTAACAATTTATGCCAATCAATTTAATTTAGATAGAGTTACACATTTGCAGATTCAGCTGACACAGGATCAGCAGAACATTTAATTTGTAAATATTTAATAAAAAATACACTTCAGATGTATAAATAACTTATAGTTTGTTATTTTATCTTTGTATCAACAAATCAGTTCTATTAGACCAAGGTTGCCAACCTATGGCCCGTGGGCCACATCCGGCCCACGGAGCTGTCAGATTTGACCCTCTCCTCATTCCCTCTCTGCTCCTTGTCTTGTGGGGGATGGGGTGAGCGCATCTTCTATGTTTCTTTATGAGATTGTGCTGCCAGGAGAGGGAGCTGTTCCCCGCCCACCTTGTACTGTAAAATAATCCCAGCAGCAGCATGAGAGCTGTGTCTGTGTTCATGAAGCTGTCATTATCCCCAATGTATAAACCTTTACAGGGTACACAGGGGACCCTAAGAGCTACTAAACCAAACTGAAGCCCTCTACACATAACACGTTGCCAGATACAGGTTCACATGCATAAAATCCTAACAACAATCAGGGATATTTTCACATTAAGCAGGGCTATTTTAAGACCAGGATCCCCAAATTGAGTTTGCATGTTGGGGACCCCCTGGGCCACTCTCATGGCAATGAACATTAGGGTACTGCCAATTGCCTGTGCGCTGTGGTGCCCCTTAAAGTTCACAAAACATCAAGGCTGCATTCAGGTTGGCGGTGAGGTTGCCAGTTACCCTTTCCTCGTGCCATCGAACCCTGGCTTGAGGGAGGCACACGCAGAAGTTGTGGTGCAAGGGACTGAGGAGCAGCTGAGCTGCACACTTACATTCTGTGAACCCCAATTTCTCTGGAAGAGGATGATGTTGGCAATTGGAAATGTAGAAGCCAGTAGGAAGTGCCTTTTTCCTATTAAAATGTTATACCCATCATATCACGCTACTCTGTCACACATAGCTATCCCCTTACTCTCTATAAACTCCATTTTTATTTTAGGAAAAGGGAAATGTAACTGCATTTCATCACTACATTTCATCACTACGGCGCCATCACAAGATATGAAAAACTATACCTGTCACACCGTGCTACCTTGTCACACATAGCTGGCCACTTACCTTCTGTGAACCATTCTGTGAACTTCTTCACTTCACTTCTGTGAACAATTTCTCTTTAACAGTAGAGGAAGGGAAATATAGGGTAAGTGGGGGACTCCTGTGGCTACCCCCCCCCCCCCCCTAAAATGTATCTTTTTTGCCCTGTCACATATAAATGTCCGCTTATGTTCTTTGAACCCCAATTTCTCCTGAAAGGGGAGCTGTAGGTATAATAAAATGTAGGATAAGTGGGGTCACTTGTGCCTAACCCCCCCTAATATTTTATTGCTGCGGTGCCATCACAAGATAAGAAAATCTACACCTGTCATACCGTGCCATCCTGTCACACATAGCTGGCCAATTAGCTTCTGTGAACCCCAATTTCGCAGGAACGGGGAGATGTAGGGCCCTGGGGATGTAATAGTAAGAACATGTACACCTTGGCTATCTGACACATGAATTGCATTTCTCTGGAAGTATCCATTGCAGAGATTCTTGATTTGTCATCTTTTATTTGGCGCATGTATGTTACAGTGACTGGAAACATTTCCATTTCATTTAATTTTAAATGAAAACTATTCTAATTTCAAACATACATGTTTAATGTTTGTTTGCATTGTGGCCCGCAAGTTTCATCCCAATGTAAACAGCGGCCCCAAGATGAAAAAAAGTTGGCACCACTAGTTTAGACCATCTTATTGCAATCATGTTTCCCCCTGCAGACCAATCACTATAAAACTACAATGATATTAACATACTGGCCCTGATTTATTGAAGCTCACAAGACAGGAGAGGATACACTTAATAATAATAATATTAATAACCCCTATTTAATGTACAGCGTTGTGTAATATGTTGGCACTATATAAGTCCTGTTTATATTTTATTATTAGTAATAATGATATTAATAATGTAAAAGAGTTAGCCCCACTTTTATATAAGGTAAAAATGCGGTTAGGTCATCTTTAAACCATTTGGACATATAGAGAATGGGTTTAACATAATCCACATAGCAGTTATAGCCACTACTTATGCCATCACCATTTTAATATAATTTATATAAATAAAGTTATACAAAAAATATCCCAAAAAAATGACAGGTGCAAACAAGTTTGAGCTTTTAATATGATGAATGAATTTTATTCATACTTCTATACAAACTGTAGGAGAAACCAGATTTTTTTTTCTATTTTATCAATAGAATATAGAGAATCTAAACTTGTGCTGTAACTATATTTCCAGCTCCTACAAAACAGCACCCGACACCAGAGTCACATGACACTTCATCTAGCGTCTGTCATGTGACCACGTGCCCAGCTTGTCACACTGGAGCTCGGGAGCGCGCTGAATGTAAAGTGCACATGCGCAGTGTGCACAAAGAGCTCGGGAGCGCGCTGAAAGTAAAGTGCACATGCGTAGTGTGGACAAATAGCTCGGGAGCGCGCTGATAGTAAAATGCACATGCGCAGTGTGTACAAAGAACGCCGCGGTCGCGCGCCCTTGTGATCGCAGACAGTGGTCTTCCTTTCTACACAGGATTTTAGAATCAGCAGGAGGAAGTTGGACGGCTTTTTGGTTTCCGTATGACACATTGGGGGTTTTATAGCACGTTCAGCCTTATAAAATGAGCATACACAGTACTACAATGGCCACATAATAGAAGGTACGAGGCTTGTATAAACGTTTACCTCCCATGCAGCACCCTGAAACTTCTCTTTTCAATGTGGTCATTACATAAATGCTTAAAGTGCAGCTGTGGAATGACCTGGAGAAAATACAATAATAATATTAATAGTATTAAAATGGTCATTGCTGAGGGGAGTGAGTGGCCGTGTGACATGTTATCTGAGTTTTGATTGGTTCCATATATTTTACCCAGAAATCTTTGCACTGTTTATATTTGTGCGCTGGCTCTGTGTCTGCCATCTTTGTTGTGGTTTTCCAGCACATTGCATTGTCATTATTGATATTAAATAATTCCATATAAGATACTTTGTGTTCTCCCCAGACCTTTTTAGCTGGGCGCACCACCCAGCATTTTTCATTTTTGGGTAGTTACTGAAGAGTTGGGTCACAGTACAGGGGCTGCTACCTGCCACCTACAATTTTTTCCCACCCGGCCTAAATAAACTTCTAGGTTGAGCACTGATACTGACCCTAAAATGTAAAGGTGGTATCGAGGTTGATATTTGGTCTAGTGTGTCCCCTGTTTATTGTACTGCGCTGCATACTATGTTGGGGCTATATAAATCTTGTTTAATAATATTAATAATGTCATAAAACAGTAGAGGTATGGGGCTTTGTATTGGCACGCATTTTTGAGCAAATGCTCCAGATGGCGGATGGGACATATCTGCAAATATGTAGGATGCAGACAATTCTGGGAGCACCATAGCTTTTCTAGAGACCTTAGATACAATTCACTGCCCACTGTATTGCTAAGTTATCCTAAAGTGACCTTGTTAAAGGGAAACTAAACTAAAAATAGAAAGTTACACTTACCTTTAATCCCGCAGATCCCTTGATGGTGCTGGTCCTTCCTGCGATCCTGTCCCACGTCCTCCTGGAATTCCTCTTTGACCCGCTGCAGAGGAAGTGCCAGGCGCCACCATTTTCTGTCTTCTTCTAAGTCACCCGATCTGGCACTGCGCAGGTGTGAGATTAGGTAATGTAGCCGCTGTGAAGGGGAAAAAAAAGACAATCTCACTGGGCATGCATGAGATCAGCATCCCCTAGAATGAAAAGTGCCCCTTCTGCACATGTCAGGGATCTGTGCATGCGCAGAAGGAGCAGCCAGAGCATCCCGGTATGAGTGATGTAGGTATCCCAGGAGGCTCTGCGCTCCCATTAAGTCATGATCACCTCGGCGATCAAGACCTAAAGGTTCTGCACCATTGCACCTAAAATAAATAAAAACAACATTTGTACTTTACTTAGAACGATTGTCTACTCTTCTATGTAAAGTAAAAATGTTGAGTTATGTACGCTTTAAACATATCACAGTTACTATTCGGTGAATAAAGTGTTTTTCATCTCGGCTCATAGACTGTGTAGCCGAGCTTCTGCCACTGATCTTGTTCTACTCCTCTGCTTGGATTATGTAGTGAGCCCCACTTTGGTCACTGTGTTCCTCCTATAAACTTCTACATCACTATTTTGTTCTTTAATGGTCTGGTATCAGCAGGAAGAAACCTATCACGATCTCTTTCACGTTCCTTTCCAACGACTAAGCACTCCACGATGCATGAATGATGCTGTACATACAGCACCGTCCTGCTCTATGGAGAGGGGAGAGGGCGAGGGATGAAGTGGCACCCCGCTGCAGCTCTCCCCCTTCACTTGCATTACGATCGTTCGTTGTTCATCGTCCGTGGATCCGCTAGGACAGTCGTTCATACGATGAACGACACGCGCTGTACACACTTCCTAAACCCGTCTGATATCAGCCCTGAGCCGATAATCGGGCGAGAACCACTGGAAGTGTGTATGTAGCTTTAGTCCTTACCTCACTTCACAAGATGCGCCATAACCGTCAGCTATATTTAATAAAACCCATTTAATTGTCACTGGGAATTTTTATATTTTTATTCTTTTTCCATGTGAAAAAATAAATAAATGCTGCAGCCTATGTTGCTGTAAAATGCCTATGAAAGTTTTTATTATAGTTTAATTCAAACAAAGTTTTCAATCGAGGACCTACATCTATTTTATACATAACCTTAAATTCTGTTTTTGTAGTTTGTTACATTCCCTTATTGATGGTATTCTTTCCAAGTGTGGGTTTTCTTGTAATTTTAGAACACTAATGATGGTCCTTTCTCTATTCAAACTCTTCATGCTCCTATTTTTGTGATGCCATCGGTTTAGCATGTGGCAGTCAAGGAACAGTCTTTATTGATGGAAGCCAACACATTATCTTCTAATTACCTTCCTCTATTTTCAGATCTTTACATATAGGCAGGATAGTGGCTCAGTGGTTAGCACATCGGCCTTTCCAGCGCTGGGTCCCAGGTTTGAATTCTGGCCAGGACATTACCTCCATGGAGTTTGCAGGTTGTCCCCATATTTGCGTGGGTTTCCTCCCACATTCCAAAAACATGGAGTTAGGGTATTTGGTTTCCCTCAAAATTGACCTTAAACTGTATTAAAGACATATGACTACGGTAGGGACATTAGATTGTGAACCCCTTTGAGGGACAGCTAGTGACATGACTATGGACTTTGTACAGCGCTGTGTAATATGTCGGTGCTCTATGAATACTGTATAATAATGACAATAATAAATAATAATAGCCACAAAAGTTGTCAAGGGAAAGAAAGCATGTGGAATGCGTTAATAATTTGCAATGTATTTTTCTAATTGTGTTTCTTAAGCCTTAAATTTATACACTGAATGTGTGTATACATACTGTGTGTGTGTGTGTATGTATGTGTCTGTGTGTGTGTGTGTGTATATATATATATAAATATATATAGCTCCTACATATTACACAGCGCTGTACATTAAATAGGGGTTGCAAATGACAGACAGATACAGACAGTGACACAGGAGGAGGAGAGGACCCTGCCCCGAAGAGCTTACAATCAAGGAGGTTGGGGAAGTATCACACAATAGAAGGTAGGTTATTTAGTGGTGGGAAGTAATGAGGGTATCAAAAAGCAGAAGAAGATGGGTAGGCAAGTTTGAAAAAAATGGGTTTTGAGTTCCCATGTTCAGAACTACATTTTTTCAGGCTTTTGTAAGAGCTTTACCAGCCTGCAAACGCTCCTGTAAAAATAGAAAGTGAATGAAAATGAAAAGGCTCACATTGTACATTATTTATGTGACATAAAATGTTTGTGTTTAATGAAACGCTGTGAACTGCGCTTGTGTGAAAAGGCCTAGAAAAAGGTAAAAAGTACCGGTGTGCATATGTTACATGTCAGTGATTTAGAAGGTATTGAAGCCTCTGAAGTATTGTGTCATCCGGGAAAACTTAATTGTTAGGAGGAAAGATAAGTACTAGCTGCCTGTAGATTTCCTTAGCACAAGGTTCTCCTAAATACCTACAGTAGGTTAAAGGAAACCTCACCTTCCATTAGTATACAATCACTTTTTTAACAAAATTAATTTGAGAGAAGCATTTGAAATGTTTACATATTACTATTGAAATGTTTATAAAACTTCTCTATATTCATTCTTTATAGGTGGATCTTTATAGACATTATTTATCATATCAGGCATAAACACATCATTCAAGTCAGAATTATTTTCTTGTCTTTTCTTCTTTTTTATCACTTTACATATCTTA
Organism: Pyxicephalus adspersus; assembly: GCF_032062135.1. Lineage (NCBI taxonomy): Eukaryota > Metazoa > Chordata > Amphibia > Anura > Pyxicephalidae > Pyxicephalus > Pyxicephalus adspersus. The sequence goes on along the minus strand of NC_092864.1, from coordinate 68,779,354 downwards.
TATAGTTTTTCAAAAGAGTTTTGTGGTTTGTTTGGTGTGTTATTTTGTTTTTCATGTTTATTCTTTGTGGCTCCTGTTCCTATTCCAGAGAGCCATGTCCTCTAACAGATGAGCAAATGGTTGCTGGGTAAGACCAGACGTTCTAAACAATATCATTTTGTTTAGAATATGTCTCTCTTCTCTTTGAGCCTTCACCTTTTCCTACTTGTCTAATGTGGCTTATCACAATGTAAAGAGCATTAACTCCGACTCAGATATTAACATTTAACAAATTGTTAATATGCTAACATTTCTTTGCACAAATCTTTGCTTAATTCTGATAAAATTTTAATTCTTTATTTTTCTGTGATGTCATGTAATTCATAATGGAATATTGTTTAATTGTGAGCATATTTTATGCAAAAACACTATTGACTTTTAAAAACAGATAATCTGACATTCCCTCGTTCATTTACTGGTGGGAATCAATTACTGCCACTGAAACGCATGGGCCTGGAAGATTCCCACAAAGGAATGTATGACCCCTTGTTTTATAAATAAAGCCCTGTAACTTTTTAACAAGCAATATATTTCCACACGTGCTTTATGGACTTGTTAGATTAAAATCAGTGCTAAAGAATAGCAGATAAAAATTGGTCTTAATCTGTCAGAACAAATAAATCATCTTATACAATACAGCACATATTTTTTATCTAATAGCAGCAGCATTTTATTTGACATATTTTATATTATATAATGTATATATAACAATGCTAACATTTTATATACTAAGTTTAGCTCAGTGTGTGTATGTGTGTGTGTTTATATATATATATATATATATATATATATATATATACAATTCATTACTAAGGGTTTTAGGCTCTGTGCTTGGTATATAGAGATAACTATGATGGTATAGACAACACCCTTAAACCATAGATAAGGACCTTTTAGGTATTATCTCTTTGAAACCATATGTTACATATGGGTGCATACTTTTGAATGTTAGCATTGAATTTATCAGTTAAACACTTTTTAATACAAAGGCATATGAAGCTGCCCATTGAGATGGAATATATATATATATATATATATATATATATATATATATATATATACAGTACATTGATTTAGACTTGGCTGTACTTAGTAGTTTTACAATGCAGAGGATTCTTAGAACTAATTTCTACAACTGATGATTTTATTTTGAATTGTGGAGAGTTCTTTGTATGAGTATTATATTTTATATGTTTCTCATAGCAGTGACATATAAATATGGCAATAAAGCAGCTATATTAGATTGGATCTCTAGCATGTATGTAAAGTACAGTTGTAAAAGGTATGTTTAACTTTATTTTTTTATTTTTTTGTTTATTTCAATACAGTACATTATATGTTACACCTAAAGCAGACCTACCACTAAAAGAGTATGAAAGCTGCTATTATGGAACTTCTTTTAATGATTGCCTGGATATGAAGTTCATTTTTTGGTTTTAGTCGTTTAATTGTCTCATGGGATCAGGAAGCATTTTGTTTCCCTCTTGGAGCAAATTGTACCAGGTTTTTTTCTGGATCAACTATATCCATGGGGTTTTATATCTGGGATGTGTTTATTTTCTTAGCGGTTGAACTTGATGGACTTATGTCTTTTTTTTTTCAACCTGATTTAGCTAAACATTTGATCTGCGTACTCTTTCCGGGTTTTGCTTGGATCAAGATCAAATCTCCAAGCAGGCAAAGTGTATTTTTATAGAACCAGGTCTGAAATGACAGTTTACATAATCTCTCAGTGAAAATTCTTTGGGAGCTCTGTGGGCTTAAGATAAGCCTGCTCCTGGATTCTAGGCAATCCACATTACAAAACTTTAAAAAATCATACACTATATAATAAATTGGGATACAGTTTAGTACTGGAAGGCAAGGATGTTTATTCTGGTGCTTATTCTGCTTATATATGCCAGTGTGGTTTGCCACAACAGTTATTTATTTAGAGGAGAATAAGAGCTGCATATGATCTTACTACAGTCTAACTTCAGTCTAGTGAAGCAAAATGTTATAACTTTTTTTGACCTGGTGATATTATAGACTTTGTAAAGCACTGAATATATTGTTAGTGCTAGAAAAATACGTTATTACCTTTTTTTATATACATAGATAATATAAGTGCAGCAAAAACTGGAAGATTGTCCCTGAGCTGCCCATTGGTTATTTTAATACTAATATCAGTAATATCAGAACTGTAATATTTTAGGTTATCTCCAGGAAATGTGCCTGTGTAAAGCTAGGTATGCACTTAATATCTATGCTATATATATGCACAATAATTATCGTTAGAAAACGAACGATTACGACCGATCCACGAGTATGCACGATTATATTTGAATAATCGTATGATGCACAATTCTGTACATGCTGTAACGATACGATTGTTCAAATATAATCCACCAACAGTGTACACGCGCTAGATATGATCGTTTGAACGATGCATGGAGTGACATGTAAAGGAGAAAGTATATTGCAGAAGCATCCACGATCACTGAACGACCGTACACACGATAGATAGTGAATGATCGTTGGCCAGTCAGATCCGCCAGGACGTTCGTCCATTTCCAATAACAATCCTCGTTCGTCGGCATCGTTGCTCATTTTTTTTAGAACGATTTTTGGCCAATCGGTCATTCGTTTCCAACGATAATTATTGGACGTGTGTGCCTAAGTCTAGCAATTATTTCTCTAGCCCTTTGTCATACCTTGTTTTAAAGGCATCATAAACACAGTAGGACATTTTAGTTATCTTTTTTTATATATCTTTCCTATTCTCCCTTCAGCTGAGTTTGCAGTCATTAATTGCTGTACACGGTAATACAATGAATCATGTAATATACCAGTAATTAATGTGATTGTGTTTAATGGCTTTCTGATAACCGCATTCTGTTTCTCAGTATAAACTATTCCTTGCAGAGCATGGACTAAATAAAAAGCATGCAGCCACTATGTAATTCTTTATACTTTATCACATTTATTGGCTTCACAATTCCTTTATTATTAATATAGACCCTAAAAATTAATTTTTTTTTTCTTTTGGTTTGTATATGTTTTCTGTCAAAGATTTTCAGATGTTATCCTTGCAACAATTTTGGCTACAAAGTCAGATATGTGCGGTAAAAAGTTTGAACTGAAGATAGACAATGTGCGTTTTGTGGGCCATCCAACTTTGCTTCAGCATGCGCTATGCCAGGTAACATTTCCATTATTTAACAAATTAGACTGCTGTAGTGCTACTGAACATTTGGAAAATGTCATTTTACATTTAGCCTGCAAGGGGTAATGTTGTGTTTCACGTTGCAAAATATCTTATATTTTTATATTGGTAGTACTGTGGTGGTAAGTCGTGTTTTTAAGTGAAAGGCCACCCCTTTAATAGGAACACAAAATTGTAAGGAATGAAAAAGGAAGGGTTTTGAAGTGTGGCCAAGGTGAAAAATTGTTTATTGTATGAATTTTTCTGCATGCACATGTAGTAAACTACAATCACAATGATGTGGAATATGTCACATAATAAAATATGCAAGACTTAGGTGGGATATGCAAAAAGAAAAAATGGAATTTAAATAATGACAACAGAATTATTTAGAACAATATGTTATAAAAACATGGTTTACTAGTCATGACCACAAATTTAGAGTAAGATCACAATTGCTTGTTGTGAATAGAAAGCATGGTATACATCTAATTCCTAATAATGGACAGAGTAGTAATTAGTTAGAACGAGCAAAAAGGAGGTCTCTCACCCGACACGTTTCCCCCATTAGGGGTGTTTAGGGAGACCGTATATGTAAGTCTTTTTTTTGGGGGTAGAACATTGTGGGGTAGATGTTTTAGCCTGGATAGTAGAAGAGCATCAATGGGGTCCAAATAATAGAATGTACATAATAGCCAAGTTGTACTAGGATACGAGTGAAAAGGGCGATCAATTGCACTTTGCAAGAGTGACCCTAATGGTGGTCTAGTGTTTGTTGGAGAAATCCTGAATGACAGAGATTCTCTATTGGTAGTTAGTCCCTACCTAGTGCCTATTCTCTGGCATGTTGTCTTTTTTTAATAACTATAAAAACATTTTTTTATCATTTTTAAATCGAAACCCAGTGCAAGTGGCTGGCAACATTTTACTGTGCAATACCATGCTGTCTGACATATAAACCGACAGAATACAAACAAGATTTTTTGTCTTGTCCATGTGTTATTACATGTGGTGTGAACAAGCCATAAGGTGAAAATGAAGGTTGGGGAAAGCATGTGATTTTTTTTTTTTTATTTAAAGGTTTAAATAAAATGTGTGTATATTATATATATATATATATATATATATTTTTTTTTTGTATCACAGGTGTCAAAAACCGATCCTTCACCGAAAAGAGAAATGCCCACAATGATTCTTTTTAATGTGGTTTTTGCTTTAAGGGTAAGCTTGTATTTTTATTTTTAGTCTTTTTTTTAACTGTTGAAAGATTTGTTTGCCTTAATTGCTCTCACTGGCAAGATTCAATCATTTTATTTCAATAATACTGAAAATGAAGGAAAATCTAAAACTGTCAGCTGTCACCATATCATGTATAATGGCAACAAATGTTTTGGCATCCATTGTCTAATAGTAGATTTCTAGTATTTTATTATAATGATTATTACACAGTAATTATATAGTGCCGACATATTACTCAACACAAACAGATTTTATATCCCCTGCAGAAACAGCTTCTTGGCTGTGCAATATTTTGCTTTAGGTAGACAATTGCTATGTTTAATGAAAAACTGTAAGAAGTAGAAATATCCATCATGTTGTCTGAATCTAACATTTTACAATGGACATGGGCACCTTCAGCTGTTTAAAGAGATAAGTGTAGTAAAGAATAAACAAAGCAGTGTTCACTTGTACTGATGCTGTGTTTATGGAGGTGCTATACTAGTAACTTCTTGTATTGTGTTTTCTAAATGACAACTTTTATACACCTTGATATATGCTTCCTGCACTACTTTGCTGGTTTGCAGTTGAGGTTTCTATAGGAAGGGCTGTCTACAATACTCCGAAAATGTGTTAAAAAAACATGTTACATACTTCACCAGTGCCATCAATAAGGCTTGAAACACATGTTGAAGCACTGTTATACTGACCTGTACCCACTTTGCTAATACATGGTAATGCAGCACACAAATGTTAATTAGTGCCATAGAACCCATAGCAAAGCTGGGTGCATGCCATGCCTTATCGTGTGAATGGAGTTTTATTATATATTATTTATGTAAGTTATAACTATCTTCTACGGTATACAAGTGAACAATTATAAACTTTAGATTTTAGTTAGACTGAAATAATAGAATGCATACTGATTTTTTTTTTTTAATTAGTAATGTTGTACATGTACTAATATTATGTTTTTCAGTTTCTTAAAAAGGCATTCTGCTAACTATTTATTTTTTTATGTGATTTCCTCCTAGATTGTAAGCTGTTCTGGGCAGGGTCCTCTCCTCCTCCTGTGTCACTGTCTGTATCTGTCTGTCAACCCCTATTTTAATGTACAGCGCTGCGTAATGTGTTGGCGCTATATAAATCCTGTCTATTGATAATAACTATTGATAAAATATTGCATATTGATAAAAGCTTTATTTAATAATACATGAAAACATAACATTAATACAGACTGGTTCTTGAGTAGCAAGATAACACATTTAAAGAACAATACTATGCAAATCTTCTCATTTATATAGAAAGGAAAAATATCTGCTTTTTGATGCATTCCCAAAATAAACTAAATGGTATAGTAATATATAACAAGTTCAGATTCATTTTACTAAAACATATAATAGTATATAACAAGTTCAGATTCATTTTACTATACAGACAGATTAATCAAATTTGACCTCTCTTTTTGGTCTGTCTGATGGCACACAAAAAATCAGGCCTTTTTTAAATTCTATAGTTGGATGTATTTTTGACTATTTAATAGTCTTTAATGCTAACCAGTAGCATTTCATAACCAGTCCCCATATATATATATATATATATATATATATATATATATATATAGTTGTAGGTGTAAATATGATTTACACATATCTTATGTTGTTGAAGTACATCGTTACATTTACAGAAACTGAAAATGAATAGTAACAAATGGTATACTGTTTAATGAATTGGTAAAGTAGAGTTGTGGGAAAATCAAATATTGTATGCATCATTCAGTATGGTATAAACATGGATACAGGTGTCAGTTAATCTTACTCATAGGTCAGTTAGTGTTCCAGTGACTTTGTTCTAATAGAATAAAAATAAACCTGTTATCTCCCCTCCTATTACTTCCCCAACCTGTCCCAACGATGTCCCAACTCACTATCAAAGCACTGCAATGCATCATCACGCAATCATACGTTGTGGAATTCTTTGTTGCCAAAATATTGTATTCACTTTTTGATATGTTTTTGTCTGTTAGGTAGCTTGTTCAAATAAAAGGGCTTTGTTAGTCCAGTGCACAGTAACAGGGTGAAAGTACTGTTTCACTTCAAAACAAACAGTGCTGTCACCTTAGTATAGAAAATGGAAAAATAACAGATCCACTGGTACTATACACAAGTAATACAACTGTTATTGCTAGTGACAGACAGAAACATATTATTTTGCCATATTAACACTTTACATTACTAGTTACTGATATATTTTTACAATTAGGTTGATTAAGGAAAAATATATAATATTTTAAATTGTTACAGTCCTCTAAAATTGCGAGAATAATTAATGCATCTATATATTGAAAATTGCAGCATGTTCGAAAGATGCAAAACAGACTGGGTGGAATAGCATGTCATTTACTGATAGTGTGTTTAATCTATACCGTCCCTCTGGTATAGTCTCTTACAGTACTGTTAGTCAGCAATACCAAAGCAATTTGTGCATTATGGTAGTCAAGGGGCTGGGGCTGCATATTTCTTATCTGCATATTGCCTTCATTGCATCCTTGTTATCAGGAGACCCACCTACTCTTAATCATGACACATCAGAACACAAGAAGAATGCGAAGTCATCTTTGCCTAATATCAATGCATACAACCCTTAAAAGTTTATCTTTGTGTACAAGGAATGCAAAATCATCTCTGCTCAATGAAAACCACCCTCCTATCATGTATTAAGGTCTTCAGGGAATGCAATGTCATCTGTTCTGGAAATCAATTTGAACAACATTCATGTAATATAAATTCTATCTTAACATGGAGACATGTATGAACTGCACCTACTAAATAATTATATATATTATATATATATTTAATGTACAGCGCTGCGTAATATGTTGGCGCTATATAAATCCTGTTTAATAATAATAATAATAATATATATATATATTAATATCCAATATACATATAGGTTAGCACTCTGGCCTTTGCAGTGCTGGGTCCCAGGTTGGAATCCTGGCAAGGACACTATCTGCAAGGAGTTTGCAGGTTCTCTCTGTATTTGTGTGAGTTTCCTCTGGATACTCGGCTTTCCTCCCACATTCCAAAAACATGCAGTTAATTGTTTTCTCCTAATATTGACCCTACACTGTATTAAAGACAGCTAGATATGACTATGGTCTATGAACATCGCTGCATAATATGTCGGCGCTATGTTATTTGGCTTCCCCCCAAAGTTGACCTCAGACTGTATTAGAGATTAACATATATAAAAACATTACCATATGACTGAGGTAGGGGCATTAGATTGTGAGCCCCTTTGAGGGACAGCTAGTGACATGACTATGGACTTTGTACAGCACTGCATCATATGTCAGCGCTATATAAATGCTGTGTAATAATATTAATATATATATATTGCAAGTGCACACCCATGGTAAGTTACATATTTTCATATTTTTACAGTCACTCAAAATAAATAGTTAAACATTACACAAGGAAATCATAATTGCTAGGAATTTATAATTATAATTGCCTACCATGAGATAAATGCATAGCCTGTCATTTGTTTCCATACTGTGACCCATGCTTTAAAACTTTATTTACTGCATGAAACCACACACAACAGAGTGATTCTGTGATTCTAAATTGGTGATTCTAAAAGTATGAAAACCTTTAAATCAACCAGACATTTGGGTAACTAACATTTAAATAACAGAAGGACACTGAGCCCCACTTTGCTGGGGTCGTCCCAAATACAAATAGGCCTTCATTGCTCCTAACATGGACTGACCCTTCTAAAATCTCACCCGCTCTGATTTGTTCCATACAGGTATATATAACACATATCAAAGAATAGCAAGTATTTTAGCACAGAAATAAATAATTCTGTTCAGACTGAAAGAGGTGGAAACACAATGTAAATAAACCCATGTAATAAAAGTTATGCACCTAGTTACAGCACACTGAATTATTTACTAAAATAAATTCGTTAAAAATAAACATATTTTTATGTTTGTGTAGGAATTTGTTATCTTAATAAAAAGTAGCTTTTCTGAATATTAGGAGCTAAGCCTGTTTATCATGATCATTCAGCTTATGTTTGTCATTTAGCCTGAAGAATGAATAATAATCCCTGCAGTGAAAAATGTATGATACACATTTATGAATATGATGTATCCTGCCTATTCCTGTGCAAAAATGTCATAGTATATAAACAAAACATTGAAAATATAAATTAAAACACATTAAGGCTAAAGTGAGATACTGATAACTAGATCTTCATCATATTTAGTGATATTTGTGTATTCCATCATTTGTATATAAACATTTTAATATTATTACACAGTATTTATTTAGCACCAACATATTACACAGCGCTGTACAAAGTCCATAGTCATATCACTAGCTGTCCCTCAAAGGGGCTCACAATCTAATGACCCCACCATAGTTATACAGTCTAAGGTCAATTTTTTGGGAAAGCCAATTAACCTAACTGCAAGTTTTTGGAATATGGGAGGAAACTGGAGAACCCGGAGGAAACCCACGCAAACACAGGTAGAACCTGCAAACTCCATGCAGATAGTGCCCTAGCTGGGATTTGAACCTGCGTACAAACCTCTGAGCCACCATGCTGTCCATACTAACAAAAGTTAACAAATTACTGTAACTTGTTTTTCTTCTTAAAGTCTAACATTGTAGTAACCATTAAATTAACTGTATTGAAATGTGAGCATGGACAAAATTTGTTCACCTTCTCCATTGGTCTGGGCGACCATTTTGTCAAATTGTAAAAATAAGCCCTTCAAAAGGGACAATTGTATGGCAAATGTGTCTAAGAATTACTGAACATTTTAGGTATTTCCCCCACTTTTTGTTGTGTCTTCACAATGGCATTTGGGCCTCCTCCCACTGGATTGTTGCATTACCCACATAACAAACGCATTTTATTTTGTAACATGAGACATTGGGCCTGATTTATTAAAGCTCTCCAAGGCTGGAGAGGATACACTTCATTAGTGAAGCTGGGTGATCCAGCAAGCCTGGATATCAGGCCCAATGTACAAGAAATGCATTTTTGTGCTGGGTTGCTCTTCATTCTTAGCGATATGCCAAACGCATTTTGTCAGTGCATTGCATGGCATAATTTTTTTACAATTTGTTTTAATTGGCTAAGCATACACTTTAGGTGACTTTTTACCTTGTAATTTCATTTTTTATTATGATTATATATATATATATATATATACACAAACACACACACACACACACACATAGAAAGTACACATGGGTTTGTACATGTTTTTTCCTATTTGGAAACCTAATTTATAATTTATTAGTGTATCCTCTATGCTTCAGAGCAAACATTGTGCACACACAGAGGTTACCAACACTAACCTTGCTACTCCTAACAGCACAACCAGCTGGTAAATAAGGGAAAGTCAGAGTAATAAAACTTTACAACAGTCTTCCTATTCCAACAAAAATATTATTATTAGGGTCTATCACATTCTTCTGCAAGTTGATTGTCACTAAAACTGTTGAATTCCTTTCTGCCAAAGGCTACAAATGTGAAATTGATTTATTCTTTTAAAGTGGTAGCACTGCAACATGATGGATGTCATTTGGTATAACTGAACAAATATACCACAGGATTCCTCTCTGTCTATAGTATGTACCCAGACTCCACACATTTAACTAACAACTTAACAAACAGTAAAATAGCTTTAAAACAAGGTGCATTTAATGATGTGACGTTATACATTCAAAAATCACCCCAAAAAAGGCTCCTTCTAACAGCTTAGAAATATCTGAGGTTTGTTTACCATAGGCTGGCTGTTTAATAGGAAAAATAGATTATTTTATTTTTTTTTTTAATCTTTGTTGTGAATATTAAAAACTAAATTTATCTGCAATGATTACAGATCCATGTAGATTTCAATAAACATTTTTGCTATTATAAAGTAAACAGACAGAATAGCTGCACCAAGAATTCTGACACTGGGTGCTCTTTAGCCAGGCACAGCAAAGGTTCCTTGCTCATGGTTGTTTTAATATTAAATACTGTAAATTAAAGTTTTCAAAAAATAAATGCTAATGCTTGTCATTGTCTATGGGTTTTTCAGGCAAATGCAGATCCCTCTGTCATAAACTGTTTGCACAACCTGTCCAGAAGAATCGCTATTATATTGCAGCATGAGGAACGGAGGTGCCAGTATTTGACAAGGGAGGCCAAATTAATCTTGGCGATACAGGATGAAGTGTCAGCTATGTCGGAGAGTGAGTTCATGGCGTGTTTTTACTTTGCTTTTTTAGAGTTTATTTTCTTTTGTTTAAATACAGACTGGAAATAGTCAACAGTGTTGGTTGTTTTTGCATATGGTCACATCTTTCTAGTGTTCCAGGTAAATTGATTGGAAGTTAAACACAGTTTGGAACTGCCCCCAGACATTTTTAGTTCTTTATCATTTAGTTCTTTATCATTTATTCATCAATATGTAAATGGTTCAGAATTAAAACTATTCTAAGAATAAGGCATAACTAAAAAAACCTTTATGTAACCCTTTAGTCTGAATTGTAGAAAACATAACTTTATCATACTTCATTTTAAACACAATACAGTAAACTGCCCTTCCTCTGGCACCCACAAGGATGGCAAAATTCGGGTTGCTTGGAGTTAGTATTAAAAAATAGGCTTACCTAATTCTATACCCTGTGCTATACCATACCATAAGCTCTGTATTAACTTCATAATAATAGTGAAATACGCCTATTATAAGCAAATCAAGAAAAACTTAACTTACTGTAACACAGTTTTACTGTACTATAAAAGAACTTTGTAAACACATGTAGAAAGATTATTATTATAATGAAGGCACGTGGACAGAATATTTCTATACTGAAATGTGGCAAAAGATTATTTTAAGGAAGTATTGGGGTATATTAATTTAAATAAGGTTGCAGATCTTTATTAGTAATACATATAAGTGCAGGCTATTTGTATTATAGAAAGCAGGAGATTAATATTATAATGAAGTATAGGTGTAGATTATTAATAGTAATATTAATAATAATAATAATAGTAATCAAGGGAGATGATGAAGTATGGGTGCAGTTTATTATAATGAAATTATATTAAATACTATTTAGAAAATTTATATTTTATTAATCAAATTAATTTATATATTTATGTAATTATATTATTTTAGGGCAGATCCTGTATATTAATAATACAGTACTATATACAATGTACTCTATATGTTTCTCTATGTGAATAACATAACCACAGCGACCCCATCTGGCTATATTCGGCATAACATCTGAGGCTCAGTGCAGCAGCAAAGTTCTAATGACAGTAGTGAAAGAAAAGGTTTGCTGATTGCTTAAGTTCTGAATAATAGAGGATTTACTGCAAATATATAGAGATATTTTAATAAATAGATTCCAGTAACTTTACATATTATTAGATTTCCCCGCAGCCACACATGCTAAAGACCAGCAGCAGAAAGCACTTTATTTTATGTTAGGTTATGTTCCCTTTTAACTAGTTTAAATTACACACATAGCTGGAATCTGAGAGGTAAACTCTTCTCTTTCTTCTGTTCCCATATGGCCCGAATGCTTAGTTTCAGACTGTTGTAAGTGTTTTAGCTTACTAGTAAAGCTTACATAAATATTTGCCTACTTCTTCAGCCTTGGGCTATGTACACATGTCAGATGATTCTCGTCCGATAATCACCTCAGGGCTGATATCAGACGAGAATCTGGCTCGTCATTCGTCATTCTGTCGTCTGTCCTGGCAGATCCACGATCACAACGAAAGTAAAGGGTAGCGAGCACAGCAGGGTGATGCTCCGTCGTTCTCCCCCTCCCCTCTCTATAGAGCAGAATGGCGCTGGATGTACAGCACTCGTTCATGCATTGTGCATTCTTTTGTCGTTGGAAATGGTTGGGAAAGATCCTTTCCAATGACAATTATTGTACGTGTGTACACAGCCTTACTTTTTGCTTGTGCCTGCTGCTTCAGTTTTAAAATCTGAAACAGATCTCATCTACAATTTGACAGTTGCTGCCCTATACACTGCACTTCATAAGTGATATACAAACATTGCCATCACTTCAAATCTACGACCTATAAAAGGACATATAAAATGGAAATGATGGATGGTGATTAATTACATTAATGCCTTTTTTTGGGTTAGGGAGGATACACTTTCATCAGCAATGACCTGGAATGGATTTCTTCTAAGTAATTTGCTAGCAAATGTTTTCAGTCTTCGACCAGATCCATTCCGGGTTTGCTGGATCACCCAGCTTCGCTGCTTAAAGTGTAAGCTCTCCAGCCTTGGAGAGCTTTAATAAATCAGGCCCTATGTGTTATCTCAAAAATGAGGAGTATAGAGCTTTACTTGTAGCTACCATTTTATTATTAACAGATACATTTATTCATCATCATAACTTTAGGAAATACATTTTGTTTTTTAGGAGTTAATCTACTTTTTTAAGCTTCCTCCAACAAATAGACCCTAATTATAGGCAAAGGAAATAAATTACATATATATATATATCTATATGTATATCTATATATATATATATATATATTTGTATTATTTATAATAAACAGTATTTATATAGCTCCAACATATTACGCGGCGCTGTACATTAATTAAATAGGGTTGCTGTGGACAGACAGATGCAGACAGTGACACAGGAGGAGGAGGGAGTCCTGAAGAGCCTACAATCTAAGATATATATTATTATTTTTATTACACAGCGCTGTACAAAGTCCATAGTCATGTCACTAACTGTCCCTGAAAGGAGCTCACAATCTAATGTCCCTTCCATAGTCATATGTCATTAATGTAGTTGAAGGTCAATTTTGAGGAGAAGCCAAATATCCTCAGTGCATGTTTTTGGGATGTGGGAGGAAACCTGAGTACCTGGAGGAAGCCCACGCAGACACAGGGAGAAAATATATATATATATAATAAAGTCTGTCAGTAGCCTCAACACAACAGTTGTTTTTCTCTGCCACTTTGTAAGATCTTTTCTGTAGGTCTGTTATAAAGTGACAACACAGTTTGTTTTTCAGTGAAATCACTGCAGCAATGCAACACTGTGGATATGGTAGTCTGAAATGACATGGAGATTTAGATGGACTTTAGGAAAGCAACAAAGGCAAAAAGACCAACTTCTGGCAAAACCAATATATATATATATATTAATTAATATATATATATATATATTTGTTAGTGTATATCTTGGGGCAGTATACAAAAATAATCTTTTATTTTTTCCAGATGGTGGACCACAGTCACCATTTCACCATATTTTACCGAAAAGCAAACTGGCAAGAGACCTAAAGGAAGCCTATGACAGGTATGGCATGTGTAGATTTCCTGTAGTGTGTGCTTGTTGTGTGTTTTCTGTGGTATTACAGTTCCATCTAGTGGCCAGTTTTAGGCATTACATTGCTCTTTTAATTGTCTATGATTTTTGCCTTTGTTACATCTGTAATATGTGACTTGGAAAGTAATTTTACTAGTAAGTTAAATATTAAAGGAAGTTTTTATTATAATGAAGGACTCCAGAGACACAGGAAGTTCTTTGTTTCAAAGGATGGGAATTTTGTTTCTTACAGGTAGAAAGCTCTACCCATCTTGTTTCATCATTATTCATCCTCTATTACTTTAAAGAAGTAAGTCAGTGGTCCTTCCAGTTGCACTGAATTTAGTTACTTGCTGGGGAACCTGTATCTTATGTTGGGAGTTTCAATGTTCCTCAACACAATTTTTGACACTTTCTTTGGTATCCTTAAAAACAGTCATCCTAAACAACCATAATTAATAAAACAAATACAAAAAACAAAAAAAGAAACAATCTAATGTGTTTCCTGGAACAAAATTCACCTCTATAATGATTTTGATACTATAGAGTTATGTTAATGTTGATCTTTAAAAAAAAAAAAGAAAGAATATAAAGATACATAATATTCATGTTTATGTAAAATAAACTGAAACACCCATTCTTACTGACCTTACAAAATAGATAACAGTGTTTCTTCCTCATTCAATTGTAAGGTGAAATTTCGGTACCACATCCCCATTTATTTAATTCATTATCTCCAAACTACCTCAAGGGTGCATTTGAAGGAGATTTTTTAGGTACCTGTTACAATGTAACAGTCCATTAAATGTATGTTAAAAATGCAATTTATTTATAAAATAAAAATTTAATACAGACTTTTCATTACAATCACTTCAATGTAACCAAATTAGAATTACCATAAGCATGAAAAACCTTTTTTTTCCTATTTCAATCATGACAAACAATACAGCTCTGTTCTTGACCCAATGAATAGGATTCTTTAGAAAATATTGTTAAGGAGCCTTCATGGATAATTCTGAGCCAAATACAAAGGAAAACAATGTTTTTGTTTTACTGGTTATAAATTGCTGCATACAATCAATGTATTTTTCTAATTCAACCACCCATCCACACTTATATTTTTAACAAAAAAGGAGGATTCATTTTTCTGGTCTGTCTGGTCTATTGTGATTTTCCTATTTGTATTCCATAGTATTTAAACGAATATTTTTGCACTCTCCAATACTAGAAACAGTGAAGTTAAACCCAGTGGAGATACCAACACATATTTATGTAATATATCCACCGAAGTGTATTCAAGTGGCAAATACAATTACAAGATACTGGGCAGCACGTTGGCACTCTGGCTTTTGCAGGTTTAAATCTCGTCCGGGATACTATCTGCATGGAGTTTGCAGGTTCTCCCCATGTTTGTGTGGGTTTTCTCCTACATTCGGAAAACATGCAGTTAGGTTAATTGGCTTCCCCATAAAATTGACCTTAGACTGTGTTAATGACGTATGACTATGGTGGGACATTAGATTATAAGCCCCTTCGAGGGGTCGTTAGTGATATGAGAATGGACTTTTTACAGCGCTGCGTAATATCTAGGTACTATATAAATACTGTGTAATAGTAATAATACTTATAGATGTGTATGTTATGACAGTTTTTCAGTAAACATAGCAATTTTCATTGTCTAGGTAAAGCAAAAGACTGCACAATTAAGAAGCTTGTTTTTGCAGGGGATAAAAAATCACTGAAAATTGAGATATTATCCTATGATATCTCAAACCAACCATATCCATATTAAATCCCAAGATTGTTAATTGATATGGGGGTATTATGAGTAATATTATATTTACCATTTGCTATTCAGTTTTACTTTTTATACTTTTTAACAATATTGGCATCCTATGTGTATATGTTTTTGTTTTGGTTTTTGACTGTAACAGAATAACGTTTCCTTTGATGTTCTGGATAAATACACTTCATGCTATTAACAAAAAAGCTTGGCATTCTTGAAGTATATTAAGGTATATGACATATGATGGGAGAGGATGTGTTTGCTCTTGTTTTAACTATATATCTTCATCTTTACTGGTATTCCACTAACCCGACTCTCTCCTCTACAATCTATCATGAATGCTGCAGCCAGATTCATCCATCCTTCCCTCTGGTCCTCTTCTTCTGGATCTCCTTGTAGTTCTCTTCATTGGCTTCCAATTCACCTTTGCATCAAATCCAAGCTCCTGTGCTTTGCTTTCAAATCCCTGCACAGTTCTTGTCCCACTTACATTTCTGACCCGATAGAAAAATACTCCCCTAACTGCTCTGTTCGCTCCTCCAATGACCTACTAATGACTTCCTCACTCATAACCTCATCACATGCACGGCTCCAAGAGCTCCTTTTCTAGAGCTGACCCCAACTCTGGAATGATCTTCCTTGTCCTGTCCGGCCTTTTCCTACTTTCTGCTGTTTAAAGAAGTCATTAAATCCCATACTTTCAAACTTGTCTACACATCTTCTTCTGTCTGTTGAAACCCTCATTACTTACCAAATAATCCATATCCCCTCCTACTGTGTGCAGGACAGGGTCCTCTTCTCCTGTGTCACTGTCTGTATCTATCCGTCATTTGCAACCCCTATTTATTGTACAGTGGTGCATATTATGTTGGTGCTATATAAATCCTGTTTATTAATAATAATATTAATATTCTTCACAGTGCTGTGTGGATATTTCTGTTAATTATAAATACAACTTGTGAAATTCTTTACATATACTAGTGTAAAAATAACAACTTTTGATATAGACATGATTATTTTAGGTGTCACAGAAGCTGATGTGTATTTTGTGTTGTTGCAGCCTTTGCACAACTGGTGTGGTACGACTTCATATTAATAACTGGCTGGAAGTCAGCTTTTGTTTGCCACATAAGATTCACTGTGTTGGAGCAAGCTTTATCCCACCAGAAGCAATTGAGAGAAGTTTAAAATCTATACGGTAAGATACTTGGTAATACTTATCATTTTGTTGTAACTTTTTCTAGTGCACTTTACCTTTCAAATGCTGACATACTTTGATAGCAAGATAGCTAAAAAGCAAGTTGCCTGATGTGGAAGTGATTTGTGAGTCTCACTAATGACTTTATGTAGTTTCTTCCATTTATTTACAGGATTAGGATAGTTCACTGTATATACATTTGTTATAACAAAAATGAAAGCTGTTCAGCCATTACTGAACATTTTTTTTAACACTTTATTTTTTTTTATTTTTTTTTTTGAAAAAACATTTCCAATAAGAAACTTTACAACAAACCAAAATCGGATACAAAACAGAGCATGTCCATCACACAAGAATAATCTCATTTTTAGCAATATCAACAAATAACATTGTTATCACTGTAATACCATTTCACCACCCAGAGTACAAAATCACCTGAGCATGTCACTGATTCAACCGTCCTGGGGGACCTCCTGGGGTTCTAGAAATGCCTTATATTCCACCTTTTCCTGGAACATGATCCAGGGAGCCCATGTGTCTAAGAACCTTTGGGATCTATCATATACCTCGGCAGTCAGATCCTCCAAATTCTGTATCCCGTTCTCCTTGCGCATCCACATACCTAGGTTGGGGGAGTTGTTTTCTTCCATAGTCTGGGGACACAGGCCTTGGCGCTGTCACCAAATACTTCACCAAAGATCTATTATAGAGGTTCTGGGGCTACTCATTAAGATGTAATAAAAAGGCTGGTGAACATTTTTTTAAACCCAGTTGGCTAGTGAATTAACCAGACTAAAAGGTGTATAGCAATGAGCCCCCCATGTGTTTCATAGAAGACACTGGTTTTAAATGACAAATTCATAAACCTTTCCTAGTTCAGACTTTGCAGAAAAATTTGTTCTGTAGGGCATAGATGTCACACTGGTAAGTTATTGCAATGTCTTTTCATTGTGACAAATCAACTGCCCTTGAGCATCTGTGATATCTAAAGATCAGAGCCAGCTTGGCTTGTGACCTTTCAACTATTATGCAAAACGTACACCTGATGTCATTGATGTCTCCCTTGTTCAACCTAAACTAGTAACAAGGCTGTGTGCTGGTTGAGCAACGTTAAATACCTACTTATTCATCCTACAGTAGGGAGACATTTTCTAAAAGTAGACTTTTCCGTTAAGGCACATGTGTCAAACACAAGGTCTGCAGGCCAAATCAGGCATGTCTGCCCACTTTATATGGCCCGCGGTGACTGCCGCATCCAAGCGCCTGCCATTTGCAGGCCGGAGGACCCAGTCCCAGAAAGCTAGGTAGAAGCAGGGCGGTACACACAAGTGCCTGACCACGGTGCAATCAGAAGGACCCCAAGTTGCTTCTTCACACTCCTGGGGAGACCCAGCACGAAGCACGCTTGTGTCCGATCCTGCTGCCAGTAGTATGCTGCTGCTGCTCCAGGTATGGAATCTCAGTGGGATGATACATTAGCAATGTCTCCAGAGACACCGGCCTCCACCTCAGCACAGTCACTGGCTCCCCTCACATAGACAGGCCAGGTTAGATCAGGTACACTGACCTCAGAAAATTCTGCTAAGAACAAACAAGCAATCACTCCCAAAATGTCCAACAGGAGAAAAGTTGATGCAAAAGGGAGACAATTTAACCTCCCTGGCTGTATGATTATTTTATTACTTTTAAATGGTAAATCGGTACATTATTTTAAATTTCTCGCCAGTCCGGCCCCCAGCGCATGCTGCCCACACGTACTCACGTTGCATGCCAGCCCAGCATCTGCATCCCAGCCCAGCATCTGCATCCCATGGCCTCCCATCCCCAACATTCACACGCTGGGGATGCAAGGCCAGGGGGACACAGATTCCGGGCATTGCCAAGGGGACACAGATTCCAGGCCGGCAACCCCAGAGGACGCGGCGGGCTTGCGGGTAAGTCCTCAATACTTACTTGTATTTATTATTTGTAATGAAATTTATTTGTTATTTGTAAGGAAATTTAACCCTGAGCCACACTCGGGATTACTGCCAAGGGGGTAAATGAAATATAGGAAAGCATGTCTTGTGTCCTGTGTTTGATATGGTGTCTCAGGGTGAGGAAGGATCTATACTTCTACTAACACTATGTATGTTAATAAAAAAATTTAGCCCACCACTTAGGCTGTGGTTTAGATTTCAGCCTCCTATGTTATTTGAATTTGACACCCCTGCTTTAAGGTGTAAGGACGCAATAACAACATCCTATCCAGCTTTTGCTACTGTAAAATAAAGTTTCTACTATTCAAACATCTTTGTTGCAGTAGTGTACATTACAGCCTCGTAGTATATATTTTTCATCTGCCGCTTACACTTTATTGCCCTTCCTATTGCTTATTAATTTAGCTCTCTGAAAATGTACTCATAAAGTCTGTATTTTCAATAGTTATTTTTGTTTTGAGCTTTCCTATGTTTTTCTATTATTTCTACATTTCATGAAAGAACTTTTCTTTTCTTGAGATTTATTTTTCTCTGTTATGCCTCTATGCCTTTAGGCACGGACAGTACTTGTTGGATAGATAGTAATATTTTTTTTTCTCAGTGGAGTCTGAATATTTGTGTTTTTTTTTTTTCTTTCAGCCCATATCATGCTCTTCTGCTACTTAAGGATGAAAAAAGTTTATTAAAAGATCTTCCACTGGATTGCTCCCCAGCTTTAGTGAGAATTATTAAGTCTGCAACCGCTGTAAAGAATCTCCAGCAACTGGCTCAAGATGCTGACCTCGCCTTGCTGCAGGTGCCTTTCAGATTCATTCTAAACTTTTTCTGCATGCAGAAAAGATATTTATTGTAACTTATGCTGAAATATAGATTTTTTTTGTCGCTTGCATTACAGAGGACCTATACTGAAAGTTTATGTAGGCTGCCATTGCTGAACTCATCCTTATATATATATATATATATATATATATATATATATATATATATATATATATACACAATGCCCTTTTGTACATTTATAATACAACAAAGACTGTGCAAGAGCAGTCCCTAAACATGTGTCATCTCCTTTAGGTGTTCCAGCTTGCTGCACACTTGGTATACTGGGGAAAAGCGATCATCATTTATCCACTTTGTGAGAATAATGTTTACATGTTGTCACCAAATGCAAACGTTGGTCTGTAAGTTTATGTTTTGGATTACATATGTTAACAAAATCTGGTATATTTGCCTTTTGTTTTGAACAAAACTAGGCCTTTGTTTTACCTTTTGAAGCCAAAGAAGCATAAACACTAAAACTATTTCACAGACCTTATGAATTTACTTTATGTACCGCGTCCCCCTTGCTCCTTCCACCAGCCAAAATCTGCCTGCATTGTTTGGAAATAAACAGATACCCTGTGATGTCATTGCTGGGATATGTATATATATTATCTGGCTTCAGAACAGTATGTTTTGAAACCACTATACACTATACTACTTTACTTTATAGTGGAACTTTAAAAAAATCACTTTTAAAATATCAGGTTTTAAAAAAACTTTTAACAGTCAATTTGGAAAAAACACCTTTTTACATTATGTTAAAAATTTGATAATAAGTCCCCTTTAGGTGAAGAGTAGCTTGTTTGTACATATGCGTACATGGAAAGAAAACCAAGTGGGGGAACAGAATTTGCTACCCAAAGCTACGCAAAGTCTTTTTTCTCATGCTGGTCATAAAACATCTTACCCATACAAGCAGCAGCTACATTTATTGTTCCTCCTCTTTTATATTATATATTGTATAATATTTATATTATATATAAATAAAAAAGTTTTGGCATAATAATAACTTTTAGTAAAATAAAAAACAAACAGCTTTGTTGAGCTATGCCTGTTTACATGTCATATTGTAACGAGTGTACCTTAATTTTCTATCTTCTAGATATTCTCCATTGGCTGATCAGTTTTCATGTCAGTTTCCAGGACATGATCTTCCTTCAGTTCTTGCTAAATTTTCATTGCCAGTTTCCTTAGCAGAGTTTAAAAACCCCTTATCACCACCTGGACAGGAGGTAAAGCTCCATTTTCATTCCTTGAAATATTTTACTTACTTTAATTACCAAGTGGCGTACGTCTATACATTATTTTAAGATGCATTTATACATGACTGCTTCAAGCTATGTAAATAAAAAAACATTTATTATTATTTAGGATACCTAAGGGTCTTTTTCCCAGCAGCTGACCACCCAAGCCTAGTTAACAGGAGCTTGTCTCTTTATTTAAATATTTAGTGTTTCATTTACATTTTATTATGTTAAGTATGTGTTTAAAGCAGAGCTAAACCCAAACTTTAAAAAAAATGTGACCAGGCAGGTCCTTTATTGCAGAAGGGACAGGCAATGTCCCATCTGTAACAAAATAACCTTACCTGAATAATTGCTGTCCTTGTTCTATAGTGGGCACCACCACCTTGATCGGCCAGGCCAGGTTGACCTGCATGGGTGTTCAGTCCCAGCAACTGCAGGATCCATGATAAGCATGTGCAGCTCAGGGACTTTCTTGAACAGATTAGGCAAGTAAGAATGGTAATTGCAGAAGGGACATCACTTGTCCCTTTCTGCAATAATGTTCTGCCTAATCCCAAATTTTGAAATTGTTTATCGGGGCTGTAAGACTAAAAGCAAGCTCCATGTATGTTCTCTTTTTTAGAAAACCATAATGCTGTACAAATACAGGGTGATGGATACAAAATGTATTACACACACACACACACTAAAAAAAGGTAAAAATATATTAGAGTATTAAAAAGACCAAAACATTGTTATTTAATTAGTTATTTAATTACATTTGGTAATAGTTGTGGAAACTTTGGAAATAACCATCCAATAACCATGTACAATGAGGACTGTTTTCTTACCTACAATTCAGTTCTATCCATAGTTAGCCTAATATTTACAGACAATCATTATTGGCACATTTAATGACTGTTTATAATATTTTATATATTCTGGTATAGTAAAATAAAACCATATAACTTTATTTAAATATCAGTCATGAAAGTATAGCAATAAAATGTATTCATAATATCAATTTGTCACACCATGGGTTTAAACCTAAACATCCAAAGACAAATCATACCAATCATTGTCATTAGCTATTATATCTTTACGAGGCATGAGTCCAGTATCGGAGAAATATTTGTAATAAACTCCATGGCAGTAGGATATCCTCCACTTACATGTACTTTTTGACACATTTCACAATTACCAAACTTTTCTTCTTCAGGAAACTTGTTAACTGTATATCAGTTCAGGTTACCATGGCAGGATTATATAAAAGGAATAAATACACTGATATATCCAGAACCATGCCAGTAATATCAAATCTTGAATAGGATAAAAAGTGCACCATACAATACAAGGATCCCCTGTGTCCACGCTGCCTACATTCATAGCATCTTTCATGATAAATACAGCTACACTAACTCTAGCCATCTAGCACTAAAATCCCTAGGAGAGGATTGAACTCCAAATGACTTTGTTGCTTAATAATACCTTGTCAGAGATTGGCCAAACATAACACCACAGAGTTGGAGTACTTATCCCCTCATCTGTTCACTTACCTTTGACACTTTAAAGGATTTAAACATGCAATAGGTAGTATTTCTTTTTTTGGTTGGACTAGTTGGTTAAATAGTCCATTGAGAGCTGTGATTTAAAGATAAGTAAAGAAGGAGAGGAGAAAAAGAAAGAATAAAGGGGAGAAAGTAGGAATGAAAAAGTGGTGCAGTCAGAGTACCAATATACACAATAGGGTCTTCTCACAGGGAATCCGCAGTCAGAGCTGCCCGGTAGTCTGCAGAGTGAAGGTAGTATTTCTAGCTAAAAAGTTAATGTGAGGTGTTTTAACCCAACTGTTTCAATTCACAGCCCCATCTAATACAAATGGTTGTTTGGATGCTGCAGCATCGGCTTCTAATTCAAATACACACATATGTTTGTCTGCTCGCTCCTCCCCAAGAAGATGCAAACTCTAAAGATGAAGACACATCCTTTGCAGCCAGAGTGGGTGGACGAAGTCTCAGCACACCCAATGCATTAAGCATTGGCTCACCAAGTAATTCAGATAATTGTTTTGTTTTTTTTTTTGTTTATTGCAGTATTATTGTGTCAGTTTTTTCTCCTAAGTATATTGCTTGGATATCTAGGAGCTTAGAGATTGTTAAAAGGTTTATATGTAGTTCTGGAAAACAAACAGCTAATGTGTATAGATTTGTGAGATTTTTTATTCACTAGCTTAAGGGTGGATTCCTTCCGTCCTGTATCTCAGGTTAGCGAGAGGATTGGACCCTAGATATAATAGGGGGCTTTCATACACACGTGCAATAATTGTCGTTGGAAAGGCTCATTCACCACAAATGACTGCACAATGTTGGAATGAGCACCATTCTGCTCTATGGAGAGGGGAGGGGGAGAACGACGGAGCGGCACCCCACTGCTCTCTCTCTCCTTCACTTCCATTACGATCCTTCAGGGTCCGTTGATCCTCCAGGATGGTCGTTTGGACGACGAGGGCTGTACACATGCCAGATTCTCCTTTGATATCAGCTCTGAGACGATTATCGGACTAGAACCATTTGACGTGTGTATGTAGAGAAGTGAGCATTTGAGAGGCTTTTATGTTTATCAGCTTTGTGCTACCTCTACTTGTTTTTGTTGTGTATCTTTTTAAATGGACAGTAATAAGAGTAAGTGTATCTAAACCCAAGAACAATGGATGGAGTTTGTGATCTTATTTTTTACCTGGAGTAACATACTTCCCATCTTAGGGTGACGATTTTAGAGGAGCTGTATTGTCATCATAGCTCAGCAAGTGAAATTGTGACTATAGAAGATGAGTTCTGTACCCTTCGGGCTAGCAGAAGGTCCACTGCTAACTGATCTGAATGTACAGCATGTACAAGATTCTTAAAAGACTCTGTGCTGTAATGGCACTTTGTACTATATGTGTTGGTATTGTAGCGAAACTTGGCCAGTGATTGTTATTATTATGAATGGTAACTATTGTACATGACCAGATGAGTTCTAAGCACACCTAGTACATAACACCCAGATGTGTTTACTACTTACCCATTACTTACTTTTGTTGGCTGTATAGTAAAGTATTTAATATAATACAAATACCTCATAGTACAAAGTGACATAAAGGCACATTTGCATGTTTTGAATAAGAATAATTATATATTTGAAATAGTTTTTGAAATTGATAACTTAGTTTTGAGTAAAATGTCTTGGAGCATCCCAGCAAGTTTTTGTGCTCCTCCCTATCGAAGCTTGATAACTTCTTACTGTATTTAGCTTTACGCCATTTACTTTGTTTTAAAAAAAATGTATGTTGTAAAAATGATAGTAAACATTAGTATTTGTTTGATATTCCCCACCAGCTAGTAGTGATGACATGACGCTGACCAGTCCAAGCATGGACAACTCCAGCTCTGAGCTGCTGCCAGGAGGAGACTCCCCAATCAACAAAAGAGCCACAGAGAATCTTCTAGCAAGTTTATCTCAAAATGAGAGAGAAGCAATTCTCGGTGTCCCCGCTGCTCAAAATCCAGAGGACCTTAAAATGTTTGCAAGGTAAAGCTGATCTGGTGTGCCACAGAGATTAATGGAATGTATAGTATAGTTATTATTTTCATGTGTTAGTTTCATGAGTAAAAATATGTTTATGAAAGTCTATAACTTTTTATTAACTTTTAGTGAGGAAAACATGACTTGTTACTTATTATTACTGTACTTTATATTTGCTCTTACAACCGGCAGCTGCATAGTCTAGTACTTCAATGTTTTAACTGGAATACTGTGACATTTCCGAATGACGTAGAGACTGGGCAAATCACTAACCTCTTCTCCTCGTACATTTATTGCTGTCTACAATGTTAGCCTGCTGTTGCAATAAGCAAGTGCAGAACTGGTACTGCTTAGAATGCACTGCAAACACTGAAACACTCTATTCAAAACAGAAAATCCACCATAATTACTTTTCTAGATGAGAGGCATCCTGATCTCCCACATTTTACACAATATAAAGGAGCTGTTATAACCGAAATTGAGCAAAATAAAGGAAGACGTAAGTAACGGAAGACCTTAATTCTGGCAGTTGCTGCTGTTCTCACAGCACATCCCAACAGAGATGATAAGGGATGATGCATTTAATGTTTTTTTTTTTTTTTTTGAGTCTGAAGAATTTGATGTGTTTTTGAACCCTTAAGAATACTTCTGTTTTCTCCGAATTACTTTCTGTCTCTTTCTTATCACTTAAGTTTAATAAAAAATAAATGACCACGTTTACTAAACAAATAGTTCAAAGGATCAGGGCTCTTTTAGACAAAAGTAAGCAACGTCTTATAGTTAGTTGCTCATGGAACATATTTCATTACCAATAACCTGAACCTTTTGGGCCATTACAGAAATATTGACTTACATTTCGGAGATTTCTTCATAGGTCTAGTGGGAGCTTTCTTTCAGGTCCATCTTTTTTTTGCAGAAATATCTTACTCTGTTTGTTCATAATGACTTTCCCTTCCCTACCTTAATCTTTGTTATGTGAACCTGGGCACTTGTTTATCTTGACCTCTCCTGAACATTTCCTGTCCTAGTAAGATATAGTAAAGTAGGGATACCCAACCCCCAGTTTGCGGCCGCGCCTCTGGCCAGTGCACCCCCCAGTGGGGTCGGGAGAAAGACCAGAGCCACGGACCAAGTCTGCCATACGCATTGCAGGTTGTCTCTGGACTGAACCCGCCCACTCTCCCATCGCAGGCTCAGACCTGCCATGGTAGAGTGGGCAGGTTCTGGCAACATAACGTCACTCTGGGGAGAAGTTTCTTCCCGTTTGAGTGTTACATGGCTCCCCGCACATGCGCGGTCCAGAGTTTGTGAGATTAGTGGTTGGGGACCACTGTAGTAAAAGGTTCTGCTCATGTAGTGTGTATTGGATATACGGATATTTAGTAAATAGTGTATAGAGCCTCTATCATACTATCATTAAGTTGCAGGTATCTGGGCTATTGCCTGAAACTCTGAAAGATTTAAGCCCTTTAAAAAAACAAAGAAAGTATAATAAAAGTACTTATATCTTTTTATTTCATTTACATGCTAGGTTATTACACTATTTCCGAGGCCGACATCATCTTGAGGAGATTATGTACAACGAGAACATGCGACGCTCACAACTCTTGATGCTGTTTGATAAATTCCGGAGTGTGTTAGTAGTAACAAATCATGAAGATCCAGTTATATCTGTTTTTCAGTCTGTCATTCCTTAATAAGTGTGTTATAACTGACTTTTTTTTTTACTTTTGTACATATTTTATTTAATGGAAGCATTTGTGAAAAAAAAAATCCCTAGCTTTACTTGTCAATATGTCTAATTGGAATTGGTTAGGTCACTTCATTATCCGAAGAAAACCTTACACCAGGGAAGCATGGAAGCTACAATTTTGTAACTCCTTCTGAAAACATTAATCAATAACTTTTCTGATCTGCATCAGAACTTTTCTTGTTCCTGGTCAGCTGCTTAGTTCAGGTACCTAGAATAGGAGACCAAAAAAAATCTAATCATTAAACTATCTGCAGCTTGGAAGCAATTCTAAGTGTCCTGGTCCTAATGCAGTACTGAACTGTTTAACTGTGTTCAGGCCCCTGAAGCAATGACATCTCCAGGGATCTGTCACAGATTTAGGAAACCTCCATCTTATTTGAGGATTCCACAGTAATCCTCCTCCGCCATTGGATAAATAGTGACCATGCAGCTGCTGTGTGTGCGTTTTACATTGTCCCTGGCGGCCCGCTCTTTATGTGGCATGCAGTGTAGAGATAAAACTGTCCAGAGACTTTGCATGTCTCCTTTGTCAATTAGCTCCACTTCCTGATGACTTTTTGGGTTTTTTTCAGTTTAGGTCCACAAAGGAATAAAGTCATTTTCCCACCTTCTCCTAAAAGGACATTAAGTTGACTTTTTCCAATTAATATGTATTTTCTGTGTTCAGCTTAAACAGAAGGAACCTGCACTTTCCAGCGTGATTTACAACATTTTTATTTTACAGAATTCACATACAGAAATACCCAAAGATCTTTTCCCACATACAAAGGTATTGTTAGAGTACCTTAGAAAACATGTTTATGCACAAGGAACCATTTTTGGAATCTTTAATTTTTTAACATTTTTGTAAAGTGTGAAAAAGTGTCAATCCAGATTGGGGAGTATTCTTTTCCTCATACTTAATACTAGATTTTCATAAAAAGGCCAGCAATGGCAGCACTAGAGTTTTATCCATGACCGGTTGTAAATTTATTTTTCCTCATACATTCCCCATACACTTTTACTAATTTAAAAGTTCTTGGAAAATGTATTGTGCCTTGTGCTTATACATAAAAATAATCACATATGTTATACATGTGTTTCAAAGAAATAAAATATATAAGACGCCTTAATTTTACAACTTCTATTTTTGCCTTGCCAAAGTTTGCTGTGAGAGCTGGCCGATACTAAGAATCCTCTCCAACAGTGATGTAATTGGTTCCCCAACATGTAATTACAATAAATTAAGTTTTAAAGCCGCTTTTATTAATATTATTTTTTAATTTTGAAGTGTGTGTAGGATTCTTTTCTTGAAACATTCACTATGAGGATATTGAGGCTTAGACCATATTTATATTTAAATTCTACAAACTTTGTAGATGGAGTTTCCTCTCAAAACATGTGGGTAGCTTGATTTTCACTCAAGCTTGGACATTTAAGGCACAATCTGAATTGGAGTCAATGGGGAACAACAGAAAATCACGGTGGTTTTAGAGGAGGAGTGGGCTGAATTTAGGAATCTCTATAAATAAAAACAAGGCTTTATTTTACGTTTTGCAAAAAGAAGCAACAGTCACTGACAATTGCATGTTTGTTAGAAAAAAAATCTAAGTAGGCCTTTATCTAAGGTTAATGTTGTCAAAGGCAAACAAGTAATTTCTCTCCAAAAAAAGTCCATTCAGATTTTCAGTATACAGCACAGTATACATAGTGGACAGAATGTAATGTATAAGACAAGTGCACAAAATTATATAGGCAGTGTACTAAGTTGGATGTTGTGGAATGCAAATCACAGCATACAGTGTGCAAGCATAAAACACCTCTGAGTGGGATTTTATAATCCTGGGGGACATTTATACGAAATGTGAACGTGTGTAGTACAAATTGTACAATGTGTTACCAACAACAAAAATGCCCAGAGTAGAATGATATGAAACATTTACAGCATAAATCATGCATAATGAGTGTTGCAGTGTGAAGTATGCATTGGAAAGGTTGTATATGACCATTTTTATGATATTAGCAGAATGAAGATGACTAAAGAATAAAAAATACTGCATAATATATGCAGAGTATTTAGATCAGAGAATTTAGACCAGAGGGCACAATATGGAACATATAGTATAAAATAGGAAACAAAGCATACAAAGAGGGCCGATGGTGGAATAAATAGTATAGAGTACAGTGTAGAGCACAGGTGTCAAAACGATGGCCCACAGGCCGAATCCGGCCCGTCTGGCCGTTTTATGTGGCCCTTGGTGACTGCCACATCGAAAAGCCTGACATTGTCCAACAAGAGAAAAGTTCATGCAGAAGGGAGACAATTTATTGAAAGATGGGAAAGCGAATATATGTTCATGCTTCACAAAGACAATCGTGTTATTATCAGAAGATGATTAATGCACCAGGATGGCTGTGATAGGGTGTCTCAGGGTGAGGAGGGATCTATACTTCTACTAACTATGTAACTTAAGAAAACATTCAGCCTGCCACTTAGCCTGTGTTTTACATTTCAGCCCCTTATGTGATTTGAGTTTTGCACTCCTGCTGTAGAATTATAGAAAGTTAAATGTACAGCAAAGCAGGCAAATTAAATTTAATGCATACAGTCTGACATACCTAGTACGCTAAAAGTCCTGCATAAAAGTCCTCCATAGTGTCCCCCATGTTAGTGAATGCTGTATGTTCTTTTCTCCACCCCACTCTACTGTGTTGGCAGTCGGCTGAATTATGAACTCTAATTTACACCTTTTTACTTTGTACTCTGCTGTATAATTTTACATTGTTTACTTCCCCACTTTGTGTTGTATAAAATATTTAAAGTGCCTTGAAAAAGTATTCATCTCTCTCAGTATTCTGTTTTTTGGCAACACAACCTGAAATAATGCAGACTGTCATTAACATAACACAGTCTAATTTGTTGAGGTGGAATGAAAATAAAATTTATTTTTTAATATATATATATATATATATATATATATATATATATATATATAAACACAAACCCTTTAAAAGGTTGTGAGTGCAAATGTATTTATCTTTTCTATGAAACCTTCATAAATATTTTAAATATTCCACAGAGCACTTTTAAACAATTATAACAAAATGGAAAGCATATGGCACTACTACAAATGAATGAATGAACCACCACTGTACACCGCTGTTCTGCTCTATAGAGAGGGGCGGGAGGGAGATCTAGCGAGCGGCACCCCATTGTGCTCTCCTCCCTTTACTTCCATTGTGGTCATTCATGGATCTGTCAGGATGAATCCAAGACTGACGTTTGACAACCTCTGTACACACGTCAGATTCTCCTCTGAAATGAGCTGGACAGCTCGCATCGGCTGCGAATCATCTGACCTGTGTAGGTAGCCTAAAATTAACAGTTTAATATTCGGAAAGCCCATGTATGCTGCAAAGTTAACACCTCTCATTACCCCAAGATCACCAAGCATGGTTGTGGGACCATCATGGTAAGGATTGCAGAAAAGATGGATGACACCAAATATAGGGAAGTTTTTGAAGAAAACCTCTTTCATTTTTTTTTTTTTTTAAAGATGAAGGTTTAACTTACATCAGGACAATGACCCTAAACATACTGATAAAGTTACATTAGAGTCTAATAAAGAAAAACATCTAAGTATGTTGGAATTACCTAGTCATAACCCAGACCACAATCCATTTGAGAATCCATGATTCATGATTTATTTCTGTACAGCAATGTAACCCATCTAACATGAAGAATGGGTGAAATCCCTAGTAGCCAAATATGCTAAGCTAACAGAGACATACCACATAGAAGTTACAGCTGTAAATGCAACAAAAGGTGGCAATACAAAGTATTGACTCTGGGGAGTAAAAATCTTTGTACACCTATGATTTCTATCTTTTTTGTGTTAATAATTGTTTGTGTCACAATACAATACAAAGTAGTAGGCATGTATTGCAATTGTAATGTTGGTAAACCCCCACAAAATACAAATACCAAGGGGGAAGAATACATTTGAAAAGCCCTGTACCTCTGTACACCATGCTGTACATTCTATGCTTGGCTCTACATGATATGGTGCTGT
This sequence comes from Pyxicephalus adspersus, assembly GCF_032062135.1. Classification (NCBI taxonomy): domain Eukaryota; kingdom Metazoa; phylum Chordata; class Amphibia; order Anura; family Pyxicephalidae; genus Pyxicephalus; species Pyxicephalus adspersus. The sequence continues at coordinate 68,749,165 of NC_092864.1, read as the reverse complement.
AGGCTTGTTCAGCTGCTCTACTCTCATACCATCCAATGTGTATTTTGTGTTACCTGTGCATTGTTATCATTACCATATGTTACCTGAGTATGGTTATCATTACCCATATGTTACCTGTGTATGGTTATCATTACCCATATTTTACCCGTGAATGGTTATCCTTAGCCATATGTTACCTGTGCATTGTTATCTTTCCCGTTTATTGCCACACTCTGAACTGCACAGGCTTGTGTGTGTGATTTAATCCACATAATCCTCATTTACTTTAAACACTGGTATGAAAAATAACTTTACTGGAGCATGACAAAGATCTAAAAGGAAAACAAACGATAGGAATGTTAGTAAATACAGTGGTCCTGTTTTATTAAAGCTCTCTAAGAGAGGATACACTTTCATCAGTGAAGCTGGGTGATCCAGCAAACCGGAAATGGATCTAGTCTGGGATTGAAAACATTTGCTAACAAATAGCAAATTACATTGAAGAAATCAATCACCCAGGTGATGAAAGTGTATTCCCTCAAGCCGTGGATGTTTGGGTTTAAGAATGGGTTTGGTTAACTTATAGCTAGGAAATGTATACATTAAATTAGCAATATATTGTCTGCTGGGCAAATTATAGAACAGAATTTAAAGATTTTGGTACCAATAAACCAAATACCCACAAAATAATTTTTAATTAAAAACTGTTCATGTATATTAATATAAATTAGTATAAGTATTTAACAAATGAATCATTGTAATAATACATAGCCTTACCCAGTTAAAAAAAAAACAATAAAAGGTAAACAGCAATGCTTGATTACACCACTGATTCTCACCGATAACATTGCTTGCTTGGCAAAAGCATGTCATTGCAGACTTTCCTTCTGGAAATGCTAGTCCCCTGAAAAAAAAAGTTTTTAGCAGTTTACAAAATAGAGACTCCATAACAACATTTTTGGTAGGTGTCCCACAAACATAAATAAATGAAAATAGTTGCACCATTTAATATACTTTTCACAAATTCTTTCAAAATGAACAAAGATTGCAAAGGGAAAAGGTGAAGATGCCAGCATCTGCAATGGAGTAAGGAGAGTTGAGTGTAAACAAATTGGAATCATGCTTTTTACTATTGTGGTTCCATTGAAAGTATATTCAGGTCTTGGGGAACTCCTTCCAAAACTAAATTACTGGGAATCAGTGTGAAACAAACTTATATGTTGGTGGTCAGTAAAAGGAATGCCGCCCCCCCAGTTGTGGCCAAAATGGCAACTTTATAGACAACCTAAAAATGTATTAGTATCATGCAGCTGGCCCTTTCACATAGCTTTGGTCCAAGCTAAATTTGTCATCAAATCTGAAATCATTCAGCCACAGTTCAGGGAACCCCTAGCAAGCTCTGGAGGAACCCTGGTAAGGAAAAGCTGCTCTGTTCTAATTGTTATTCTGAATGTATAAACCCCACAATAAATGTGAAAGAAAATCTCCCAGAAGAGTCATTTCCTTTTTAAATTCATCAATCACGTTTGGAAAGTAACTGGGTTTTCTATATTAAAATTAGATCATCTTTTCACTGTTTATTGTAAATTCTATAAAAGCCAACTTTAATTTTGTTTGACTATTTTCATTTTTTATCAAAAGAGAAGTCCAAAATCAGAGTTCCAATATGAGCCTACACTTCTTATCATCGTTCAGTGTAATGTGTGTCCATTCTTCTGCTAAACCAATCTCTATTCAAGGCACAAGTAAATACGCCTTACTTTTTATCTACAAGTAAACTTGTATGAACAGATGACAGATTACTCTCTGCTGCTTTATCCCGCACACTGACATACTGGTTGTCTTTAATATAAAAACGCAGAGGTTTGTGCGTCCACTCTCCTGCATAACCAATTCCAATTCGTGCACAAGATATAATGTTTTCTTCTGTGACTTCTGATCCAGATTCTAACCATATGTTCTGGTCACTGGTTAGATCTCGACGGTCAAAACTCTTATCAATATTCAAGGCCTGACAGAGTTTGGAGGGTCCATTACAAAGTTCTTTGTCTTTTAATGACTTTGATGCGTTTCTTCCACTACTTCTTAAGCTTCTCATTTCATCCAAGCCTTGTACTGGCTCTAGAGATCGTAAAAGAACTGCTGCACCATCTCCTGTGGGTAAAACAAAAATATGATATTGTGTTTTGTAAAACACATTTCCATGTAGAACTTTATTTCCCCCTCCCACTCCATTCACATTTGTTTTTTTTTGTTTTTTTTACTTGTTACAGTATAGTTTTACTCAGCTAAGTCTGTGTGGGTCCCTCATCACTGCAATGTCTCCAGCTGGTCCCTCAAATGGATGCCATCGCTAAGATTCCTCCTGAGAGTCCCACCACCACAAGACAGACAATAGGAAGTGCCCCTATCATGCAGGACACAGTACGAATGTTGGGTTTGATTGGCAAGCCACAAGTATTTTTCAAAAGTTAAAGCGGATTTAAACTTTACATTATATAAAAGGGTAGACAACCTTTTTATTCAAAGAAAAAGGGTGCAGCACCTCCCCTTTCTGTCTTGATCGCAGCAGCGAAAACCCCCCCGGATACCAACACCACACATCCCCGGCGGCTCTTGGCTGCTCCTTCTGCACATGCCCTGATCTGATTTTTTTTTTCAAAAGTGTGTTGCACTTAAAGAAAAATAAATAACATTTTTACTTTAAATAAAAATGTTGTCTACCCTTTTCTGTATAAAGTTTAGGTCCGCTTTAACTTTTGAAAAATACTTTTGGCTTGCAAATCAAACCCAATCAAGTCCTTTCCTTAACCCCCTGGCATTCTAATTCTGTCCGTATTTTCACGCAAAAAGTGTTACTTTTTTTTTGCATGGACATTTATATTACTTTGTAGGCCAATAATTCTTAGGCATAACTCACCAAAATATGTCCAATATTTAATAAATTTAATATTAAACTTTAAATAAAACAAGGATGTATAAGAATACTAAAACCTGTAATATAACTGTACAGTAGCATGTATAATATATATATATATATATATATATATATAATATAAATAAATATATATATATATATTATATAAAGATTTCTTTGTATTGGACTCAATACAGCTATTTTGTATTGAATCCAATACAAATTTATTTGAATTTCTCGCCGCGCCTCCCGCCCACACAGACGCATGCATCAACGTCACCAGGAAACCCAGGGGAACGTCCCTGCATTTGCCGGCTGAAGATCGAAGAAAGAAGACGTGTCCTGAGGACCTGCAGGTAAAAGAAGGATGCCGTGGGATGCCAAAGGAAGAAGTTAAGTGGGATTTTTTTATGTTTTTAGCTACCGCAAGTGCGACTCGGGATTACCACTTTTTGCATGGAAAATACACCACAAGTCACACTCAGGATTAATAGATCAGGGGGGTTAATAGAAGAAAAAAATGCCAATCTCACGTATGCGCAGTGAGATCGGCAATCTTTTTCCCCATCTACATCACCCGACCTCTCGACTGTGAGGAACCCGGAAGATGTCAGGGCCCGGCGCAGGGGGTGATCCAGCAAAACTGAAATAGATTTTTTTAAAAGTAATTTGCTATTTGAATGTTTTGAATCCTGGACCAGATCCATTCCAGGTTTTGCGGGATTCCCCAGCTTCCTCCCCGGCCTTGCAGAGCGTTAACCTCCCTGGCGGTTTTCCTGAGTGTGGCTTGCAAAAAACATGCAAAAAGCCACACTCAGCAGCTTAAAAACATAGAAATTAACCACTTACCTGGTCCCATTTCGTCCTCCGGCGTCCTGGCCGTCCGTGTCCATCCTCAGGCCGGGTCCTCTTCCTCCGATCTTCAGCCGGCTAAAGCAGTGACCTTTCCTGGGGTTTCCCCGGTGACGTCGGGGCGTGCGTTGGTGCGTGCGGGAGGCGTGGCGGGAAATTCAAATCATTTTATATTGGATTCAATACAAAATAGCTATCCAATACAAAGAAATCTTCATATAATATTTATATAATTATATATATATATATATATATATATTATACATGCTACTGTACAGTTATTTTACAGGTTTCATTATTTTTATGCCATGCAACACAATGTACCGCTTTTTGCATAAAAATACGGACATAATTAGAACGCCAGGGAGGTTAATAAATCAGGCCCTTTATATCATGTTTTATTAATTCTTATCACATTTAGAAACAAAGAAGCAAGCAAGACAAACAAGTGACAAAAATTGTGTAAAATCACCATGTCTCATCCTGTAATTAAGATAGCATTTACAGCTGTACTAACAGACAAGATATTTATGTGGTCTTTGATCTGTGATAGGCTCATCTGAAGTACAAATTTACCTCCCAGAGGATTTTTTGAGAAATGCTTAGTTCAAAAAAAAGAGAATGTTTCACTGCAAGTGCCAAAAATCAAAAGGTTGTGCTTACCACACAGAAAAGATTTGTAATCTTTACAAACAAACCCCTGGACTAGGTTTAGTTTAATTATTTCTGGATTATTATACCCAGACAGTGGAGACCTAGGATGGTACACAACCTACCCAGTTTCTAAGTGTATGTATAGTGAAAGAGACAGCACATTGAATTTGCTTCACCAAAAGGGATGCATTTTCCTCAAACATTAAAAATCAACTGCCCAGTTGGGTGGAAGTATTTCCTCTTTATGTCAAGTATGATGATGAGGTTTTCTATTACAGTGACGGAAGCACCTAACTCTGTTGTTGTTTAAATATGTTACTTTCCAGAAAAAAAAAATTTTGTTTAGAAACACCGAGTACAAAAAATTGCTCATTTTCTACAGGTCATTTTCAATTCCACCAAGCAACAATATCTAAATTAGTCTGATGTTCTACCGTTGCCCGTGCCGTTGCTACCGTTGCCCATGTCTTTTTTCTCCTTTGTCAATTTATTTTGTAAAAAAATTCAACAAAAACATTGGAAATATAAACTAGTCTGGATGACTGAGTAGAACTCAGCATAGCAAAGCTGCCTAGCTTTTAAAGATTTTTTTAAAATGATGTAGTGGTCTCTTCGCCCACTGGGAGATTGATGGGAGAACAACTAACAGCCCTGTGATATTGCACCCATTCCCCCCATTACCAAAATATCGACCAAAGTTATGTATTCACTGCCTAAGATTTGGTACAAGTTTGTTTTATACAATCCAGGGTCACTGTTAGCCACCACAGAAAACCTATAATTAAGAAATACTTCTATATCTCCACAGAAAACCTATAATTAAGAAATACTTCTATAAACTGAACAGAAGTTCTGGGTGATCTCATTTATATTTTGTTTGTGTTTGCTGTTCAAGGGCTATTGTCGTGTCCTTAAGAAGGAGTAGGCAAATATTGGCTTACAGTTCATTAAGTACTTTCCATACTTACTTTTCCCGCACTTGTGTCTGATCACAGCAAAAAATCTCTGATCGGATGGCGTTATCTGCCTGCTGCCCCTTTCAGTGATTCCTCCCAATAGCTTATACATCCTGCATTGATATGCAAGCCCATGGAATAAAACACAGTGAGTAATGAGGCCACACGTATGGAAGTGTGTGAATTATTGCAGCGACCAGACAAAACTGATGAAATGGATGCCATGTACCAGGGTCAGAATTTACTGGCAGTGGGACTGTGGGTCCTATACATTCCTTATTGGCTACTGTACCATTGCTCTAGGTGAGGCCTATAAGTGCGAGTGTGTGTGCACTACAGGAAAAGCCCAGCCAGGATCTTTGATATGGTAATACGAAGTATTTAACGTACAAAAGTATATGAACTCATCTTTTTAGAAGGCCTCTTTTTTACTACTCCTGTTGTGCTGGCAGGTATTTTATATAATATATATGTAGTATCCAACTGTTATGGGTTGCCACTCTCCGGCAGGTGACACAGGATTACCTGAGGGGGGGAATCTAAGTGACCCCCGGATCTTTACTAGCGCAGCCTGCAAGGAGTGGTGGGCCGGTGACGCTAGTGGCCACCGGACTGCTTTGCTGCAGGGGGTCACCGGGTCGTAGTCCACAGGCTCCCCCACCAGGGGGTTACATGGCTCAGGAGATTCAGCGTGGGAATGGTGATGAGGCCAGAAAACAGCAAGTCAAGTCGAGGTAGCTGTACTGGCCGAGGTCAGGGCATGCAGAGTCAGGTAACAAGCCGAGGTCAAACAGAAAATCCAAACAGACGACTAGCTGGCAGAGAGACAGGAAGTGCACTGAGGATCCAGAAAACTAAGTCTGGTTTAAAAAGGCCAAAGAGTCAACGGCGGGACAGGACTGAACAATCTGTAGATGCAGCACCTACTCCAGAATCCCCTTCAGCTGTGCACAGCCTCGGTTTCTGTTCAGGGGATGCCGAGAATGGAAAATTTACGGTTACAGGGATGCAGGTGATGCTGCAGAAAGTAGATGATCTGCGGGCGGTGTGGTAACACCAACTCATAAAATTTGGAAACCAGCCACCTGAACTAGAAAAAAAATGTTCCTGTCGATTATTTTTTTTCCCATTTAAATTTAATCTAAAAAGTCAAAAGACAACTTACCCTTACTGGAAACATTCATACAGAAGTATACGCCATAAATCTGATACACATAAATGGTCCCAGGCTTCATGTACATTGCAACATTTCTCTCTGTCCGCTTGCCCCCTCTTGAATGTGAAGCTTCATCTTCACCTCCCAAATAGGACTCGGTCTCAACAATCCTGCCACGAAGCTCTGATCCATCTGGCAGTTTACGAACCAAAATCTGATGAAAAAGAGTTGCAAGCAAGGAAATACATCTAGCTTCAGACAGTAAATAAAATGCAGAATAAAAGTTTGTCAGAAGCCTTTGAATGTATGTATAACTATTTTAGAGGATTTGGATGCCTTTAAATTCCTTTACAAAAAAAAAAAAATGAACAAGTTTTGTGTGCAGTGATAGGAATTATACTTTGTAGAAATAAAATAAAATAATATCTAAATGATTACCTTCCCTAAGAAAGATTTAGCCAAATCAATGCAGGGCCTTTCATAAAAGTCGGATGAAAGACGATTTTTTTCAATTAGGAAGTATTTGCTAGAGACAGAATCCTCTTGTCTATGAATTGAAGGTTTTTCATCTTTTTTAACTATTTTTGGATTAGATAATGCCTGGTTTTGTCTTCTTTTAGTAGCCATGCTGATGAAAATAAAACAGAGAAAACAGGGCTGTTAAAAAACAAAATAATAATAAAATACAAGAAAGAAAGAAATTTATGACTGAAAGTTAAAATTAGTATTAATTTATTTACGACAGGTACTTTGTATTTTTGGAGCCCCGGGTACTAGGAGCTGCCCCGATTCTATGGAATAGTCTTTAGTGCTTATGTATTTTGTGGTTTCAGGATTGGTAACCCCAAGCACAGAAGCAAATAATAAATAGAAAGACAAACATTGGATTTAAATTGGATCACAAAAATATATTAATCTAGATGTATTCAGTTGGACTGGAAAGTTTACCTGATCACACAATCTCTCCTCTATGGCTGGGATCTGCCTCTGGGTACAGGAATAGTTTCTAGGCAACATTTGTAAAGTGTTGCAAATCATGCAATAAATATACCCTTACACCCCCTACAATGACTTTTAATGGAAGTTGTAAATGTTGTTAGCTCTTTGAAAGCTCTTAGATTATGCAGGATTGTTTTCCCAACCACCCTGCTGAACCATGCTACCCCCGAACAGCTTACGTGTATACTGGCACATTGATATCAATGCAATTTTCACATGGTAGTGGTTTTAACTAGGGAAGCTGCTAAAAAGAAAAAAAAAAAATTAAAACAAATACCCCAAATATAAACTAGACCTTACCATAACAAACTGCTGTCACAGTTCTCCCCAGAAGGTTTTAGCTGGTTGCTCCGCCCGGCTGCAGAGCCTCCCCCACCCACCTCCCATCCTCAGATCTAATCCTCTGCATGGATCTCAGTGAGGCTGCTCTGTGCTCAGCTGTCATCCAGAGGACTGC
>NC_092864.1:68718854-68739735 GCF_032062135.1 Pyxicephalus adspersus | reverse complement strand
GCAATTAGACAGGTGAAGTTATTTTATTGCCTGTCCCTTCTGCAATAAAGGACCTGCTTGGTTGCAAAAAAAAAAAAAGGGTTTAGTTCTGCTTTAATGTGATGTGTCTGACATTTCCTTACTTGCCCTGATTTCTTCTGTGCCCTCGCTTTGTGGAGATATTCTCTAACTTCCTGTTGCTTCTCAATAACAGGAAGTGAATGAAGATCCCGGGTAGCAAAAAAATAAATTGAAAGGGGCTTTAACCCTTCTTTGTTCTACCCACAACAACAACAAAAGTGTAGGCCGTACATACACTACATAGTGCTGTAATATAGACGCAAGGAGTTAACTGAACATTTGTCCGGGCTATGGAAATACATCAAACACGCTCTTCCAGATTCCAAACGATGAAATCATTGAGAAGTAATTCAGTCTGGAAATTTGCAGTCACAGCAACTTCCATTCAAGTAGTTCTGTGTGACCGGCTCACCCCCTCCCATGTGTGACCTGCAGCCTTTTCATGTCAGTCTGGTTATATCCTTCAGCCATCTCCCTGATATCTCCCATAAGCTGCCGAATGTAAATACAAGCTGACATGGCTGATCTGATTTCCTCTGATAAACTTTACTTACAGCTGAACTCCACTCACAACCCATTCTAAAGTCACCAAACCACAAATCACCAAGAAGAACAGACGCCATATGTCCAATCACCACCATTGTGGCAGCATTACACGTCAGTGCTATAGGAGGTTTAAAGGCGCAAAATACAAAGATGAAATACACACGAGAGCTATTTACCTGTCATAGGATGTATATTGGTATTAATAATAAACAGGATTTATATAGCACCAACATACTACGCAGCGCTGTACATTAAATAGGGGTTACAAATGACAGATGAATACAGACAGTGACACAGGAAGAAGGAGAGGCCCTGCCCTGAAGAGCTTACAATCTAGGAAGTGGAGGAAGTATCACACAATAGGAGGGGAGATATGGAATAGTGGGAAGTAGTGAGGGTTTAGGAGACAGAAGATATGTAGGTGAGTTTCAAAAGATGGGATTTTAGTGCTCTTTTAAATGAGCAGAAAGTAGTAGCAAGCCGAATAGGATGAGGAAGACCATTCCAGAGAGTCGGGGCAGCTCTAGAAAAGTCTTGGAGCGGTGTGTGTGAGGAGGGTATGAGTGAGGAAGTCTAATGACTCCTCACACACACCGCTGCCTCACCATACATCTCCCTACTAATGCAGGTCATTGGAGGAGCGGAGAGAGGCTAGGGGGGGATTTTCTTATTTTCAAAAGTATTATTTTCTAAGGTAAGTAGGACAAGAACTGTGTAGGGATTTGAAGGCAAAGCACAGGAGATGAATTTGATTCTAAGGTGAAATGGAAGCCAATGGAGAGAACTACAAAGAGATGCAGCAGAAGAGGAGTGGAGGGAAGGATGAATGAGTCTGGCTGCAGCATTCATAATAGATTGTAGAGGAGAGAGCCGGGTTAGTGGAATAGCATATTTCTGTCCATCCATGAGATTTATACATCACTGCCTCACCATATATCTCCCCATTGGGGGGCCGAGAGGACCTTTCAGTTACAGGGCCCCTCCAACCCTCACTCTGTGACTGGAACATGAATAGAGAAATACGTTATTAAGCTAATCTATCAGAATACTTGTCGCACTTCAGTACCCCTTGTTGGTTTCTTTTCATGCTTCTCCTTCCTTCTCTGTGAGATCTGCAGTACGGTGAATGATGATACATATACATGCCCCAATATATTCATAATAAATAAATGTAATATATTATTATACTCTATATATATATTGTGTGATACTTCCCACCCCTCCATATTCCCCTCCTATTGTGTGTTACTTCCCCAACCTACTAGATTGTAAGCTCTTCGGTCCTCTCCTCCTCCTGTGTCACTGACTGTATCTGTCTGTCATTTACAACCCTTATTTATTGTACAACGCTGCATAATATGTTGTCGCCATATAAATCCTGTTTATTAATATTATTAATGTCTATTTAATGTACAGCGCTGTGTAATATGCTGGTGCTATATATATCCTGGTTATTAATAATAATGATAATAATAATATTAACCCCTATGTAATGTACAGCACTGCGTAATATGTTGGTGCTATATAAATCCTGGTTATTAATCTTAATGTATCCATAGCTGTTGATCAGCAGGTAACGGTTATTAAAACAGACATGAGATCCATGCTGCATGGAAATATAATACTATATCATATTATTTATTACAACCTTCATGTTTTTTAGGGTTATGTAGAATATAGAATATTATTTTCTCTTGGATAATAGGAAGGGTTATAATCTTCATTCAGATTCTATAGCTGTTCATAACCTTATTAGGGAGATCTTATTATTTTTTTATCTATTGATATTAAGACAGAGGAAACCCAACACTTCATCAGAACAACAGATGAGGGGAAATCCATTGGGGCCACTTGGCCCTAGGTCAGCACCCTGGGATGAAAGTTGTGTTTACATTGGTGAGATATTGTTGTAAATCACTATGCCATCACATCAGTCTCTATCCTGTATAATTTTTACATCACATTCTCTATAAAGCAGTGTGACACTTCTGCATAGACCACACAGCAAACGTGAACTGCAGCCGCGGCGTTGTCACTAATCACGCGGTATGAGATGATTGTTGTCACGTGATGACTCGTTTCCTTACCTGAACCGCGTCCTCAGTTTACTGTCCGGCTAGTGACGTCACATGTAGAAGGCGGGGACTGTCTACAGTTTGTTGGTCGTGCATTTTAGAAGCAATAAAGTTGTCTAAAAATGCTTTACAACAAACTTTATTCTTCAATAAAAAAAGGAACGTTTATTTCTAATAGCGTAGTTCCCGATCACGCAATCATCCAGTGACGTCACATATAGAAGGCAGAGACTATATACAGTGTGTTGGCTATGCATTTAGAAACAATAAAGTTTATTTTGTTCTCGATCACACAGAAGACGTCACATTTGTTGGAGACGCGGATATTGCAGCGTTGCCATGCAAACCTTACGTCCCAGGTATCCATGGAAAATATAACAAAGGCTTGCAAATACGAGCTGTGAATGTTACAGCTGAATTCCAAGCACATTTGAATAAACAGCCATTGCTGCTGAAATCACTACGTATTCAATACAGTCCATTACACGAATTTTACATGCAGCCATTGTCAGTACCTGGGCTGTATTCGGTAATACTTGCCTAGTAATCCTCCACACAGCAACACCCATACAGGCAGAGGGCGGGGCTGGGAGCCAATCAGAAGCCCGGAAATTAGGAACGAGGCTCCAGCTCGACTACTTAAAGAGGCCCTGCCACCACAAACTTGTACACAATGAGACTTCTGCCTTCCCATGTGGTGTAATGATGCATCTGTGAACTTTTTATTATTTTATTTAAAGGGTGTTGCACTTAAAAAAAAAAAAAAACAGAATTTGTACCTTACTTAAAAGGGTTTTTTACCCTTTTAGGTAAAGTGATCTTTCTGAGTTTAGGTACACTTTAAAGCTCTCCAAGGCTGAAGAGGAAACACTTTTATCAGTGAAGCTGGGTGATCCATCAAACATGGAATGGATTCCTTCAAAGGCATTTGCTGTTTGCTAGCAAATGTTTTGAATCCTGGACCAGATCCATTCCAGGTTTGCTGGATCACCCAGCTTCGCTGCTGAAAATGTATCCTCTTCGGCTTTAGTGAGCTTTAAAAAATCAGGCCCAATGTCTTTGACCCAGTTAGAAACTTTCACTTTACTTCATGACCCATGGAAGTAAGTAATATCTCCAAAACAAGGGGGATTCACCAGCTGTTACCACGCCAGATGTCTCCAGCGGTATTTCCCCTCAGATTCTGTTCCTGTGAATATTCCATCGTTATCTGTATTAGAGATTCTGGTTACCAGAACAATTTGAGATGGTTAACTCCTCCATTGGGGCCATGGACAGCAAAAATACATCCCTTTAAAACTTTCCCGCACTATCAAAACCAACTGAAATATAGTGATCCAATTATACAAGCTGCATGGCCAAATACAAGTCCTCAAGCCAGTGTTATATTCTCATTATTTGCATTGCTCACTGATAATTCGGGCAAAAGCATAGCACCAGGCCCTACCCTCTTTGATCTCTATACAAGAGATTGGAAACTGCTGGAGGAAAGGAAGAATGTCCCAGCTCCATCTGTATGTATGTTGGAAGCAAAGTGTAGGATGACTTGTGATTGTATGTACATTACAGACATCTGTATGATTAGGTGTGCAATGTGCAAAGAGTACAACGCGATGAGAACTGTGCTAATGACAATAAATCCCAAAAGGTTTTTAAAAAAAAAAAAAAAATTAAATCTGTGTTCTCATATGTTTCACATTTACCAAATACATATTCCTATTTCTTTGTTTTCTTTCATTAGACGGAGTTCCCAAGTGATGGCTTTCCAACCAGCAGAGGAAGCTGCTGTATGCAGATTGGCAGCAGGATCTTGGATGGTGGAACCAGCACTCCTCAATGTTCCAGGTACAATGAGCTTGCTTTATGAAAGCTCTCCAAAGCTGGAGAGGATACACTTTTATCAGTGAAGCTGAGAGATCCAGCAAGCCTGGAATGGATCTGGTTCATGATTGAAAACATTTGCTAACAAATAGCAAATGACTTTTAAGAAAACCATTCCAGGTTTGCTGGAGTGCCTAGCTTCACTGATGAACGTGTATCCTCTCCAGCCTTGGAGAGCTTTAATAAATCAGGTCTAATGTAACAGGGTCTAATTTTCTACTTTCTAATGGTGCCTGTATAGTCCTTGCCGTGATGCTACTGAAAATAGCAGCAAAAAATAGAACCTACAAGGTAAGTGCCCCATGATTGCTAAATATGGGGCACCATTTCCCACTAACACGGGCTCCACTACTCCTATTAATAACACACCATTGGTCCCACTGATAATAGGGTCCCATTTCTCCAACAAACCGTTCCATTACAAAACAAAGATAACATTCCTCCCAATCACATTGTGACACAATTCTTCCCCTAACCCAGAGGCACCTCTCCTCCCCACCAGGAAATGTATTACTTCCACTCATTCAGGAGGATTTTTTACTCCTCGTAACTACTGATGCCGAGGCATGTATTAAATCCGCTAACACTGAGGAATGTATTACTCCCAATGACCACTGATGCCGGGAGATATTTTACTACCACTAATGACTAACCCTAGGGCATTTATTGCTCTCACTAACATTGGGTGGAAATTCCTGACAAAAGTATGTTAAACAGATAGAAGATATGAATCAGAAAGGCCTGTTTGTTTAAAAGAAGATAATGTTCCTGACACAAAGGGCCTGATTTATTAAAGCTCTACAAGGCTGGAGAGGATACACTTTCATCAGTGAAGCTGGGTGAACCAGCAAACCTGGAATGGATTCCCTAAAAGTCATTTTTATATTCTTTAGCAAATGATTTCAATCCTGGACAAGATACATTCCAGGTTTTCTAGATCACCAATAAAAATGTATCCTCTCCAGCCTTGGAGAGCTTTAATAAATCAGACCCAAAGTATTTTGTGCTCTATAAATTGAGTCTTGTAAGAGGGACTGTATTGAAGCCAATTAGACCTCAAGCTAATCACCACTTTAATATTTAACACCCATTTGGTAGTTAATTTATTTATTTGTTTTTAATTTTATTTTCCTAAAATGATGATTAGCCTTATTGCCACTTTATAGATTGTAAAAGCAATCGCTGCTTTGCAAGTGGAGAACTCGATAGACCACAACAGAGACCAGGAGTGTTGGTTTCAAACACCCTGATGGCCACTTTTAAAAATGGTCATTGGCAGCCACATTGAATGGTCATGAGATCCTATCTAAAACTTCAAATTAGTGATTATGGCTAGAAGAAGTGGTGATCCGTTACCCCATTCAAGTGATATATTGGGTTGGCAATTTGAGCACTAATCATCCTTTTATAACTAAAATGTTGTAAAAGTTATTGATTGGGAAAAATGAAGAATAGAGAAATGACGATCTATTATCTGATCGCCTCTTGTTTATAAATGATAACCTAAACCAGTGAACATATTTAAATAGAGAGGGTAGAAAACCCTCAAAATTCTCAAAGAGAGTAATTGTCACCTCCCTAATATATACAAAATCAAAGAAAAGGGTTTACAACAGTGTACCCAAGGAAGAAAGACAAAAAAGCAGGGAGTTGTGTGACACAAAAATATTCATAAAATATCAAAAAGTTTGTTTTGCAATAAGTAATAAAATGAATATAGCAGAAACATGAAAACACAAAAGAAGTGCAACAAAATATCTACACCAAAACAAAATGTAAAGCACCATAACAAAATCAGCTAAGATTGGGTCAGTATCTTGATGATACTAGTACTCAGTATCTAGGTGATATTAGGACATTCCAATGCATTTCGCAGGACAAGTCTGCTTCTTCAGGGGAATATCATAAATAATAAACAAGAAACCCTATTCACAAATTCAAACATGGAATAGCATAGAACAGCAATGAAAGCTTTATAATGATTTCCATAATCAATTATATAAAGTTTGATGCTAAGTTATACTCTGATGCTTGGCTTCAAAGGGTAAAAAAAGAGAGGGACCAAACCCTGGATCATAAACGAGTGAATCTACTGTGCTATGTCATTTTCTAGATTGTAAGCTCTTCTGGGCAGGATCCTCTCCTCCTCCTGTGTCACTGTCCGTATCTGTCTGTCATTTGCAACCCCTATTTAATGTACAGCGCTGCGTAATATGTTGGTGCTATATAAATACTGTTTATTAATAATAATAATTTGTTTATCATAACATCTAGTGGTCATTTATATCACCACACTTTTCATAGCAAGATGATTATTTCCTCATTTAAAGCGGAAGTAAACCAAAAACAAAAAATCACACATCTTCAATCCCGCAGATCAATCTATCCATCGGGAAGTTTCTTCCATCGGGTCCTGCATCGTCCCTGTATCTGTCTTTGGCCTGGCACAGAGGAAGCGCTGGGGGGGCGACATCTCCTCTGTTCTTCCTACATCACTTGATCTCGCACTGCACAGGTGCAAGATTGGGTGATGTAGATTGGTAAAAAACTGAGACTGGTTGGGAGTTGATGAAAGAAAGAGGGAGCAGCCAAGAGCCTCCCGGGATGCATGAGAGAGGTATCCTGGGAGGCTCTGAGCTTCCTTTAAATCTTGGAATTAAGGGGGTGGTGCTGCACCCTTTTTTTAAAAAAAATAAAAAAGGGTGTTGCACTTAAAATAAACACAAACAAACAAAATGTTTACTTTAAATAAAAGGGTTGTCTACCCTTTTAAATAAAATTAAAATTTTAAATTTAGCTATGCTTTAAGTAATCATTATTCATGTCTATTTTCTTAGTGAATGAATTTACAGTACATACATCTACATTTTTTTAACCTGAACCATTTTGCTTGTTAATAAGGTGATTAAAAGGTAGTTATCCAAAGGGAGGGTCTGTTCTAATATAAAAATGATACAGTTCCCAAGCCTGATAATGTTAGTGAATCAAGGGAGAGAAGAAAGACGCCTTTAATAATAACAATAATAATATTAATAATATTAATAATAATTATAAAATTTATATAATAATTTATATAATAAAAAAATATTTTCATTCCTCAACTGAACTGAACTAGTCCCCCTATGCTAATGAATTAACTAATTAGCTAGGAGGATTATGTTCAGTTGAGGAATGTAAATACTTTTTCTTTTATAAGTATTATTGCCAAAAAAGCCGTCATTTTCCTCTCTCTTGATACACTAATCAATAAGGTGTCAATTAGGACATACTCTACTCCTACATTTTGAAGCTGAAATTGCAAAAATTCTATGAAGCTGCAAGGCAATAGTGTGTGCATAGCTTTGTTTATTAAGTACACAACTGACTGTACTCAGAACAGTAACATTATATATTTTTTTGCAATCATGCCTCAGGGGCTAAAAAAGTAATTATACAGTAGAGGGTCGAAATAAAAAGAAAAAAAAATATCAAGGGGTAGTACACAGAGGGGGAGATAGATTTGAGGGTACTATGAGTAAAGTTTAGCTTTAAATAAAGGCATATTCTTATGGGAATTGGGATTTTGTTACAATAGAAAATAGAAGGGTATCTTTAGGATTTGTAGGAATACTGCAGATTAGACCATATTGTAGAGGAGGAGACATTCCTATAACAAAATGGTCAGTAGGTTTAAAATTACATACCATTGAGCCAAGAGCAATGTGCAGTTGTACATATTTTCTTTATTATGACCTAGACAAATTACATTTTAAAATATTTATCTTTATTTATTAGGAAATTACATCAAGTAAAATGCAAATACAAAGCAATAATAAATAAATAAAAAAAAATAAAAAATAAAAAAGGTATTTAAAAAAACCTGCAAATTTATTTTTTTATTTTACCTGCAGCCAACGCATTTTTTACAGGTTCTTCCTGGCCCTTTGAATAAAAAAAGTTAACAAATGCTCTATTGTCTGTTTCTATTTTCAATCATAATGTTTGTATTTTGGCAAACTAATATGCCTCTATTCCTCTTAGAAATGCTCACAAGTACTGTGACCTTTAAAATCTTAAAAAGACAGATGTGGCACTTCATCAAGAGAAGGCGATAATGAAGGGAGTCCTAAAGTTGTATGTCCAACATTATCATACTTATCATGACAGAATATAGATAAACACAACTCTACAATAAGGTTGTAAGAGATCTATCATTAATATTGCATATGAGTTGATACATTTAGATACCCTTCTTCACTTAAACTTACATCAGTTTTCTCAAGATTTGGTTTGGCTGAGAAGTGATCTTTTCCTGGATAAATCTCCCATGCTCTTCCCAGCAATTGAGCCCTCCAGATGTAAAATTTCCAGATTTGTTAGGGTGGGGGTTCTTCCTCTATCCATGGGTCATTGTTCACAACAGATATATTTTTAGGTTCCAAAAAAAAAATGTACCTTTGAAAGCTTAAACTTCAAATATTGATGATACATATGGAAGACCTTGATTTGTTTTGGGAATAGGGAAAACAGTGTTCTAGGATAAAATGTTGGCCTGCAACAACCTAAAAGAGAAATAACTCTTGCATGAGGACAGTCAATGCAAACTAGCATGGTTTAACTCAGGGGTCGGCAAACTTTTTGGACTACTAGGCCATTTCAGGAGGTGAAGAAGGCACACTAGGCCAGGAGAAACAAGGTGTCCAAGGAAAGTTTTTTTCCAACCGTGTCTGCAAGCGAGCAGCCTCAGTCTTCTCCTAATCCATGGTGTAGTCTTTGTACGCGTGCTTGGCATCGAAATGTCCCATGAGATTCGACCACTTGAAAGGGCTGTCGGTGTTGTTGCACACTAAACACAGGGCTTTGTTGCTGCGTTGGAAGAAGAATAATTTGTCAGTCCATTCAGGGTTGAAGACACAACATTGGAGGTCAACCTTCAGGAGACTGGTAGCTGCGCGTTGCTTTTGCTCTTTAGGCAAAGTAATTGGGGTTACTGTGCAGGAACTTTATGATATCGCGGGAACTTGTGATAACGGGACAATTCAATTAGGCCGGATCCAACAATAAATAACTAGGGGGCGTTAGGCCAGGCGAAGTTTGCCTACCTCTGGTTTGACTCAAGTGAAACTAAACCGCTGTGGTGCCTACATCGGCTTTTCTGATATATTATGGCACATTTACCTAGAAATATACCCTGTAAAGCATTTTCTGTCCCCTGCTCTGGCCCCCAACTCTGTCATCTTTGCTATTGTGAATTCTGGATTCACAAGCATCCTTTTCAGCCATTGGATGGCCACTGATAATGTAACTGCTGCACATACACACAAGTGTTATAGTTTTCCTGGCATCCAGCCCATTCCCAGCATCTGTAAAGAGCAGGAAGTTTTTACTTCATAGTGCAGCACATAAAATAGAAAAAATAGGAGGGGAAAGATGAAGTTTCTTGGCAGAAGAAACTTTGCATGTCTGTTTGCAGCTCTCTTCTGCCAAAAATCCCTACCTCCTAACTATGACTATGAGACTTATGTACAGTTTAAAGACTTCTATTTAGATGTGTGGAGCAATGTTGGACTTTAAAAATATGGAAGCAAATTTGGAAAGTAACAAGCAAATATATTGAGGTAGACAAACTAAAACCCATAACACTAAACTAAAAAGTTCTGCTGTACTTAGCCAAAATATATTGTAAATATAATAAGGGACTACTATTATTAATATTTTTAATATTATTATTAAACAGGATTTATATAGAGCTAACATATTACGCAGCGCAGTACAATAAATAGGGGTTGCAAATGACTTACTAATACAGACAGAGACACAGAGTAAGGAGAGGACCCTGCCCAGAAAAGCTTACAATCTAAGAGGTGGAGGAAGACTCACACAATAGGAGGGGGATATGGAATGGTGAGAAGTAGTGAGGGTTTAGGAGACAGAAGAAGATGGGCAGGCAAGTTTGAAAAAATGGGTTTTGAGGGCTCTTTAAATGAGCAGAAAGTAGGAACAAGCTGAAAAGGAGGAGGAAGACCATTCCTGAGAGTCGGGGTGGCATTAGAAAAGTATTTCAGTTGTGCATGTGAGGAAGTTATGAGTGAGGAAGTCATTAGAAGGTCATCTACTATAAAACTTTATATACTGAAAGCCCAATAACCACACGATTAGGGAACAGGTTTTTGTATGGAATACAATTGTGTATACTAATAAATGAGGACCGGTCATTACTTCACTATAACCAGAAAATGTTCAAATGTTTAAAACATAATTCAAATTATTTTTGAAAAAGAAAAAGTTCTTCTTGGTCTTAGTTATTCCTGTCTTGTTGTAGTCATTGGCCTGTCTTTGTATGTGGAATATTTGAAGTGAATTAAATTACATATACTTTATAGTACTTTATAGTAAATAACAGCGTAGTAGACCTATTTTACACCGACTTTAGTTTACAATTTTTTTCTAAAAAGGAATATTTCAAACAATTGCTGAAATTTAAGACACCAATCAAAAAATAAGATTGTCAGCTGTGAATGTAGCTGAGAAAATGCCTGTGCCCACTCCAAGCAAAATTTAAATATCCGTGTTGGTGATGAAGGTAGTGCCAGCAGCAGCTGGGACCAGAATGGCATAAACAACACATGTCAGCTGTTCCCACTATTTTAGTAAACCTCCATGAGAACCTTTCTTGTACAAGAATGGCCTCAGATATTAACTATGTAATAAAGTCATCTTCATAGGCACAGGGGGATCTTGGAGATTGATCTGATTTTATCCAATTAGGACACTGCTAAATCTTACGCTATGTACACATGTGCAATGGTTCTCGTCCAAAAAACAGCTCAGGATAGATATTGGTTGAGAATCTGACATGTGTACAGTGCTCGTCGTCTGTCATCCGAACGACTGTCCTAGCAGATTTACGAACGACAAACGATTGTAATGAAAGTGAAGGGGAAAAAGCGCTGCAGGGTGTTGTTCTGTCGTTCTCACCCCTCCTCTTTCCATGGTGCAGAATGGCGCTGTATGTACAGCACTCATGCATCGTGCAGTCGTTTGTCGTTGGAAAGGATTGTCAAGGACTCTTCACCACAGACAAGGTGGACAGTCATTTGCTGTCATTAACAACGCCTTGTGGGTGCAGATGGGCACATCCTGCTGCTGATCAGCAGTGAGGAAAGGGGTTATCAGCTACAAAAACACTGATAGCCCTCCTCCCTAAATTAAGCTGTGGTGTCCTATTAACTACAGTTGGTACTTAAGAATACTACACTGCAGTTTTTAGGACCCTTTCACACCCAAGGTATGAAACTGGCTGCTGCCAGACCTACAGCAGCATATTGCAAAGCTCACCACGGCCAACCAGATCTGCCACTGCGGAATGAATGGCAAAAGTTGGGACTGTGGTTGAGCCCACGGCAGAAGTAGGCATGAAAATGGCCCTGAATTAGTGTGACTCTTTCTTTGGGAGGACTTTGTAATGGAACAACACGTCAGAAAGTAATTATAATTTGTGACAGGTATCCAACCTGAGAGGATCCTCCTTGACCCCCCTTTCTCAGTTGATAATCTAGGATGGATTTTTCCCCTTGATTGATTTTGTTTTTTAGATATGTTCAGGTGTACATGTAGCCTTCATATTACATAACTAGGCTCAGTCAGCTTGAGCAAGCATGCTTAAAACAAAATCATTCTTTGCAATCATTGAGCAGCAGTCTGGTCCTATGATGCTTTGCAGGAACAATCTGCAGGGACGAGGGATCAATCTCCAAAGCAGGGACAGTATTAAAAATTTGACAAAGCCTCTAACCTTTCTACATACTATGCAGAACTCGAGATATACTTTAACTTATAAACACCTTGGAACAGTGGTGTACTTTATACCACCAAGCAGTCTCCAAATGATGTTTCTGGAGAAACCCTAGCGTTCCATGCAACCCTGGTTGAGAAACGCTGCTCTAAAAGCTTAGTTGGCCTAATTTTAACATACAGTTTTTTTGTTATGAGCGAAGTATGAGTGACCTAGAAGAAACTGTATTAGTGTAGTAAGCAATATCAAACGTCTCTATGAGAAAAAGAAAAATCACCAGTCACTTCTAAAACATAGCCATAGTTGATGAATAAACTAAAGGACCACTGTATTATACAAACAGGAGAGATGATTTAAATAAATTGTATGTAAACCAAGAATCTGTTTGTTCAGTATGTGTGACAACACGTCTCACAATATTTAATTTTCTTAAGTAACCTTGCAATTAGCATAAACAATCAATTCATCAATCTGCTGTCAGCCTATCATGCCAGTGGCTTCAGTTAGCCATTGGGCTTAATATAAGGTCTATAGGAGGCATGCACAGACCTGACACAGAGCTCAACAGCCAAGTGAATGAGTTCAGACAGCAGGCTAAAAAACAAAGCTCTTCCTTGCAATTTGCAGCATGCTTTTAGCTACCATGTCTCTAAGGCTCTGTACACACGTCCGATAATCGCCATTCTGCTTTATCTCCATAGAGCAGAGCGGCGTTGTATGTACAGCGCTTGGTCAGTCTTTTGACATTGGAAGGGATCTTTCACAATTTTTGAACGTGTGTACTCAGCCAAGATTGTAAGCTCTTTTGGGCAGGGTCCTTTCCTCCTCTTGTGTCAAAGTTTGTATCTATCTGTCATTGGTAACCCGTATTTATTGTACAGCGCTGCGTAATATGTTCCGCTATATAAATACAGATTTTATCCCCCTCCTATTGTGTGTAAATTTCCCCACCTACTAGATTGTAAGCTCTTCAGGGCAGGGTCCTCTCCTCCTGTGTCACTGTCTGTATTAATCAGTCAGTTAATCAAAGTAATTTGCAACCCCTATTTAATGTACAGCGCTGCGTAATATGTTGGCGCTATAGAAATCCTGTTTAATAATAATAATATTAATAATAATAATAATAATAATAATAATAATAATAATATGAATATGAATAATTTGCTCTCGTTTACTTGGCTTTCACAGGATTTCCATCAGTTTGGATTGTTTTATAACCCATACAAGCAGAGCAATAATTCACTTCTAATGTAATATAAAGAAGCATACTTAGTACAAAGGTGAAACAGCTACTCCCCACATCAATAGGACAGCTTGTGTAATATAAGGAGAAATGTATAAGGGGAAATTCCACAGTGAAAAAAAATAAATTCCAGGTGAGTATGGAGCAGGAGGGTGTAGTATTCAGCACAATATAAGTCATTGATGTCATCTAGAAAGATTGTTAAAATAAGTCTAATACAAGAAAGGTATTTTCAACTCATGATCATATTTTTGTCTAAAATAAACTTGTCATGAGAAAAGCATGGAGGATGCCATTGCTGACCTTTTCTTCTGAAAGTCTTGCTCTAATTCTGACACTCTTGTTTCAATGCTGTGAATCCCTGATCCAGAACAAGTATTTAGATTGTAACTTGTGAAATGTCTCAGACATGTTTGATCTGCATACCTGTGCTGGGGTAGTAATAATGCTAGAGGATCAACAGAAAAGCCAGTCTGCTTCCATTTTTAGGTTTACTTTAAGTTGCTCAAAATGTTTTAGCATTGTTAATACCTTATATATATATAGCGCTGACATTTTACACATTACTTTATGAAGTCCATAGTCACTGTGTCTCAGAGGAACTCACAATCTAATCTAATTTAATACCATACTCATATGTCAATAACACCGACTAAAGCTGCGTACACACGTGCAATAATTAACGTTGGAAATTAATGACCGATCGTCCGATAATCATTAACAAAAAAAGTGCAAAACCACGCTGGCGAACGAGGATTGTTGCTGGAAACAAACGACCGTCCCGGCGGACTGAGAGACGATCGTTCACTATCTATTGTGTGTACAGTAGTTCAGTGATCATGGATGGTTCTGCAAGACACTTTCTACTTTACATGTCACTCCCTGCATCGTTCAAACGATCGTATCTAGCGCGTGTAAACTATTGGTGGATTTTATTTGAACGATCGTATTGTTACAACATGTACAGAATTGTGCACAATACGATTGTTCAAAATAATCGTGCTTAATCTCAGATAATCATTAATTGTTCATTTTCTAATGATAATTATTGCAAGTGTGTACCTAACTTAAGATTTTGGGGCTTTATCAGAACAAAAACAGTAAACACTAGGAATATAAAGGGTAAAGAATAAATAAAACAGATGCATGGAGGATGCAGGGGGATTGTTACAAAACTTCTAGATAACAGTAATACTAGTCATAACTAGCTGGAAGGAGTATATAGACAAAAAATGTTAGACAGAAAGACAATTAGCACAGTAAAAAGCAGACGCCAAGGTATAGGGGCACAAAGAATTAGGGGGGGGGGTGGTATATGTGCCCGAAGCAGAATAAGGGGAGGCATGGGAGGAATAGAAGGAGGAATATGTGACTGAGGAGGAAGGACATGATGTTGGATATGGGGAAGGATATATGAGAATATACTCTTTGGAAAGTGTGGAATCCGTGTAACATCCTTTGGTCATATTAATTAGAAAATAGAAAGTAATGAAATGAAATGTATCCTTTGGTAGAGGGCTGAAAAGGGGAAGGTTTGGAGGTAATCCTGAATAGGGGTAGCAAAAACCTATAAAAGAGTTGCTCAGAAAGTTTGCTTTGTTATTTTTATGAAATATTCACGTTAGTCTTTAAAATTGGAAAGCAAACAGCTGCAGTTTAGTAGCAATTCCAGGTCTACCCCTAGCATTTTTTTTATCAGCATGTTTCTTGTTCTTCAAAACAACCAAGTGGCTCCTTGTGCTGCTTCTCCCTCCCCCAGTCTGTGTTTTGCTGTACAGTGAACTGCAATAGGTCAACACCAGGCTAAAATTAAGATACACAATTTAATAAAACATTTAGTGATGTAAATATTAAACTATATTTGTGTATTGTACATCTTCCTTAATTTAACTTCATAGTAGATGTAACCCCAACTAAATGACACTTGAGAGGCAATTTTGGGGACCTGCTCCCACCAATGGTAAACAAATACAATGCCGCATGGATTGCCACACTGCAGCAAATGTCTGGGCCGCAAATATGGTTCCTACTTGATGGTGTCTCTGCATCAGCGCCTTGTTGGATGTTAAAAAACAGCATTTCACCACGGTGATCAAGTAGAAACTCCAGACCTGATTTATGAAAGTACAGAGACTGGAGATGAGACACTTTCATAGGTGAAGCTGGGTTATCCAGCAAACCTGGAATTAATCTGGTCCAGGATTCAAAACATTTGCTAACAAATAGCACATAACGTTGAAGAAATCTACTCCAGGTTTGCTATGTCACCCAACTTCACCTATGAAGGTGTATTCTCTTCAGTCCTGGAGAGCTTTAATAAATCAGACCCTCTGACATTAACACTTTTTTTGTGTTGTGCACTGTGGCACATTTTTTTATAATGAGATTCCTAATGCACCTAATGTGTGTGTTACAGTGCACTGGATTGTGCTGTAAATGGCTTTTGTAAGTCCCAGGGCCATTTATTGAAGAACTTTGCAGAAGGGGGATGCCCAAATCAGTAGTTCAGTACTTACCTAGATATCTGTACTATATGAATTTTAAAATAAACATAATTTTAGAAAAGAAGGAGTGTAAAAAATAATTGATACTGTAATAAAGCTACATTTTCTCTCTGCTCACATAAGAATACATTATTAGTTTTATTATAAGGCATTGTATATATAATTTATAACTTATACGTTATTATAAGGTATTGGGCAGTATAGTGGCTCAGTGGTTAGCACTCCGGCCTTTGCAGCGCTGGGTCCCAGGTTGGAATCTCGGCCAGGACACTATCTGCAAGGAGTTTGCAGGTTCTCCCTGTGTTTGTGTGTTTCCTCTGGGTACTCCGGTTTCCTCCCACATTCCAAAAAACATACAGGTAGGTTAATTGGCTTCCCCCAAAATTGACCCTAGACTGTATTAAAGACATATGACTATGGTATGGGCATTAGATTGTGAGCTATGGACTTTGTACAGCGCTGTGTAATATGTCAGTGCTATATAAATACTGTATAATAATAATTGGTTATTCTCTTCTCCTTCTCCTTCCCTGTCACTGTTTGTATCTGACTGTCATTTGCAATTCCTATTTAATGGACAGCGCTGCATATTATGTTAGTGATTTATAATGTATAGCAAATGTATCATTATTATTATTAATAATAATAATAATAATAATAATTAGTCAGGAAGTAAATATTAGTTCCAGTTTATGATGTGCAGTAATCATGAAAATCAGCATAGCCTGGAAGTCAGGAGCCCGGGCTAGACTGCACCCTAACATAGTCTTCCATGCTACATCTACAACTCCCCCCTCTATTGTGGTGACATTGTGGAGCCCCTTATTATTTCTATGATTACAGATTTAGCAGGTTTGACAGAAATCAGTTGTTTGTTATATGGTATGCTTTACACCCCTGTGTGGGTTAAGTAGAAGTAAACCATACCCGGGTGACATTTGTCTGCTCTGTTTGTATTACTAATGATGGTCCTGTTCCCATAAACACCCTGTGTGCTCCCCTTATCCTTTCCATTCCTTTAGGTATATCAGTGCTGCTGATCTCCTCCAGTCCCTTTTTAGCCATTTTCGGTTTACATGAACTCTCTCCAGCATTGCTTTCACCTCATCAATCTTCCTTGTCTTCCTGGTATTGACAACAAAGGCGAATGCATGAGCGATGTGTGTCAACACTGTCACTCCACCACAGAGCCGTGTGACAAGTGGACAATGGAGACAAAACATTGGAGACAGCTGTCATCCTATAACAGGACGTGTCTAACCAGATCCTTTATGGCAATACATGATTGTAATAATTACATTTTAAAATGTATGTAAATTATTAATAAACTTTACTACCATTTGAAGCTGGCAAATTTAGCATTGAAAAAACAAATTGTTATATCAGTTGCAAAAGATTGCTGCTGATCCTTATTATTATTATTGCACATTATTTATATAGCGCCAACATATTATGCAGCGCTGTACAAAGTCCTGTCATTAGCTGTCCCTCAGGGGGGCTCACAATCTAATGTCCCAACCATAGTCATATATCTTTAATACAGTCTAAGGTCAATTTTGGGGGAAGCCAATTACCCTACCTGTATGTTTTTGGAATGTAGGAGGAAACTCACACAAACATGGGGGGAACATGCAAACTCCATGCAGATAGTTTCCTGGCCGAGATTTTTAAACCTGGGACCCAGCGCTGCAAAGGCAGAGTCACCATGCTGCCCATCATGTCAGATTATCAGAGCGGTGTCCTGAGCTCTATTCCTGTGTCATCTCATAGACACTGTTTAGCCCTCCTAGTTCTTATCTTGGTCTGCAAGTCATATGGTCCCCATGCTGTGGATAAGAAGACAGGGGAAGTGAGTGATTAGCATAAGACAGAGGGCAGAGCTGACACCAGTCAGTGCACAAAATGCTGTGTTGTCAGACAGTAATTAAACCTAAAGCAGAAAAAAATGATCCCCCTGCAATTCTGGCTTTCTTCTTTTCTCTGTGGACGAGACAGTGGATGCGGCCATCTTCTTTCTTCTTATTCTTACATCACCCAATTTCCCACTGCGCAGGCATCGGGTGGTGTGTCTTCCTGAAAATGTAAAAAAGAAAGTGCTGATCTCATTAGACATATGTGAAGTCTGCACTTTTTTGTTTACATTCCAGGAAAGCCCCTATGACACATGCCTGATCTTGTCTTTGGCATTGGGGATTGATAACCGATGTCAGGGGACTGCTGTGCACACATATTGATTGGGAACCACTCCTTATGGAGGAGAGCACAGCAGGGTGCTGCTCACTCCCCCCCCCTTCTCTCCATTGAACAGAATGGCTGTGTGTGTACTCTTCAAATGTTGTTTTCCAGTGACTATCATCTGACATCTGTAGGGTGCATTTCAGATCTTTCAGGTATATTTTTTTTATACTTGTTGGATCTTTAAGGCCTAACTCCAGCAATTTCAATATGTCTTCCCTCCCACAACAAGTGGATAAATGTTTGTTTAGGTCTAGGTGGGATGTAAAAAGAAAGGTTATTTCCCTCGCGCCCTCCAGGTGACCGCCCTCCCATATCCTCCTCCATAAATGCAGTGCTTGCAGGCACTGACAAATATACAGAATTGTAAGTGCAGACACAGAGGACCCGTCTACAACCCTGAGGGCGGATGTACAGATCTGTGTCGGCCACCTGCGGAGTATCGCTACGTATACACGTTAGATCATTCTCCTCCGATAATCGGTTCAGGGCTGATATCGGAGGAGAATCTGAAGTGTTTACAGCACTTGTCGTCCAAATGACTAGATCCATGGACAGGAATGGTCCTAATGAAAGTGAAGGGGAGAGAGCACAGTGGTGTGCCGCTCCACAGGGTTCTCCTCCCTCAGCTCTCCATAGAGCACAATGACGCTATATGTACTAGAGGTTTTTTTTGCCTTTCTCTGGATCAACTATGTCCACAGGGTTTTATATCTGGGATATGTTTATTTCCTTAGTGGTTGAACTTGATGGACTTATGACTTTTTTCAACCTGACTTACTATGTATTTACAGCACTTCTCATGCACCATGCAGCCTTTTATCACTGGAAAGCATCGTGATAGATCCTTTCCAATGACAATGATTACACTCATGTACCCAGCCTAAGTACACATGTGCAACAATTGTTCTTGGAAACGACAATGGTTCAATAATCATTAACAAAAAAAGTGCACAACGTCTGGCAAACAACGCCGACGAACGAGGAATGTCGCTGGAAACGAAAGACCATCCCCGTGGATCTGATTGGGTCACGATCGTTCGCTATCTATTGTGTGTACTGTCGTTCAGTGATCGTGGATTGTTCTGCTATACACTTTCTCCTTTACTTGTCACTTCCTGCATCGTTCAAACAATCGTATATAGCGTGTGAACATTATTGCTGGATTATATTTGAACATCGTCGTTTATCTGTCGTTAATCCTTCATTTTTTAATGACAATTTTTGCACGTGTGTACCCAGCCTACGGGGTAAAATAAGTAAAAAGTCCCCCTAGACCCAAACAAGTATTTAACCCTTACAGTGTAGAATTTTTTTTTCCCGCAGTTGAGCTTTAGGCTTAAGCTACGTACACGCGTCCAACGGTTCTCGCCCGATAATCGGCTCAGGTATGATATCGGGTGAGAATCTGGCGTATGTACAGCACCAGTCCTCCATCGTCCGAAAGACCATCCTGGCGGATCCACGGACTATGGACGACTAACAATCCTAATGGAAGGGAAGGGGGAGAGAGCACAGCAGGGTGCCGCTCCATCGCTCTTCCCCTCCCCTCCCCATAGAGCAGAATGGCGCAGTATGTACAGCACTCGTTCATGCATCGTGCAATAATAGTTGTTGGAAAGGATTGTGAAAGATCCAACGACTATTATTGCACGTGTGTATGCGGCTTTAGTCTACACGGACGTTTTACCCTTAGGCTTTAAAAGCCCATGTTTGAAATACCCATGTATTCCAATAGGCTAATCTACGCAGGACGTTACTTTGAGGCACGTTAATGAGCGCTATCTATAAAGTTGCTTGCAACGTTTCAAAAAATTAAGGCTGGGTCTACACGAACGTTTTTAAAAACACATTCCTTTTGTGTTTATAAACACTTTTATTAGCGTTTTAACCACCTGAGCGTTACACTGAGGTCTAGATTTCTGTTCCAAAAGCATTACAGGTTTTCATGAAATTTTTTTTTAAAATTGTAGACCTGTAACTTACAGAAATATGTCCGAACAGGGTTCTAGTAGATATCATGAATATAAAAAATGTTTGAAACACACAATCATGTAAAAAAAAAAAATTACCTTCAAGCAACGTTATAGATAACACTGATAAACGTTCCTGAAGGAAACGTCCTGGTGTAGATTGCATTGGAATGCATGGGGATTTCAAACGCTGGATTTCAAATGCATTGGATTCCCAAAGGTGAACGCTGGGAAAACATCCGTGTAGACTAAGCCGCGGGTTTACTGCTGGAAAATGCGAGTAAAGGCTTCCATCGATGAGCACTTGAAACGTAGACGCGTTAAACCACAGCATAGACATGCGTTTTTAGAAACGTCGGTGTAGGAGAAATCCCACCCGGATAAACATTGATGTACTGCAGATGTATTACATGTGTTGTCATGGAAGAGCAGGCCCTGTCACCCCACAGCCATGTTTTAGTCATGTCCACCACTGGCAACATGTTGGCAACTATCAGTGGCGCTATCAGCCCGTAGTCACTGAGACAGGAACTTCTGAGGGAGCTGAGGGGAGTCCCGGCCCATATCAGTGAGGGGAGCTGAGGGCAGTC
>NC_092864.1:68706348-68716138 GCF_032062135.1 Pyxicephalus adspersus | reverse complement strand
GTGAGGGGAGCTGAGGGAAGTCCCAGGCTCCCGCCCGCCCAGCTCCTCATACATGTAGAACTGGTTAGGCCGCTGCCACAATGTGACATTTAGGGCTCCTAGCCCCGCCCGCTGGAAGGAGAAGCAGCCCCGGCTGCCTGTGCTGATAGGCGGATTCGGAGGGTGTCCCTTTTCACAGGACTTTTGTGGACTGTGGAAAGTGTCTGGAATCCAGACGCTATGCTACTATTATATAAATAATTGCTCCATTTGTAGCCATCGCGGTGTATGGTGTCCGCCCGACGAGGATGAGAACACAGCTCCGGTAAGAAAACTTTCACAAGTTTAGCGAGGAAACTCAAACATGGAGAGTGTGTGATGGATGTGTGTGTGAGGTGTGTGTGAGGTGTGTGTGTGTGAGTTGTGTGAGCTGTGTGTGTGAACTGTGTGTGCGTGAGCTGTATGTGAGCTGTGTGCAAGGTGTGTGTGTGTGAGCTGTGTGTGGGCATACAAGGGGCATTAACCATCCTGCCACAGGTATCCTTCACATAGCATGGAGGGTGATCAGTCCTGCAAATAGAGTGTAAGCTCATCTGCCACAGGTATGCTTTACATATGATGGAGGGTGAGCTGTCCTGTAAATAGATTGTAAGCTCTTCTAGTCTTTACATTAGCTCTTCTAGTCTAGACATTATATACCTATAAGACAGTGATCACTTCCTAGAGTGTAAGCTCTTCTGCCACTTCTACATGCTTACCATAGGATGGGGGGGGGGGGGGGTGTTCTGTACTAGGTCCTACAAATGTATTGTAAGCTCTTCTACCTTCACATTATATACCTAATACACTGTGATCTGCTTCCCTCTATGAGCTCTATGATTATATCCTGCACAATCTTTCTATGTCTCTGATGTCAGGATACATTGAGTGTAAGCTCTTCTGCCACATGTATCCCTGATATGATGTACATGATTCTGTCTTATGTACATCCTGTACATTCATTCTATAATACACTGTACATTATTGACTTGCAAACTCTTCTACTTCCTGTCCTTATGTAAAACTTCCAGCTCTTCCATCACCCTAATATTATTATTATCTTGTATTTATATATTTGAATTATGATTCTTATTGTTATTAATAATAAACAGGATTTATATAGCGCCAACATAGTATACAGCGCTGTACATTACATAGGGGTTGCAAATGACAGACAGATACAGACAGTGACACAGGAGGAGGAGAGGGCCCTGCCCCGAGGAGCTTACAATCTAAGAGGTTGGAGAAGTAACACACAATATGAATGTGGGAAGAAACTAGAATACCTGGAGGAAACTCATGTAAACACAGGGAGCGCCTGCAAACTCCATGCAGATAGTGTCCTGGCCAAGATTTGAACCTGGGACCTAGCGCTGTGCCGGATTACGAGATCTGTATTTCTGTTGTACATACATAATGTAAGCTTCTTACATTTATACCCTGATGGGCTGCAGCCACCGGAACCCCTATACAGTATGTACGGTACAATAGACGAGAAATGATTGCATTCTTCTCTTGGCCTCTATACACCCCAATAGACTGTAAGATCTAAGGTCCACAGTA
The DNA here is from genome assembly GCF_032062135.1 of Pyxicephalus adspersus. Classification (NCBI taxonomy): domain Eukaryota; kingdom Metazoa; phylum Chordata; class Amphibia; order Anura; family Pyxicephalidae; genus Pyxicephalus; species Pyxicephalus adspersus. The sequence goes on along the minus strand of NC_092864.1, from coordinate 68,714,557 downwards.
ACACATTGTGGTGACATTTATTTAATTGCACGACTGTGTGTTGTGGCGCGTGTCTGATTGTATGGTGCATTGGCAGCCCATTCATTTGATATGCAAAAACAAGATAGCCTATGCATGAAAGTGTAACGAATCTGAAAATTGGAAAATTACACTTTAACCTCCTGGGCGGTTCATTTCCAGATTTATATGTCTAAAAGCAGTACATTGTTTTTCATGAAAATGTATTTTACAGAATCATATAATCATAAAGTATGAAAAAGTTTCAAACACAAAATCATGTCAAAATAATAAATGAAAGTATTAAAAAATAAAAAAATATTTTACTCATACTATTATATTATACTGTAAAATAAATGACCATGGAGGACAAAGTACTGCTTTTACACATATAAATCCACTGTATTGCATTAAATACAGTTGTTTTATATTGAATGCAATACAAATGTATTTGAATTTGCCGCCCTGCCCCGCCGGCAACCTCCCCTTGCACGGACGTCACGGGAAACTGCCCGGTGACTCATCGAGTGCAAAGGAAGCCGGCCAGGGGAAGAAAGAAGATGGACATCGCAGAGAAGGACGGCGCGGGACGCAAGTAGCGATTTGCTATTACTTTCCATAGGTTTACCTACCCCGCGTGTTACTCGGGGTGTCAGCTTTTAGCATCTATTTTCTACCCCGAGTCACACTCGGGATTACCGACCCAGAAGAAAAATACACCTTTACTCCCGCAGATCCCTCGATGGCACTGGTCCTTTTAGCGATCTGGTCCTGTAATTCCTTTTCGCCATCTTCTTTCTTTTCTTCCGTCTACTTGGTACATCACTCGATCTCGCAATGTGTAGGTGTGAGATCAGGTGACGTAGCCGCTGTTCGTGCGTGAGATTGGCATCTCTTTCCCCTTGGTGGAAAAAAATGCCCCTTCTGTGCATGCCCGAGATTAGAGCAGGCACAGAGGGAGCAGCCAGAGCCTCCCGGATGCGTGAGGTAGGTGTCCCTACGGAAGTCCGATGAGCGCTGTACACACGTCAGATTCTCGTCTGATACCAGCCCTGAAGCGATGATTGGACGAGAATCATCTGACGTGTGTACATAGCCTAAGATTGCTCTTCTACCTTTACTAATGTGTCAGGACGTTCTAGTGCAGTCATACTCAACCAGGGTTCCTCCACAGGCCTCTAAGGTTCCTTGAGCTTTGGCTGATTGACATCTCATGTGATGGAGACTTTAAGTTTTGTGTCCGCTGCCACTTGGCAGAGTCACTAGCCAGAAACCTAAGGTCTTATTAGCTATCTATTTTATTCCACTAATCACAGTAGGTGTATTTTGTACATTGACCTCCTATAGTTTTAGTAGAGGTTCCCCAAGACCTCCTTCTGTCCGTGAGAGGCAAAATATTTTTGTACTCTGAGGTTTGCTCATGTCTGTGATCTAATCTGAATTTAGATATATTGTTCATGCTCTTACACTCTTGAAAAAGCAGTGGTGACTGCGAAACACGTTGAATAAAGGAGTGAGAGTAAACATTGCGTGAAATACAGCATTACGGTTCTGTTGAATAATTTTTTAAGTACTATTGGAAGTGTTTTTTGTAATCATTAACTAATTTTGTATATATATGATATTTTTCACCTGAATAAAATTATCATGAGAATATCCTAATATAATTCCTTTTCTTTAAGTAACTTGTTATAAAGTTACTTTTATATGTATATGTGTGGTATTGATATATGGGATTTGGACTTTTCCAATTTTTTGGCCATAAAGTGTTGGGAACAACAAGCTTTGCTTTAGTGGATGTTCCCCAAGACCTGAAAAAGATTTTCAAGATTCCTCAGGACTAAGAAGGTTAAGAAAGGCTTCTTTAGCGGAAACAGGCTTTGCTACTGGCTGGATTTTTTTGGTTTAGATTGTAGGTGGGAAAGGATGAGGTTTGGTTTCACACGGGGTCCTGGGGTTATGGAGTTCTCTGCAAGTTTATTCAGCAAGATCTCCTTTACATCTTTGTATCAGTGGTGGTATTTTTGGAGTGTTTATTTCTTTTTATGGTGCGGATTGTTTTTTTTTAGGTTTATTTTGATCAGTGTTGAGCATTCACTTGTTACTATCTGTTATTAGAGCTGCTCTTTGTTTGCAACTTACCCCTAAACGCTATAGGTAAAATGCTATAAAAGGTACATATACACTGGTTAGGCCAATTATTGCTGATTATAACTGTGCTCCTGCTGGCCAATTTTTTACTGCTGTATTCCCTGCTGTGACAAAGGCTTCATCCTGTGCTGTTTGTCTCTGGTACATATGGGCCCAATCTTTAGTAGTAAAATGCCTGCCTGTGTTTTTTTTATTCTAGAACATTTTCACGAATTATCGCTTTTAGAAATGTCCTCCTCCTAGCCAATTTTACACTGCCATATCATCTAATTCTTAACGAGAGCTGGGAAGAAATTAGCTAGTGGCAGTACAGATTTGCATTGTCCAGAAAAAGAACAGGCCTGGCCAATTACTATCTGCTGGTTGCAAGCCTATTAATGGTGGATGAGAAAGCATGTGTCACCACTGGAACTGCCTGAAAATTGCAGGGTTCAACCCAGAATTTTTTTAAAGCCGGGTGGTAAGAAATTGTATGTAGGTGGCAGCCCCTGTATTATCACCAAACTCTTCAGTAACCACCTAAAAACAGCCGAGTGGTCACAGAAAATTACAGGGTGGTGCGCCCAGCTAAAAGGGCCTGGGGAGAACACTGAAGTGCTAATTATTTCAAACTAAAATGTGTTGCTGCTGTATGTAAGCTAAGCTGACCGCAAAAGAAAAAAATCAATATCAAAGCCAAATACTGGATGTGCTGCAGGTGTATTCACTATCACTGCGCACCGTAGTGTTCTGTAACAACCCGTATCCTACAAGCATGTCATTGAAAGTATTTTAAATATTGGGCTAAAGTTATATGACAAGACACTCTCCTTGCTCTATGGGATTGTTATAATATTGTTTTTACATTGATACCAACCACTTTTTGTAGTGTCTGGCTTCCCATGTCTTTTTTTAGACCCATTAAAAGGCTGGAATTTATTACCATGATTCACCTTATTTATAGACTTCTGTGGGATTTCAATAGGATTCTCCCAACCTGGCACATTCACCCATTTCTAACTGTAGGCTGTTCTATTTTCTTTTTCATTGCTGTTTAAGCTAAAAGGTATAAAAACGTAATATCGCTTTTACCTTTTCAGATTAATAGAGTGTAAGCTCCTTAGATTTGTCTGATATGCTAACAGTAAGTTTCTACCAGAAAGGAGAATATGTAGGGAGAGGGAAAGATAGACAATCACCATCAATCATAAATAATCAATTAATCAATCATAATGAATGAAAAATGTCCCTTTGCGGACAAGTTTTTCTGTAGTCCGGCAATGTTAGTCCTAGGTGGCAATGCTGCTGGCACTGGTGGTATAAAGTTTAATTATTCATGTTGTGCACTAGATTGGATGGGTATAGACAATGAAATCAATTACATAGCCCCCACTTGTAAACATTATCTGGTACACTCTTTGGGAAGTAAATCTCCACTTTCCCTTTGTCTCATGTAACTGTCTAGATCAGGCATGCCCAAAGTCCGGCCTGGGGGCCAATTGCGGCCCGTGTTCAGATTTCCTCCGGCCCGCAGCCTTTGTCATAAAATCAATATTATGCGGCCCGCCAGCACTGTTGACCACAGTATAAAATACACGTTTACAAAAAAGCTATTTTATATTTCATTAGAGTTGATCAACCGCCTTGCAATTATCAGCCCGCTACTCTGTGGGCATAATCGGCAGGACGGGAGTCCCAATGTGTGCACAGGGAATCCCCTACGTCATTACAGTAGCCGTGTGCTGTGCGGGCGACGCAGTGACCATGCCCACTGATTCCAAGAACGTGTTTTGCATGGAGCCCTCACTGACATCAGACTCCGTGCACAGGGAATCCCTCACGTCATTCTGGTGGGCGTGTGCTGTGCGGGACCCCCACAGACCACGCCCACACTAACCCTGGTTAGTGGTCGGCCCCCACACATTTTCACCTCACCAAGACTGGCCCTCGTTGCAAAAACTTTGGACACCCTGGTCTAGATACTATCCTATAGTGCACAGTGCTGGGGGAGATTACCTTTATGACAATTGCACCACAAGGGAAAGCACAGAGAAGACTTCTCTGCAGGATGTATATATTGCATTAAGAATACAGGTCAGTATATATCTGGAGCAGTATAAAGGGAAGTAGTAAAAACACAAAAGGAACCTTACTTAAAAAATTGATAATTGCCAAGCTTGTTTGATATTATATACGGGGAAGAAGGAGAAAAGAACGGCTTTTTATGGCAACATAAGTCATTTACTTTATAAAGGTATTGTAGCATTCTAGGCTATACAGCTAAAGCTAAAGGTCAGCAGAGTAAGAAGAGTACTACAATAAGCGTAATAATCAGCGCTAATGGTTCAATTCCACTTTAAAGCTGAACTCCAGCCTTACCTTCAGTTATTCACAGTTGTACAGGCTCCTCTCTTGTACTGATTTTCTGATTTCATGGCTCACTGTAGGCTTCCCACAATGTGCATTAGAAGCTGCAGCAATTACATAGAACATGCCTTCTGGAAAACATCTAGCATCTTCTATACACAGAGGGGCGAAATTTAAAACTTAGACCAAGTCGTGGGCCAAACTTGAAATTTATTGACAAAACAATTATTCTCAATAAGAAGAAACAAGAACACATGAGAAGAGCATGCAGTAAAATGCATTGAATTTATCTATTTAGATCAATCCACTGCATATTACTGCATGCTCTTCTCATGTGTTCTTGTTTCTTCTTATTGAGATTGTTTTACTTTGCCAGAGAATGCAATGTGAAACCGAATGTATTGCTGCATTCATTTAGTTTCACATTGCATTCCCTGGCACAGTAAAACTTTCAATAAAGCAATAGCTCTATGATAATTCCTGATAATAATAATAATCCTGATAATTCCTAATTATTGAGTTTACCTGTCAGTATAAACTGCGGGGTCCACGCATAGGCTGCTGTTTAATAGACACAAGTGATATGGCTACTACAATTCCCGGCATCTCTAGCATCTATAAAATGCGGGGCCACGCATAGGCAGAGAGGTTGCTGGTCTAGAGACGCGAGTGATGCCGGGAATTGTAGTAGCTGCGTCTATAAAACAGGAGCTTAATATGAATTGCAGCTGGCCCGCTGTTACTACGGATTGCAGTAGTGGCAGGCCAGCTGCAATTTATATTAGGAATTCTTTTGGGGCCAAAAAAAAGGATGTACCGGGCCAAATTTGGCCCGCGGGCCAGAGTTTGACACACCTGTTCTAGATCTTTCCACCCCAGTTTTTCTACCTTTCCTTTCTTCTTTATAGAACAGAACAGTGCTGTCTGTACAGTGGTTGTTCATTCTACTGTCTCTGGAAACAATCACTAAGGATTGTTTCCAGAGACATTCATTAATCTTCTGTATATAGCTTAAGGCTAGTCAGTCTTTACATCCTGTGCTTCTCAATTAGCACTCTAGTGCCCTATACATTAACCACTTCATACCCAGCCAAGACCTAGTGTCAGTATTCATTAGTTAACCTGTCAATATCCATGTGACAAATTTGCCTTCTATAACCATTTTAACATTGTGTTTAAGTTCACATCTTTTATTTTAGTTTAGTAAATATTGTGCTTTTTTAATCTAAATGGACAGTAAAATAAATAATTTATTTCACACATTTATTTTTTTACTCACTGCATTGCACTTTGACTTCTTTAGGTTGTATGTATGCTAGTGGTTGTCAGTGACAGCTCGGCCTGCGGATGTGTGGATTCCTAATGGAACAGAGATCAATGCTTTCTGGCTACTAGCGACCAATATTTAGAGTGTTGAGCATTAAAGGCTGGCACGGTAGCTGGTTAGCAGTTAGCTGTTGCGGCACTAGGTCCCAGGTTCCAATCTTAGCCAGGGCACTGTTTCCATGTTCTCCCCATGTATGCATAGGTTTACCCTGGGTACACCATTTTCCTCCCACATTCCAAAAACATGCAGTTAGGTTAATTGCCTCCCCTCCAAATTAACCTTGGACTCTGGTAACTACATATGACTGAAGTAGGGCCATTAGATTGTGAGCTCCTTTGAGGGACAGCAGTACAGCGCTGCTTAATATGTCAGCGCTATAATATTACTGGATAATATTAATCATAATCTGGGGATTGCAGGTGTTGATATTCATACCTAGCTTGTTGTACACCATGCTTTTGTCTTATAATGTGTCTATATCTTGTTAAAAACATTTACATGGTTTTTGGTACATGCTGTAGTTGTGTGATCTGTAAATGCTAAAAATGTACTAATTTAATCCCAGACCCTGAGATGACATTTATAAAAGTATTTCATCAAGCGGAACTAAAACTCAAGGAAAAAAAAAACACACTTACCGTTAATCCCGCAGATATGTCGATCCGTCGGGAGGTTTCTTCGTTTTGGTCCCGCTGCGTCCTGATATCAGTCTTCGGCCCGGTGCAGAGGAAGCGATGGGCGCCGACATCTTCTTCTGGGTTCTTCTGGCTACGTCACCAGATCTTGCACTGTGCAGGTGCGAGATTGGGTAACATAGATGGGAAAAAAGATTGCCGATCTCACTGCGCGTGCATAAGATGGGCAATTGTTTACTTCCATTAATGAAAGGACTCCTTCTGCGCATGCTCGAGGCTCAGGGCATGCGTAGAAGGAGCAGCCAGGGCCTCCCGGGATGCGTGACGTAGGTTTCCCGGAAGGCTATGTGCTGCATTCTGTCTTGATTGCTCCATGGGATGTGCTGCACCCTATTTTTTTTTTTTTTACAGAATTGTGCACAATACCATTGTTCAAAATAATCATGAATAATCGATGATCGGTCGTTTACTAAAGGGATCTCATGTTGGGTGACCGCTATCACTTGGATAGGAAGTTAGGGAAATACTCCAATGGGAAACACAAAGATAGGCAAGGTCTAACCCCTTATCAGGACCTCAAACATACAACAAAAACTATACTGATTGCAGTTTTGGTTTAAAATGAATTTGTCAGGGTGGAAATGTCCATAATGAATCCGTCAGATGCTACCTGTAGTCTGTCAGCCTGACATTTGCTTGATATCATACACCGTTCCCCATCTTCAGACTGTGCCAAGTGTAAAGTCAGAAAGTTGGCAGAGTAGGCATTAGATTCCATATGACAATCTAAAGCATCAGATTAAACTAAAGTAAATCTCTTTGTAGTTCTCTCCATTGGCTTCCATTTCACTTTAGAATCAAATTCATCTCCTGTGCTTTGCCTTCAAATCCCGGCACAGTTCTTGTCCCAGTTACCTTTCTGACCTGATAGAAAAATACTCCCCAAGGCGCTCTCCTCACGCCTCCAATGACCTACTAATGACTTCCTCACTCATAACCTCATCACATGCACGGATAAAAGACTTCTCTAGAGCTGCCCCGACTCTCTGGAATGGTCCTCCTCATCTTTTTCGGCTTGCTCCTACTTTCTGCTTATTTAAAAGAGCCCTCAGAACCCATCTTTTTCAACTTGCCTACCAGTCTTCTTCTGTCTCCTAAACCCTCACTACTTATCCACCATTACATATTACATCATTACATCTCCCCTCCTATTGTGTGATACTTCCCCCTCCTCCTAGATTGTAAGCTCTTCGGGCCAGGGTCCTCCCCTCCTCCTGTGTCCTGTCTGTATCTATCTGTCATTTGCAACCCCTATTTAATGTACAGCGCTGTGTAATATGTTGGTGCTATAAAAATCCTGTTTATTATTATTAATAATAATAATAATAATAATAATCTTAATAATCTCTATTTAATGTACAGCGCTGCATAATATGTTGGCACCATATAAATCCTGTTTAATGATAATAATACTAATATTAATAATAAAGTAAATAAAACTGCGTCCCTGGAAATATACAATTACTATATTTTAATATGAAGTATTTATATTCCCAGATACGTGTGTTTGGTATTTGTTTTATGTAAGCAGCACCAGCTTTCTATCTTCTTCGGGAACTCTGTGTGAGGAGTCACATCAAATTAGGTATTTTGTGCCTCCCTATTCATTGTTTGCTTCCTAAATTATTCTTCAATTTGACTTGTGAAGTTCATATAGTAAGTTCTCAGGAGGGTGGATCAGGGTGGATTCCTT
>NC_092864.1:68685798-68705738 GCF_032062135.1 Pyxicephalus adspersus | reverse complement strand
AGTCACTACTTACCAATGCCCCAATGGTTTTGGGGCATTTATTGATCTGGTCAGCCACTAATCACCAATTTTGGGGTTATTTTCCCAGCCAACCAGGTTTATTTTTACTTGGCTGGGGAAGGGGTATATTTACCGTCTCCAATTAGCCACCAATGCTGGGGAGTTACCATTACAAATGAGCTGTGAAGGGGATTATTACTACATACACCTGTCCTGGTTAATATAACTGTGGTCAGTATTACCAAATATTGGGGGGGGGGGTGATCTGGTGAGAATCTGGCGTGTGTACATCGCTCGTCATCCGCCCTGGCGCCCCATGACAAACGAATGTAATGGAAGTGAATGGGAGAGAACGCAGTGGGGTGCCACTCCGTTGTTCCCCCCCTCCCCTCTCTGCAGAGCGACGCTGTATGTACATTCACGCATCCTGCAGGATCTTTCACGATCCTTTTCAACGACAATTATTGAGAATGTGTACCCAACCTAACAACAATGATGGGGCTTATTTTATTCTCACTTTACTTGCCTTGTCTCTAGTGGGTCAGCTGGCGGTGTTCTACAATCTCTTTTTTTTATGTGAAGGTGCGCCTCATATTTTTAATGATTGGTAACTATGCAGCAAATTGGGCAGATTGATATGCTGGAAATGGTAGATTTTAGGTGCAACCGTCAACTACTTGTAGATACAAAAGTGGCCCTGAGGCCCTTTGAAATTGGAACAATTTGAACCAAACTATCACAGTTTGGCCCTGATTCATTAAAGCTCTCCAAGGCTGGGGATAATACACTTTCACCAGTGAAGCTGGGTGATCCAGCAAATCTGGAATGGATTTCTTCAATGTCATTTGCTATTTGCTAGCAAATGCTTTGAATCCATCCCAGGTTTGCCGGATCACCCAGCTTCACTGGTGAAAGTGTATTATCCCCAGCCTTGGAGAGCTTTAATGAATCAGGGCCTTTGAGAGAAGCCCAAGTAGAATACAGAATGTAAAGAGTGCACTGTAAGTAAAATAAGTGTTCCATATGGTTTTCGGAGAAAAAAAAAAGTGTCTCTGACAACAATTTTTATTTTGTTTTATTTTTTAGACACAAGCCAGGCATTTGTCTTTAGTTTCCATTTTTGTTCTATAATTTTATTATTGAGAAATTATTAAATGACATTTTTATTGTTAGCATGACTGTTTTGTCAATGGAGCTCCCACCTGTATGTGAATAAGAAAATTGAGCGTCACTAACAACCATCCTTTGGTTATGGAGCAGACAGTAATTGGGGTAAATTTGGTGGGTGGAGCACAAGAAGGCCAACAACAAAACTAACATGCGAAGTTAAGAAAAATATAAAAGAGTATAACTAGTAGTCACAGCCGTAAAACTTACTACTCCCCCTATCAATTGGGAGATCAGCTTTCCTTAGAGGTATGAGGACTATAAACCAGGGCAGAATGAAATGTGATAATAGAGGAGTCCGTGATTAAGAAGACTGAAAGAATAATTTGCTGTAAGGCATGCCTCAACTGAGTAGTTTACTAATAGTTCCTTTATGGTGGGGGTTTGTATGGGATGGGTTCAAGAGAAAATTGGGGTAGGGACTGGGTATGACCTATGTGCTGGTCTGTGTTGGGACCAAAAGGTAAAAATTTGGAAATTACTAGAGGGTTCAATGCATTAGACGAGGGATGGGTTATGGCTGGGGACAAGGAGGTCCTCAAAAATAAACATTGATGAATACAGTTCTACGTTTTTGATATAGTAAATCTGAATTCAAACGTCTGATTAACAGTGGGAGTGGGAGGTTGATGTTTTGGTATACAATGAGCATATCATTTGAATTTAAACTGTTGCTTTATTTTTACATAGTTATGGTTTTAATATTTGAGACAATGTTAATGTCTATGTGAAAATGATCAAAATATGTATTTGGAAGATGACCTTAGGAGTGTGAACACTATGACAGTATGAATGGAGTTATGTGTGGTTTATGTGCTGCTAAATCTCCAATAATAAAGAGAAGATCTCAGAGAATTAAATAAATAGAAGGGGAAGGACAGGCTGGGGCAGTCAGCAGTTACCCTGAAAAGCAAAATGTATAAACCTAATACAATGTACTTTTATGGGTGGGCAATGTAAAGAAGGCTCATTTCTACAGGTGATACTCGGTTAAATCTAGTTATCTGAAGCAATGTAGAGATTTTTTAACATGGTCAGATGACCAAATACAGAAAATGATTATGGGTATTAGTGACTTCATTTACTCGAAATTGTAAATGGCAAGTTTATACTTAAAGTGTGGCTAATGTCACTTTAAAAAATATATGGTCAGGCAGGTGATTATTGCAGAAAGACATGCTATGCCCCTTCTGCAGTAACCATTCTTGTTCTGTACTGCCCCAATTGTCAAATTTTGTGAGATGTGCAGATCAGCGGTAATTATCAGGGAAGCCCGGCAATCCTAGGAATTAATGAAATGATTTACGTCATCCCGGAACAACCAACTAAGAGGATGAAAAAAAGAAAATGGTGGTGCCGTGATGACAAAACATTTAATTTTAGGACACTTTCTGAGATTGTTTTCCAAAAATTAGGATTGTTAGGTAATACTGTCAAAAACAGACATAAAAAGGAGTGTTTTAAATTGATTTTGTATAAACATATTACACACTATTAGTCGCGTGATTAATAAGGCTTACAGCAGAAACAACTACAAGTACAATGAAAGCAATGGGGCATTTAAATACTTATTCATTTTTAGAGTTAACAGAGAGTATGAAAACTACAAAAAGGAAATCAGGTTGACACTCCATGGTTTCCCCTGCTGACATCTTTATTACTACAATGTCCTGTAGTGATGTATGGGGTCAGCAGGTGAAACCACTTATTCCAGAGGGAAACACTGGAGTGTCCCAGAAGTGTAATTTTCTGCAAATAATTCTGGCAGTGATTTATCTTCATTGCTGTATCGGTGGCAATAGAGGTAAGTGCTCCCCACTACTGGGAGGGATCAGAGAACCCCCAATCTCTTTTCTTGCTGACCACATGTGCCATGATCTGAAAGCTGTAAATCCATAAGTACTCCTAGGTGCTTTCAGTTTCGTTACTGCCATCAACTACAAGGTTGTGGCCCTCAAACGTTCTGGAACAGACAGACACAAAAAAAGGAACTGAGTAGTCTAAAAGTCAAGAACAAAGCAAAGGCAGCAAAAAAGTAACTGGAGTCTGTAAATGGTGAAGAAGCAGAATGATAAATGGGAACATAGAAGCTCAGGGGGCCACAGGAACATGCAAGGTCACGGGGCTCTCAGGAGGCATATAAGGTCCCAGGAGGCAATCTGGGCCACAGGAGGAACACAATCACTCAAACAGAGCTTATGTATAGCACAGAGACTGATTTGCAAAAATCTTTAGTGATCTGGACTCCAAGTCAACAGATTGCTATCAAAATTGGGTAATTAAAATGAATTTATTTAAAAGAAAATATAAAAGTTAAAGTAAGCCTGGTTGTATGACCTACATTTGTTTGTATGAACAAAGGGTTCTTGGGAACTTCATGACATGCTTCAGACTCCACACCATACGGAGGGTGTTAAAATGATAAGCTTGAGTGTCATATACTCTAGGTTTACTATTCCCATTCTTTTGTTTAATACTATATTTACAGCATACTATTCTTGTATGTACTATGAGCTATAGCTATATTCATTTTGTATTATGGGTTGTTTTATCAGTATGAGAACTTTCTTTTAAATTACTCTTTTGCATATTGTAATGTATCATGAGTTCAATCTGTATTCATGGCCAAATTCAAATTTTTTGCCTATCCGTCGGGAGGTTTCTATGTTTGGGTCCCCCGTCGTACCGTTATCCGTCTTTGGCCTACCGCAGTGGAAGCGCCAACATCTTCTTTTCTCTTCTTCGGGGTTCTTCTTCCTGTGTCGCCCTATCTCGCACACCACAGACATGAGATCGGGTGAGGTAGATGGAGAAAAAAGATTTTTTGTTCCATTAACCTCCTGGGCGGTTCATTTCTGTCTGGATTTATATACCTAAAAGCTGTACATTGTCTTTCATGGAAATTGTTTTACATTTTTTTTTTTAGTTTGAGTATAATAAAGTTTAAAACACAAAATCATGTCAAAATTATAAATAAATACATTTAAAAAAAAAGGTATTATTTTGTTTCAAACTTTATTATACTTTTATATTATACTGTAAAATTAATTTTCATGAAAGACAATGTGCCGCTTTTAGACATATAAATCCATATTGCATTCAATACAGTTATTTTGTACTGAATGCAATACAAAATAATTTGAAATTCACGCTGCTGCCCTAGTGACCGCTGTACGCACCAACATCACCAGGAACTCCCAGGGAACATAAGCACCCTCGCCGGGGGACAGACGGAGGAAGAGGATGCGGCCAGAGGTTGGTAGGACACTGGAGGATGCAGGGGAATCCCGATGGGACCAGTGTTTCTTTTTTACTTTTTACTTTTTTGTGACTCGGATTACCGCTGGAGAGGTTAATGAAAGGGCTCCTTCTGGGCATGCTCAGAAGGAGCAGCCAAGAGCCTCCTGGGATGTGTGACATAGATATCCAAGGAGACATTGCGCCCCATTCTGTCTTGATCGCTTTGGTGAGGTGCTGCACCCGTCTTGCACTTAAAAGAAAATAGGATAAAATTTTTACTTCAAATAGAAGGGTTGTCCACCCATTTAAGTAAAGTAAAAATTTTAAGTTTAGGTCCGCTTTATTGACTTTTACTTGCATTTTCACTTGACTAAGCTAAGTGATTTTCCCCTGCAGAGTGTTAATTCACTTTGCTAAGCGTACAGCTCTAAATGTTTAAGTCAACCCCAATGTACCATTTTGATTCTCAATCAAAGTTAAGTCTTCTATGCAGGTAATATAACTGATTTAAAAAGACCATAATTTATGGAGGGTAGAATAGGAATAATTCATAGAGAAGGTACACCGACACTGAGTATAAAAAAGATTGGATTTATTTATTTCTTTTATATTGGGTTTAAATTAAGTAGCCAATTATTTAGACGCTGCACAGGTTGACAATGATATGTTTGAATAATATCTCCTTTAGTATACAATCGCTTTTTTAACAAAATTAATTTGAGAGAAGCATTTGAAATGTTTACATATTACCATTGAAATATTTATAAAACTTCTCTATATACATTCTTTATAGGTGGATCTTTATAGACATTAATTATCATATAAGACATAAACACAGCATTCAAGTCCGAATTATTTTCTTAAAGTTAAAAGCAGCCAACAAGAAGATATATACTATACATCTGCAGAATAAAAAAAAATAAAAAAAACAGTACCAACTAATAGCTGCACCCAAACCATGAACAATATTAATATATATTCCAAGGATTGTCCACCTCAATTACCCAGTGTACATACAAAGCTTCTTGAAATATTGTTATTTGGTATAAAACTTATTTTATTATGAGGCAGTTTTTGAAGATATGGCTTGTAATCCCAGGGCTAACTAAAATAGGCATTCTCTACTATTGGAACAGGAGTTTATATCGGTATTCCTGGTGCAGTACTTGGATCTGATGACAAATGACAAATGATGTTTTTGGGTGAAGTGTAAGAAATAATGTCTTTGTTTTAAAGTATTTTACCAAATAAGAAATGAAATGTTGGATAAAATGTGTTATGGGATAGATATGCAGGAAAAAGACCAGAGATAAAGCAACCTACACAAATAGTCTCAAATGCCAAGGAAGCACAAACTGCTTCTAAGTGTAACTCATAGTTGCTTGGATTTCCTCTGGATGTATTACACATAAGATAAGATGCTTACAGCACAGTTCTAGCCAAAACTTGGTTTATTGAAGAAAAGAAAAATCTGCTTATTTGATGCTTCTATTTTCATATTTCCTTGGATAGAATTTCCCTAATTTCTCGCTGAACGGAGCAAAATGTCTCCAGTTAAGGCAATGACAAATTATAATACTTATACTATAATACACTGCTTATCCAAAAAAGTTTGCATTCCTGGTGAACAAAATGGGAGAGCTTGATGTTTTGGTTTTCAAAGAGCATATCGTTTGGTTTTGAACTGTTTTTTTTTTTTTTTTTTTTACAAAGTTAATTTTTTAATATTTGAGACAGTGTTAACGGAAAAAGTAGTGTTATCCATTTTTTGGCTTTGATGGTATTTTTAGACTCTGACAAGTTTGAACCTCTATTGATACCGCATTTGTAATAAAAGGCAATGTAGCAGTTTATCAGTTTTATTTTAAAATGTACGTTTTAATTCTAAGTTTGGGAAAGGAGTGGTGCTGGATCTTTCTCCTTTTCTCCTCCTCTGGGAATTAGAGAAATATAAAAGCGTAGGAAATGAAATTCTTTTCTAAAAGAAACACATGGAAAAAATAAAATCCTTTTTTCCCTGTTATCTGTATTTTAAAAGTCATGTACCATAGAACAGTTACTTCATTGTCTGCAATTTAGTACATAATAGTTGTAAACAACACATCAGATATGTCATTGTTTTGATATTTTCACATACGTATTAATATATTGTATAAGTAGTTCTTAGTTTATATCTTGGATTTCTAGTCTTTCAAACTTTAGAAAACAATGACTTTCCATTTAATTGTTGGGCCTTTGTGAAGACGTACATTATGTGAGGATTAGCCTCACCCATCAGAAGTGAATAATTTGTATATGAAGAAAACCCATCGCCTCCACATTTTATTGGAGTCTGTGCAGGTTGAAACCTGCTACATTCGTTTCTTAAAAAGAACAATTCAAAAGGGAAACAACCTCTTCCTCCAGCTTTGATCTCTGCTCCTTACATTCTGAGTTTTATGTTATTGTATTCTACTACAAAACAGGGAACTGGGAAGTGTATTTTATTAATAGCTAATAGTAAACGAGTTAGTGGTCCAGAGATGTCATTTTAATACTTAAATTTTAACCACCTCACACCTAATACTATTCCCCTAGTTACTTATATTTTTATAGATCTCTGTATCTGAGCTTTTATGTCCTTCTAGTAATTGTATGGGTTCTTTGTTTTTTTTAATGAAAATGCAGCGGGCCGTGTGAACAGGGATTAAAGGGCAGAGCGGCTGCAAGCTAGCCAGTCTATAGCCTCTCCATGTATATTCATGCTGAGGGAATTAGATTTCTGTCAGCATTACTTTACACAGGTACATAGTAGGTTAGGTTGATAAAAGACATAAGTCCATCAAGTTCAACCACTAGGGAAATAAACATATCCCAGATATAAAACCCTATGAACATAGTTGGTCCAGAGGAAGGTAAAAAAAACCCCGGGTACAATTTGCTCCAACAGGGGAAAAAAATCCTTCCTGATCCCATGAGGCAATCGGATGTTCCCTGGATCAACAGTCAGAATTTTTACTTTAAATTAAAGGGTTGTCTTCCCTTTTATGTGAAGTGAAATTTCTGAGTTCGGGTACACTTTACTTAGTCTTTAGGAAATCATTATATGATGTATACAGTCAATATTACCTGAAAGTGCACTTTAGTGGATTACATGCATTATGTTTTTACGTGTTGCCATTGGCATGGCACATTATATTCTTATTAATAAATAAAGGACATTTTAGGAATCTTTGTTTTGCTTGATTGTGAAGATCAAAATGCAACAGTTTTGCATTTTAAACCCCAGCCTGTTCCTAAATAACTATTGTTAGGTAGCTTTAAGAGGAGTAAAACACATACTAGCTCTAGATGGGAAAGCAGATTGTTGATGGGCCAACAGTAGTCGTACAGGACACCCCTGCAAAGCAGAGCAGTAGTATATTAAATTGAAACAGAGGCTTCTTGGTAGTCCATAACTATATAACTCAGTTGGATTGTGGGCCTGGAGCCAAGAAATGCACAGAATTACAGGAAACAGTGAAGAGCGCACAAAATAAATACAAAGATATTGCTTATGATTTGCAGGATTTGCAATAAACAAAGAGAACTATTTCATGTGTCAAACTCTGATTTCGTGCTAGTACTGTCATCCAGAATAATTGGTAAATGTAAAAGAACAGGAAATCATATGGTTATCACTAACACTAATAAGGTCATTTAAGCTGTGGATGGGTCAAGGTTACTATAACAAGCTGGGATAAGAATAAGGGTTAGGTCAAGTTTAAGTGTTAAAGCGGAACTTAACTAAAAAAATTACACTTACCTTTAATCCCGTAGATCCCTCAATGGCTCTGGTCCTTCTCACAATCTGGTCCTGCATCATCCTGGAATTCCCCTTTGTCCTGGCATGGAGGAAGCGATGGGCGACGCCATCTTTAGTCTTCCCTTCTGTCCTCTTTCTTCATCACCCGATCTCGCACTGCGCAGGTGTGGGATCGGGTGACGTAGCCGCTGTGAAGAGGAAAAAAATGAGCTGATCTCAGTGTGCATGCAATTGGTATCTCTTTCCCCTCGTTGGAACAAATGCCCCTTCTGTGCATGCCTGAGATTAGGGCATGTGCAGAAGGAACAGCCAGAGCCTCTCAAGACGCATGACATAGGTATCCCAGGAGACTCTGCGCCCCATTCAGTCTTGATCATTGTTGCAATGAAGAGTGTTGTCTACCCTTCTATGTAAAATAAAGATGTTGAGTTTAGGTATACTTTAGGTGTAAAGGTGAGTGCAGTACAAGTTAAATGTATGCTTAAAAAACACAGTAGATATTACATTCAATTAAAAACACACGTTAAAACAATCGATAGATCCAGAGACAGCTGCATTTTTCTAGATTGTTCATCCAGCAGTTCTCCTGCCTTGGGAGACTTCGTTCTGCAATTACTTTTTATGAGCAGGGGTTGTTGATGACTACCACCCCACACCAAATGTAGCAGTGTCAGCATTCTGAGAGGAATGCTACTTTGCAAACTTAGACTAAAAGGAGTTAAAGTACTTACAGGAGCCAATGAGAGTGGGTAGAGCCAAATCTGACTTTTACAGGAAAAGTCAAGGTTTTCATGCAAAGTCAGCTGCCAGCAATGTACTGATTGGTTTAACTTTTTTTAGTTTTTAAACCATATTTGAAGTTTGTTATGTTCATGGTTGTGACTGGTTTAAGTGTTCATCTCAATATTAAAACCTGATGAACTGAGACGTTATATGAATGCATAGCAGATGATACAGTGTTTCTTATTAATGTAGAGTATAATTATTTAGTTGTCAAGATGCCCAGAAGGAAATGCTCAGTATTTCTCTTTCCATCTGTGTTCTCCTATTTGCACATTTGCTTTCTGCACAAACATGCATTTTATTTGTGTCCCCAACTAAGGAACATTGCATATGGCAAGAAAGCAACTCAAGGGTCTCCATTGTTTGATGGGTATTTCCTCTAAAGCTATTTAATCACAATTAAACCATTCAGTAAGGGATTTCCATGCCATTTTGTGCTTGGTAAAAATAAGTCCAGTCCTGCCAAGCCCTGACATGAACCCTTGTTAGCTTCAGTGAAACCGTTTTAATGTAGTGTGTTCTAAATCCATGCAGTTTCAATTATTAATACACTTCATATTAAAACATAATGCATTTAAAGCATAGAAGTGGAATATGAATTATAGAATGCAAAAATATCAGTTTCTGCTGCAGTTGGAAATAGGCATTTTCTAAGTCCCCTCTCCTTCACTAGTGAGACTGCAACATTATAATATTTTATCAAGTCACAGGAAAAGGTCTGGCGTGGATGGGCATAGATGACCCACCCTGTGTAACTTGATTTAAAGTGGTCTACCGACTTTCTTTTGGACATGTATATACTTGTACTCCTTGAACAATCTATATCTGTATTATAATGTCCACAATAACTTGCACAATCCATATGAATGAGACACTGTTAAGAACATTGTTGTACATTACCTTGTATACCCATCTATATGGGCACATATTCATATACTTTTTGGATACTTTTATAATTCATCTATTCCCTTGCATTGTGATATATTGTTTTTGTCAAGGTCCATATAAATTTCAGCATGCAATATTGTCCCGCTAATGTGCGACTACCCCTGAGGAAGCCTACATGAGGCGAAACGCGTCGGTATGATTGTCACACGTATGCGATTTGTCACCAGTAATCTGCTGATGCTGGACCCATAGGGCAAAAGTTTGCACCTTTAATCTTCACGTTTATTAGTTGCAAATTGTCTAGTGCCAGACTGATGTCAAGATATTTGAGAACTTTGAAACATATCTATATTCTTTGTGATTTCTTTATTGTATTTTGAGAACCAATCAAGAATACAACATTGATAGCCTTAAAAAAAACTCTCCTTGCCTTACTGTGATTCTTATTTGTTATGATTTGGGTTTGGCAAACCCTTGAAGGTTAACCTAAAACTTTTTATGTTTACTCACCTACACTGTTACTACACCATATTTATTGCTCCTTTGGTCTACAGACTATAGAATCACTGATTTACAGCTGAGAAATCAATACATATGTATTTCTGATTGGTTTCTTTGCATTACTACACATAACTTTTTGCTAATTTTGTCTGTAAATGGTTTTATTTTGTATGCAATCCAAAAAGATGTAACAAAGATTAGGAAGTGGGACTGTTGATAAAAGTGAAACATTGTATTCTATATATGGTCCCATTAACAAAGTATAAAAAAAATCTTACATTTTATTTGCTTCATATTTACTTTGCTTTTTGAAGACTTTCTGCAAGATCAGTTTACATAGGAGCATCCTGCTATGCAATCCATAGCAATTCCTGGCTGTCATTTACCATCTGGGTACTGCTGGTGCAGGAGATGACTAAATCTAATGCTGGGTACAAACATGCAATAATTGTCATTGGAAAGGATCTTTCATGGATAATATTATTACATTAAATAGGGGTTGCAAATGACAGACAGATACAGACAGTGACACAGGAAGAAGGAGAGGACCCTGTCTAGAAGAGCTTACAATCTAGGATGTGGATGAAGTATTATACAATAAGAGGGGGGAATAAATAGTGGTGGGAAGTAGTGAGGATTTTAGGAGACAGAATAAAATGGGTAGGCAAGTTTGAAAAATTGGGTATTGAGTGCTCTTTTAAATTATCAGAAAGTAGCCGAGCAAGTTAGGAATAGGATGAGGAAGACCATTCCAGAGAGTCGGGGCAGCTCTAGAAAAGTCTTGGAGCCGTGCATGTGATGAGGTTGTGAGTGAGGAAGTCATTAGTAGGTCATTGGAGGAGTGAAGAGAGCGGTTAGGGGGGTAATTTTCTACCAGGTCAGAAAGGTAAGTGGGACAAGATTTGTGCAGAAAGCACAAAATGGGAGGTTGAATTTGAAACGGAAGCCATTAAAGAGAACTACAAAGAGAGGCAATGGAGAAGTGGTAGGAAGGATGGATGAGTCTGGCTGCAGCATTCAGAATAGATTGTAGAGGAGAGAGTCGGACTTAAAGCCCTCTGCCCAGAACTACTGCTTCAGACTGTGTCACATGACTTATCTAATGTTAGAACTTTGTTTTCTGTTAACAGGTAAAAGCAGATAAAGAAGGCAAAGATGACAGAAATTCGCCGAGATAGCACAAGCAGCCTACAGAGAAAGAAGCCACCATGGCTAAAACTGGAAATACCATCTGCTCCTGTTACAAGTGAGGAGCCAACTTTTGTACAGGTATTATATCACCTTATTTATATCACTGATCCCAAGGTTTAAATGCATTGTGTCATACAAACAATCTTCCTACTTTAATTAAAACAGAATCTGTGTACACCTTTACTTGTCCTGATTAACTTTGGCTCATCCTACCCTATCTCAGAGGTCGGGGAGATATCCCAAATGAATTGGGACCAGTGGGATTGGTAGAGATAGAGTCCCCACACACACCTCTGTTTTGGACCCCCTCTAATTTGTCATTTTAACATGCAATTGATCACTTTTGTCTATTTTTCCTTTTTTGGGGAAAAATGCAGATTACAGAAAGCGAAGATTGTCCTAAAAGTACTTTCCAAATATAACTACTGCTTTGGTTACCATTTAACTAGAAAAAAAGATGTAACTCTTCATTGACTTTATCCATCTATCATGTTTGACTGTCTATTGACCATTTCTGATGTTACCCACATGAATCTGGCCATCTGTCTTATGTGGAGATCAGACTTTATATTTTTAAGAAGAAGCTGTTTCTGGCTTGGTCTACAATGGCATGAGTTAAGGCTTTTCATTCAGATTTTGGATACAATTTTCAAAGCAACAATTTATACACAAGAAAAGGCTGAACAGAACTTGCCTGGAAGGAGTGACCACATTTATTTTACCCAGAACCACAGCATATTAGTTAGAGGTTTAAATAATTTCAGTTTTAACTTTACAAGAGGCTCTTGGTTGAATGGGAATGATACCAAAAATACCATCAATCCCAACTTCAGGCTAATGCCTAACAATTTAAAGTAAAGCAAACCTGTGGTTGTCCAAACCACAAACAACTGTTGGCAACATAATAGGCTTGCCGACTTTCATTTCACACTGCCCTACTAACCAGCAAAAAGGGTCAATGATACAGAAACTAGAATAGATCTTGTTGCTGCTCTTGTAACATTTTGTATCACTTTGCAAAGAAACAGAAATGCATGCAGGCTTGGGGAGGTTCCTTCACTGTTTTGCTGCTGTAAGTTGTTTGTGGTTATAATGGGCACAAGTTCACTTTACAGGAAACGGTACTCGAATAAATATGGTTTCTGCCATTACTGATCTCTTCTTCATAGTAAGCAAAAACGTCCAACCCTGACTCCTGTTAAATAAACCTGTGATTTTAAGTGGTTTGGACAAAATTCAGATCTTTAACCCTTAAGTTAACCTCCTTGATAGATAAACTCACTATTCCCTACACAACCCACTGCAGATATTTCACTGCTTTTGTCAAAAAGGATTTTCTCCAACACATTGACTTAGATGACTGTGAAGATACTCAGAAATTGGCAGACATTCTTTACAATCTGCACAAATTTCTGTAAATATTGTAGGCACTACAAATCTAAAAACATTTTTGTTAAAAAAAACATATTACAATTAAGAATAAAATGATACATCCTGAAACATTGGGCCTTTTTTATTAAAGCTCTCCAAGACTGGAGAGGATACATTTTCATCAGTGAAGCTGGGTGATCCAGCAAACCTGGAATTGATTTCTTAAAGGGCATTTGCTATGTGTTAGCAAATGTTTTCAATCCTGGACCTAATGCATTCGCAGTTTGCTGGATCACCCAGCTTCACTGATATAAGCGTATCCTCTCCAATCTTGGAGAGTTTTAATAAATCAGGTTCATTGATTGAATGTTGTTCCTCAGTGTGATGCACAGATGAGAATGATACAGCACCCATATTTCTGCTCTAACTTGTTCATATTTTGTACTAAGGTGGCATCAGTGGCTATTGATGTCTAGTCTGTTGGTCCTACACCCCACTGTATTAAAGGGGGGAAAGACCATGTCACATATCTAATTCACTTAATGATTTAATTATGAATTGTGTTTTATAATAATTCAAATATAATTCACTGAATACACTTCTTATTTGCCAAAAAGCCAGTTTATTTCTTCCTTTTCTACCTAAAAAAGAACAAAGACATTTCGCTTTTTTTTGGGAGTTACCTGGGACCACACCAAGCTTTGATTACTAAGCTAACACCTTACACCTACCTAAAAGATGCACTTAGTTGCATACTACACAGCAATCAGCATCTGGTTTGGACAACAAACAACAAATCAGGATTGTGTAATGTACAACATAGCATGTAACGAGTGGTCGTTAGGACTATATAATGTACAGTATAGCATGTGGGGTGCAGCAGTCAGGACTGTGTAACTTACAACTTAGCATATCGAGTGCAAACATCAAGAATATATAAGGTACATTGCTAATCAGTGGGAGAAAAAAATGACTAGTAGTGGTGAATACTTTATAAGTGGTAGAAAAAATGTTTCAGTGTCGGTGGAAAAAAAAAACAGTATCAGTGAGTGGAAAAAATGTCAAAAGATATTTAAAATGAAACAAATAATGTTGGCGGTCAGTGAAAGGCAAGAAGACAAAAAATGCTCCAGTGCCAATAGGTGGAAAAAATGGCAAGGGGATGATAGGGGGAAAGAAAGTGTTTTTGGTCAGTTATAGAACAAAAGTTCAGGTTTGCAAAAACTCCCAGTGTTGTTGGTCAGCATAAACAATACCCATGACCAGTGCAGTGGTAGCAGAAAATATCTCACAATAGAATACAATAGTGTCTTTTTGGAAGTTATAGAAAAATGGTGTTAGTAGTGTTGTACAACACAGCCTCATTCTGCTGTCCTCAATAGCGACACAGTCAGACAGGATATCCACAAATAAAGTTTTTATGAAAAAGAAAGACAGGGTTTGTTTGGCAAAAATTAACCATATGTATTCTTTGGCATACATACAGGTAAGTTGGTGTATATACAAATCTGCTGGTAAAAGCAGGAGAAAATTGAATTACAATCCAACAATACATAAATAAAATGCAAGAAAATCAGGCTCCCCTGAGAGATGAAATACCAGGGAATTTGCCTTTCATTACTAAATAATCAGTTGCCTGACTGACATAACGTAATAAAGTTGTTATATATCTCTAACCCGACGCGTTTCCCCATTAGGCTTCATTATTTGCCGTTTTCATGATGGAACATGGACTTTCCAACTAAACCAGCTATTACTACTTTTACTACATACTACAAGGAAGGGCACTTCTCCCCCAGTGTTTCTGACATCTCAGTTTGAATGTCTTTTGCTGACTTTCCTTTGAGAAACAAAAACTTCATGACGGCCCGTAACTCCAACGACGTGAAACTTGCTTGTGCCTCGGCCATCACAGCTTCTCACTAAAAGAAAAAACAGTTTTAAGAATCGCAAAGACCTGATATTTGCACAGTTACATACCAAGATATTAGGCTGTCATATGCCCCCACACTCATTTTTCTATTTCATCTAGAAGGGGGCAAAGCCAGGAACTTCTCAGCCCCTTGTATAAACAGGAGAAAAAGATGAGTTTTTTGTAGTAACCAGTTATCATCAAACTGTCACTGTCTGTACATAATGCTAAACAAAATGCTACTGTCAGCAACACTTTACTTCTTTTCCTCCAATGAATACATTTAGCACAAGTTTTGCTGTAATTTAACAAACTATATATACACCTAGTAAAGCTGGTAAATCGTAAGAAAAAGATACAGAACATTTTTCCTATGTTAATGCCATTTGGACACTACTCATATATCAAAGCAATGCAAACTCTTCCACCCTCAAGTTGTTGAAATGCATGCTTGTTCTATGCATCTGTACTTTTACTAAGTAAAACATACCAATAAAAGGAATATTGTGTACTTATTTTGTATTTTAATAAAGAAATCTCTATTCCCAGCACTTCAAGCGTCAAACTTTTTTAAGAAGCGTGAGTATGCCAGTAGAGAACACTAGAATTCCTTCACCTCCCAATGAACAGAAGCGGCCTATACTGCAACGTCAGACCTCAATCACCCAGACGATAAAAAGGTAAATACTGATTGCATATTCCTGAATTATACATGTTGTGCTAGCCTATGCTATGGGAAACTATAACCAAATTTTTATTTTTCTGCATTTAGCTGTCAAAAGATAAATCAAAGTGCTTTAATGTAGTAAACTAACACAGTTTTGTGTCCTGTTTTCCAGGGCAAAACATATCTAAGGCCACAAACCATCCTTCTTTGTGCCTCTTTCTATTCTTTGTGACAAGTTATTTACATATAGGTTTATATAGATGGCTTTTGTGGTTCCTTAGATGTACTTTAGCTTTTTGCCTATTCCAGTATTTCTTCTTATGCCAGTTCACTAGAAATACTGCGTATATTGGAGGAAGTAGGAGCATATCCTTTGCAGGCAGAAGCATTGTGCTACACTATGCTGCAGAGTGCCTTAAAGCAGAACTAAACTCAAAATAAAAAAAAAACACACTTACCTTTAATCTCGCAGATCCATAGATTTGTTGGGAGGTTGCTTTGTTGGGTCCAGTGTCGTCTCAGTGTCTGTCTTCGACAGCGCTGGGTGCCGACATCTTCTTCTCTCTTCTTCCGGGTTCTTCTTCCTGCGTCACCCAATCTTGCACTGTGCAGGCGCGAGATGGGGTGACGTAGATTGGAAAAAAAATATGCCGTTCTCACTGCACATGTGTGAGATCTGCAATTTTTTTCTTCCTTTAAAGAATGGTCTCCTTCTGCGCATGCTGTAGATCGGGGCATGTGCAGAAGGAACAGCCAGAAGCCTGTTGGGATGCATGATGTAGGTATCCCGGGAGGCTTTGCCCCGGCAATCAAGACAGAAAGCAGAGGTGCTGCACCCTTTTTTTTTAGTAAAAAAACAATTTTTACTTTAAATAAATTAATAATTTATTCATTTTATTAAAATTTATATAAATTAAATAAGTAATTGTCCAAAGTAAAAATGTTAAGTTTAGGTCTTCCTTTAGTGATTGACCTTAGAGTCTATTTACACTTGACTTTTACTACATTTCAAGTACTGCACTTCATGTTCTTCTTCCTTATATGGCTGGTTCTTATATGTGTGCTGCAGTTAATTGTGTTCTGAAATGAAAGATGTAGGGGCCCTTTCACACACACTGCAAAGTTAAATTGTGTACATGCTGGCACCACACACGCTGCTGGCATCTCTTCACGCTGTACTACACACACTTGCATAGGTGTTAACGGGCCATTTCTAAGCTTACTGACTCTGCTAGACCACTGACAGCCAGCAGTTCCAGCAGTAACACCCAACAAGTTGCTTAGACTGGGCATCATTTTAAAATGCCTCATGCACATACAAATATTATTCCAGTGCCATTTATAAGCTGCCCCTTGGGAGCTGGAACAATTTGTTTTTCACCTGTACAGTATTTATAATTTTCATTGTTCATTCTAGTTCTAATAACACAATAAATGGTTAGCATTTTGTTTTCATCAATGTTTCTTTCCTGTTTTTCATGGAAGCAAGCGTGTGACATTTGACAGAATCAGTACTATGCCGGTCAAGGGGCACCTAGCTAGCAGGAGACCTATTCATTTTAGGAAACGACAAACAATCTCTACTTTCTTTTTCAGGTAGTTTAGTAAATGCATGTAGAGTTCTGCATGAGTTTTTTTTTTCCCCAGTAAATCAAGATAATTCCTAATTTGTGCCAAAAGAACCTGACTCATTTCTGTTGGATTGCTTTGCTTTATGTTTTGCAGTGTTTTTTCAGTGGTTTTGAACAGTAAATGCATGCCTAGCTATGATTCACATAGATTATTTGTTTTTATAAAACACACACCTAAAGAGAGTGTGGAAGATTTTAGTTACCCTGGAGCCCGGCAGGCTAAATTATCCCTTGGTTTCCTCTATGTCTTAGATATTAAAGTTTTAGGCCATGGTTCTGTCTACCTGTAAATTTGGGGAGGGGGTGGCATTCTTTCTAAAAAATTCATAATAACATTAAAAAACAGCCAACTGGCATTCAAAAGCATCTGTGTCAGCAACAGTCTCTGAAGAGACATTTAAATCATTTAGCATTTGAGAAACCTATGTTCTGCATATTGCATCATATATGAGTGTTATACAATTAAACTTCAGCTAGATGCCAGCACTTTGTAAACCCTGGTTCACATTTTGAAACACATTTTAAAGTTTAAAGTAAAGCTGTAGGACTACCCTTTGCACATAATTTTTAGACAGTACATGAAAATTATAAGGAAAGACCAAATAGGTCTTCATTTCTCAGGTTTTAAGGGACAGCAGCTGTCTATTGTTTTGCAATAAAGCATGCTTTTAGAAATCATTTTATTTAGTTCCCATCTGTATGCTGCAGCTTAGTGGATTTTAAAATATAGGATATGTGACATTCATCATCTATGTACGTTAGCCTGTGTTTGGTAGAGCTATTGAAATGTAGGACTAACTTGTAATAAAAGAGGAATAGACTGCAGAGATGGAGACATAATCCTGCCCCTGTACAAAGCATTGGGCAGACCACATCTGGAATATGCAGTCCAGATTTGGGCGCCAGTTCACAAAAAGGACATTGTGGAATTGGAGAAAGTGCAGAGAAGGCCAACTAAACTAATAAAAGGAATGGAGGAGCTCAGCTATGAGGAGAGATTAGCTGAACTGAATCTATTCTCCCTTGAGAAGAGACGTATAAGGGGGGATATGATCACCCTGTATAAATATATAAATGGTCCATATAGAGAACTCTCTTCCCCAATATTCACTTTGAGATCATTACAAAGAACAAGAG
This sequence comes from Pyxicephalus adspersus, assembly GCF_032062135.1. Classification (NCBI taxonomy): domain Eukaryota; kingdom Metazoa; phylum Chordata; class Amphibia; order Anura; family Pyxicephalidae; genus Pyxicephalus; species Pyxicephalus adspersus. Next base: position 68,687,466 of record NC_092864.1, on the reverse strand, counting down.
GGCACTCTTTACGTCTGGAGGAAAAGAAGTTTAAGCTCCGGATAAGGAAGGGATTCTTCACTGTAAGGTCTGTGAAAATGTGTATTAGGCCACATTTATCATTATGGTATAGTGAGAAAAACCAGGGCTGAACAATCAGAATAACTTAGGATGCTTGGATGGACCCCAACAAGCAAAACATCTTTGTTGAAAATAGGTGTGATGATGTTTCTAGGTCAAGTTGGGTTTGCTGATATTGTGGGATAATTGATCTGAAGTAGGCAATAGGCAAGAGCATAATATAAAAAAAGCTGGTAGTGCAGGCAGAATTTTAAGACAGGGTCGCACCTAGAAATAACCTGCCCTAACATTTTGAAAGCCACCGTCAACAAAATTATGTTTAATGGTGGATAACCCGACCACAGGAAATAAGGGAGAGTACGAGGTTTTGTACAAGTGTATTTTTTCTTATAATTTTGAGCTGTTGTTTAATTATCTCAAACCAAAAAAATATATTACAACTTGGTTAGAAGAAATAAAACAAGATTTCCCTCTGTGCGTGATGTCACCTTTTTAATCCGTCATTATATACTTATGTTTGTGTGTTGGCTGCTGTAGTGGAATGTAAGCCTCAGTGCTACTGTGGAACTTAGAAGACAAGTATGTGCTGATTAGCAGAGCTCAGATTTTATTGGCATTGGAAGCTGCAACAATCATGATGTAGCTCCAGGGACACATGGGCAGTGATATTGGGTGATAGCCTTGAACAAACTAGAGAACACTTGTATTAAATATGTATAAAGTGTTTTTTTAAACATGCATTGTTTTTTTATAACACATACATTTTAATGTTTTAGCACAGGAAGGATTTTTATAATCTAATCCTATAAATCCTGGGGGCAAGCGAGCTCTTATCCCAGACATTTGGCCTGGTAGGCATTTACTAATTGAGTTAAAATAATTTGAATCAGAGAAAGCACTGGTAAGGCCCTGGTCCAGCAACAGTGCTCACCAGACACCAGTCCCCCAATCTAACACCGCACTCTGCATGTATAGCAGCCCCCATTCAGCCATGGAAGACTGGTGCCTGGGGAAGGGTTGGCAGAGGACCAGAATCCCACAGATAATGCGGAACCAAGATTCCGTGTTTAGAAAAATTACAGAAAAAGCATTTTTTTTTTTTTTGTTGCAAAGTAACTTATATTAGGTGAATTTTAAATGCATTGTACAAAACACACGTATTTTTATAGTACACATAAATACAAAGCAAGATTGGTCATTCCCAGTTATGGGAAATGTGACCTATTTGGCTGGACAGAAAATCCCTAATGTTGATAAATTATAAGTAACTGTCTCGTATCCCGACGGGTTTCCAGATCATGAAATTAATACATGTATTTTTGGTACAATATGGTACAGGATTTCTAGTGAAAATACATCATAATAATACATTTGGCCAGTGAAGTGCTAGCAATCAATTTTTATGGTGTATCAGTCAGAGAGTTATGTAAACAAATACCCCATCTGTTTACATACCTCTCTGATGGATACAAATTGAATACGTGTGTTTTGTACAATTTATTTAAAATTAACAGAAAAGCTACTTTGCCACAAAAAAACACACTTTTACTGTTAATTTTCTAAACACTGATGGGGTTGGCAAAACAAATTTACTTGTAGAATATAGTC
>NC_092864.1:68665067-68685452 GCF_032062135.1 Pyxicephalus adspersus | reverse complement strand
AGAGTGTGTGCTGGGGATGCCATTAAATACATCAGGCTGCAGGACTAAAGGGAAGCAGGGGCTGCTGCTAGGTTTTAGTTCTCCTGGCTGCTACATATGTTTTTGATACTGCGATTGTGCACAGCACGGAATTGCAAGACAGATAAGCAACTCCTAACAGCATTTTACTGTACCATACTCCCTAAACTTTGTTATATTGAATTAAGTTGCACTATCCCATGTATATGTTTCTATTATTTAATTACTGTACCAGGCATAAAAAAATGACTATGGTTTATAGGAATGACTTAATGAAGACGAGGAAATGTGTGTAGGTTGTTATTTTATCATCATTATTATTATTTTATATTATTATTATTATTAATAATAATAATAAACAGGATTTATATAGCGCCAACATATTACGCAGCACTGTACATTAAATAGATTCACAAAATGCGTCCTGCAGATTTATATATATCAGTAAAGATACACTGTAGCTAGTCTTCATAACATGGTGGTATTGAGGGTCCTGGTACAAAATTAGGTACAGTTGTCTGTGAGCATTGAAAGCTATGTTTAAACACAGTTACTGTAAATCCCCATGGGTGCCTCTTTCCCACGCAATAGCATAAAGTTATGTGTATACAAGAAGTGTTCTAAGATTTTCCACAAGGGTGTTCTTTTTTTATTTTAAAGTATTGTAGTTGGGTGTATAATATACTCTGGTTCGTCAGAGTTGTTCACTATGTTGCACCGGGGTTTCAGCCGGTGACAACATTTATAGTGCAATTCAGTGGCAGCTTAGAATTTATGAGTCAAAGAAGGCTTCTGAGACAAGTGCTGTGACGTATTCTATTTAATAACCTGCATTCAACAAATCCTGGTGTATAGGTGCCCTACCCATAAGAAGCAAATTATTTCACATAATTACTACTTAACTAGGGCAGTTTTCTATTCATTTCATATTTTTAGGGATATTTTAGTTCTTTCAAATGCTGCATGTACATGTAATTCTAAAGATGTGTAATTTACACACTAGAATATTTGTGAACAAGCATGTTCAACAAGTAAAGGTGATTCATCTGCCATGTACTGTAATTTTACTCCTACCTAGTCCTAGGAAAATGTTTGTTAGATTCTGTATATATAAACTTTCCATTTAATTAAATTCTACTGCAGTTGTACAGAAAACTATCTTGTGTGCCAATGCTGTTTTCAAGCACTCTAACAATCTTTGAGCTATAGAGAAATGAAAGCAAATTCAAACAGTTTGTCCACATGACAGAATGTCTACATTCTTACCTCCTTTGTATGTCACATTCATATCTCCACAAAAAAAAAAAATCTAAACCCATTTGAAGTGACACCCATAGACGCAGGCCCTTAGGGTGACCGAAGAAGCGGTAAAACCAAACCAAAAAGTAGCCTTAGTAACCTTACTGATTGCCAGTATAAAGGATGCCTGGTCAACATTACAAATCCTCTGTAAGGTGAAACAGTAAGTATGCCATTTTTTTAAGCTAGTAATTAACCCTTTGCTTGTTGATTCCATAAATCAATAGAATTTGTTAGTTGTGTCAAACATAAGAAGTAACATGTATGAAAATGACGGTGTGCTGGACATATCCCCGTTCCTAAAAGTTGGCTGAATTGATCTCCCTATTTATTGTACAGTGCTGTGTAATGTGTTGGCGCTATATAAATCCTGTTTATTAATAATAATAATAATAATATTATTAATAATAATAATAATAATAATCTCCTCGTTTTTGATGAGTGATCACCAGCTCTTGAAGCGATCATTACTATTTACTGGCAGTAGTACAGCTACCATAGCATGTAGATTACCATTACAGATTATCAGATACTGTTTGCCATTCTCATCGTGATGGAAGTCAAAGGCCGCAGTACTTATCACACAGACTGTCACTTTTGCTGCTGTTGCAACTTTTAAAAAAGAAAATCTGAATCATTGTCAAATATGGTCATCCTTTGCTCAAGTGAATAGAGTTTCTGATTGCCACTTTAGGGTAAATATGTTAAAGCAATCAAAGCACTTTAAACCACCATACAAAATGTTATCTTCTTTTTTTTATATCTGTAGCATCAGATTTATGCATAAGGTAATTGTAGCCATATTAATGTACTTGCAGCAGAGTTAAGTTATGCCTGTAATTATTATTAATATTAACCAGTATTTATCTTGAGCCAATATATTATGCAGTACTTTACACTGCCATAGTCATGTCACTAGCTGTCTTTCAAAGGGGCTCACAACATGTCCCTACCATAGTCATATGTCTTTATTACAAAATCAATAATAATATTGTAAGATCAATTTTTTTTGGGAGAAGCCAGTTAACCTAACTGCATGTTTTTGGATTGTGGGGGGAAACCCGGAGTGCTAACCTCTAAACTGGCCAAAAAATACCTTTTCTATCTTGTTTATCTCCATAAAGTATTCCTGGTTACCTTTGTTTTACTGAGTGACATACATCACACTACTGGAGGTGCAGTTGTATGACTAATATATGTATTAGTAATATTGAAGTGTGTGTAGTTTGTGTGTAGTACTTACATTTCAGAGCCCACTTCTCTTTCTTCCTTATCTGATTAACATTCTCACTTTTACTATCCTGTTTTTTCCTGCAGATATTTTCTTCTATAAATATTTTACCATACTGTGTATCAGTTCTGTTTGGAATAGGTAAACCCACCATATCTGGAACAAAAAATATATTGCAGTGTAGTCCCCGGCTCTTTTTAGCTGGTGCACCACCCAACACATTTCAGTAACCATCCGCCTGTTTTGGGGTGGTTACTGATGAGTTGGGTCCCAATACAGGGGCTACCACCCACCTAAACGGCTCAAAAAAATTCTGGGTTGAGCACTGTAATTAATAGTGTACATATAAATTATATCACAGACAATACTGGCTTGGTGACCTATTTGGGAGCTTATCTCCCCAATAAAGATGTGAAAAGTAGTTGAAGCGAAGAAAAGAAAGTTTTTTCTGTAGTTGGGCTTTGAGTTCAGTACTATTAAAGTGGAACGCCTGGCAAACAGCAGTTGGAATAATTGTATGGTATTTGTTGTATCGGTGTAGGTAGAGCCACTCTTACAATTCCGCACCTCAGAAAGTAAAAGGTATCTCCCTGACTAAACTAAGTAAACTAATGGCAACTTCTTCTCAAACTATGTACACTAAAGAATTTACATATTTTGAACAAACAGTAAAAGTACTAACAAGCCATCATTTACCTTTAGCTGTAGGTATTGTGAAGAATTTATTTTTTCAAAACCACAGGGGAAAATTAAATCTTATCTTTCTTCTACCTGCCTGCCCACCTTCTGATGTAAACACACAGCAGGTGTTTCTAAGCTGTTAGAAACTGACATTTGCGCCATTGTTGTAAACTAAGGATTTCCATTTTTAATTCCCTCTAATGATGTTTCTAATACACACACGCCCGTATACAAATATTTGTCCATAGTGCATTGTTTTGTTTTCTACATTTATATAGAATACAAATGATTACTTTATTGTGATTGTCCTGTTTTGCAGGGGCACTGCTGACTGGTTTGGAGTAAGTAAAGACAGTGATTCGTCTCATAAGTGGCAAAGGAAAAGCCTTAGACATTGCAGCCAGAGATATGGAAAGCTGAAACCACAAGTCATCCGGGAAATGGACCTCCCTAGCCAAGACAACATTTCTCTAACGAGTACAGAAACACCACCACCTCTTTATGTGGGACCGGCTCAGTTTAATATGCAAAAGGTATTATTCACACCTTTAAGGTTGACTTCCTACCTGTTACATGAATATTATAAAAATCTTTTTTTTTAACAACCTTCTTTATTTATGGTAATATAACAAAATACAAATAAAAGTACAAATAGACAAGGGTAATAGTGATACACAATATTCTACCAGGCAAGGTGAGGTAGTACTTTATAAAACATATTCAAGAACCATGAGATATCAAAGAAAAGAATGTAGGATTAACATAGAAGAGAAAAGACACTCAATTATAATAGGCCGTGTGGAGGTACTTAAATCTGTCACAAATGCAATGCAAAAGGCTTGCTTATATGCTGAAATTGCAAAATGCCTAAGCAGTTTGGTAATTTATTCGGGACCCAGGTAAAATCTGTAATCAGGGCACTTCAACAACTGCTTTTATTAGAACCAGGTAGCCAGAATATTCTCCCCCAAATTATGAATGCTTGATCTAAGATCTTCCAAAAGCATGATCTACTTTACCTGCCGAAGCCAAGGTTTTGCAGGAGGTCAATAAGGTGTTTTCCAGAGTAACACTATACAACACCTGGAATACTTACTCACACTGTGTGTGTCTGACCACTGAAGGCCAGTGACACTTAAGGGGTAACATACTGTAGTGTAAAGGAAAAAAGGCAGCAGCATTTGGGACAACATGATTAGTAAATTTACAGTTGAACTACCTTACTGCTTTCTAAAAATGACATATAATAGGACAGGACCAGAAAATATCAAGCATGGTGCTTATGACCCTTTGACTCCATACCATAAAACAAAATACGATAAGAAGTCATGAAAGCCAAGAAGGGACAACTATTACTTTAATTTTATAGTAAAAGTTAGTAGTTCCATATAAATACAGTTCCATACATTTCTGGGAGATTTTTTTTTTTACAGAATTGCATTTTCGTGCAATGTAATACTTAGCAATTTTTGACTGTCATTTTGACAGCTGCTAAGTGTCAGTAAGAAAGGAGTTTGGAGCAGGAGGGGAAAGGGGCCTTAACTGTAGTAGGTAAATCTTAACATCTTTGTTATATTTCACCTACATTTAAAACCCTGAAGTGAGTAAAGACAAGTTCAGAATCACCCTGATGCATTTTGACAACACACACTTCACGTCTTGCCCCCCCTGTTGGTGGGTTTTTAATTGTAGAATGTGAAAATGTGCTAACATTTATGAGCCTTTTAGTACCCACTAATGCAATGCAAGACTGGTAACTACTTTGCTATTTGTGTAAAGCTGTGATATTGTCTTGTTCCTTCATTCCTCTGTTTTTAATATGACAGACAGCTTACAGAATATTTTAAGGTTAATATATATAAACAGTAAATATAATACTCATGTCAATGTATGTAGATCATAGACCCACTGGCACGAGGACGAGCCTTTCGAATGGTAGAAGACATTGATGGATACAGTATGCCACATACACCTATTACACCTGGGGCAACATCTCTCTGCTCATTTACCAGCTCTAGATCTGGGTTTGGTCGATTTCCCAGAAGACGGAAAAAAGAATCTGTAGCAAAAATGAGCTTTAGAGCTGCAGCAGCGCTAGTGAAGGTAAGTTCCAATATATAAAGTGATATATACATACAAATTCTGTGCATCTTTGCAAGTAATTGTAGCAGGCTGTGTTTAATATCCTTATGAAATTGTAATGTTTTACTGTATTCATTTATTATATTTTTCTTTTACTAAATAGAGTAACTAGACTAGAGTAACTGTAATAAAATTTAGCACATCAACATAACATCAAAAAACATAAAATCTTAATATTTGATTTCGTGGGTAGGTTGTCTGCCTCCAAAGTTCTTAGGGGCTTAAACAAAAAGATGATGAGTTCAAAATTGCAACTGTTTAACCCCTATGCATACAATTCTCTCCTGACTCAGATGAGGAAGATACTAGCAGAAAAAACATTCTACTAATGTTGCATGCAACATTTATAACAGCACAACTCAAACTTCCATTCAGCAATCATGGGCGTATGTATCCAGATGATTGGCCAATGTTTGGGATGGTTTGGCATGAATCAGAAACACTCCTAATGCACTCATCTTTGGAGCCAATACTCACAAAAACTATTATTATAAATTCCATAGCTAAACTGGCTAAAATTATGTCTTCCAGTCTAATTTAGAGGTCCCACTAATGGCCAGTGTTTTAGCAAGTGGTAAATCTGGATGTTGTCTATCTAAGTACCAAGAAAAGTTATTATTATTAATTACCTTTATTTAATAAACACCAAGATATTAGGCTGCGTACACACGTTCAGAGATTGTCATTGGAAAGGCTCTTTCACGATCCTTTCCAATGTCAAAAGACTGAACGATGCATGAACAAGCGCTGTACATACTGCACAGTTCTGCTCTATGGAGAAGGGGGGGAGAGCCATGAAGCTGTGTACAGCGAGTGCTGTACACATGCAGATTCTTGTCTTATATCAGTCCTGAGGCTATTATCAGACGAGAATCATCTGCCGTGTGTACATTAAATAGGGGTTGAACATGACAAACATATACTTGAAAAGGACAAACAATGATACAGGAGTAGAAAAGGACCCTATAGAACCTACATAAATATAGGTGAGGGACAGTAGTGCACAAAAGGAGGGGGCTTTGGAATCGTGGCTAACTAGTTATGGGTTAAGGGAGAAATTGCGATGCATAAGCAGGTTTACAAATGTGGGTTTTAAAGGATTTTTGTATTTAAGAATATGTGCAGACCTAGGAAGGCTGGGAGTCATGCATGTAAAAAAGTTAAAGAGTGAGAAAGTCGTTTGTGGGTCATTGGAGAAGAGAATGGCTAGGGATGTAGTTGTGTATCAGGTCAGAGATGTAGGTGGGAATGATTAAAAAACAAAGCACAGTAGATTGGATTTGATTCTGAGATGAAATGAAAGCCAGTGTTGGAGTTTGCAAAGAGAGGTGGAAGATAAGGAGAAGTGGGAAGGATAGATATGTCCACGTTCGGCATTTATCATAGATTAAACAGGCGAGAGTCTGGTTAGTGAAATACCAGAGAAAATATGTTACAATGACCCAGGCATTTGATAAGTGTGTGTGCCAGGAGTTTGGCAGGTCTCAGGGGATAGGAAGGGTTGTATTGGATGTTGCACAAGTGGAAGTGGCAGACATGTTCTGGTTGTGGGAAATAAAGGAGAGTTTAGAACAAAAGACTTCCAGATAATGTGCTCAGTAACTGTTATTGACATTTACAAATATGTCAGGAGAAGATCTGTTAATGGTGTATGTTAGGAGTGGGGGCTGACAGGCATCATGAAACTTTATCCAGGACAGGAGACAATTCAAGGTGGCCAGGTTGATGTGAGTGTCAGCAGCATACAGATGGTTTTTCAAGCTAAATAGGATATAGGTTGGCTCGTTTTAGCTACCTATTATAAAGTTTTAGTGCAATTGAAGGCATTAAATGCTTCTGTAGTTCTTTAAGTAACTTGGTGCTAAAAACTTTGAATTTATATTATACAATAAAGTATGGCCTTATCCTGGGTTTATTAGATGGGTTTTGATAAGCAGTTGAATTTAGCGTACTCATGCCGTGGTACCATTTATTTGCCAGCACACCTGCTTCTATAAAGGAGAAGATGGAAAACCTAAGTAAAGGTGAATGCTGTTGGTAGGCTGTGAAAGATTATAATGATATTTTCTGAAGTTAATTTTAACTGTTAAAAACACAAACCTTTTTCCCCAAATATTTATTTTAGGGTCGATCGGTAAGAGAAGGTACATTGAGAAGGATTCATAGACGAAGTTTTACTCCAGTTAGTTTCCTAGAAGAAGACACCATGGATTTTCCTGATGAACTAGACACATCATTTTTTGCAAGGGTGAGAACTGTTACTCAAGTGTTTATTTAGTTGTAAAGACAACAAATTTCTCTTTTAACCCAAAATCAGACCCATGAGACAGACCATGTGTTTAGCAACACAAAAGTGCTAAACATGTATACTTTAATAAAACCTATTTATTATTTTTCAAAAATTTAATAATTTTTGCTCTTTTTTATAAATGTAAATAGTCTGTTATTTTATAATCAGGAAGGAGCTCTTCATGAAGATATGTCAAGTTACCCTGATGAAGTGTTTGAGTCTCCTTCAGAGGCAGCCATCAAGGAGGCTGATAACGCAGTTAAAGTTGAAGAAGATGTGGAACATACCGGAAGTGCTTTGGACAAAAGTGAATTGGAAAAAAGTCATTTGATGCTGTAGGTTGTCATTTAATTTACAGAAACTAAAACAGTAATTGTTGATCTGCACTCTATTTTTTCCCCCTTATACTTTATATTAGAACTAAGCACCACTTTAATTTTCACATGGAGGATTCTGCCTCCAGTTCCATGAAATACCATTCTTAGCACACGCATTTATCTTTTCTGTATATTCTGCCCCTAAAGCACACTCCTTACTGTAACTATCCTTCATATCCCATATTGTATGTCAACAAATGAGCTCCATAGGCTTTTTTTTCCAGCATTCATCATTACACTATCCGTGGGTATACTCCCATCTCTTTGCTCTTTTCAGTGTTTATTGCCTCCCAGTAATCCTTTGTAGAACATCTCCTTATTACTGCCAGCATTGCTTCCTACACAACTTTACTTTCTCATGCCTCATGCAGAACTTCTCTTTGCTTGCATTAATAATATTGCACTCCCCTCACACACTCTTCTTAGCAATGCTGCATTCTCCTTCTGTGCAACTTCATCTCCCCCTCATTTATTGTCATTCTGTGCTCAGTCACATGCCACAGTAACTCATTTACTGTACACAGACCAAAAAGCATGCAGACAGAAAGCACTTTCAACACATTTCCAGGTTCTTGACTCAAGTGTACTTGTGCTTTGGGCCAACTCAGATTAGGGACTTTGCTGCACTCAAAACTAATAGACCTTTGATGTCTTTAACGAAAGAACCTGTTGCCACATTGAAGATTAAGCATGACCAAGTAATACTATAAGTGTATTCTATCCTTCCACACTTTTCACTACTTTTCTCTGTATATTACACACAGTGGGTCTGATTTATTAAAGCTCCCCAAGGCTGGAGTTGATACGCTTTCATCAGTGAAGCTGGGTCATCCAGCAAACCTGGAATTGATCTGGTCAAGGATTCAAATTATTTGCCAGTAAATAGCAAATTACTTTGAAGAAATCCATTCCAGATTGGCTGTATCACCTAGCTTCACTGATAAAAGTGTATTCTCTTCAGCCTTGGAAAGCTTTCATAAATCAGACCCTCTGTCTGTATGCTGTAATTACTGCATTACTCTTTTTAGCATTGATTGTAATATACAATACAAAAATGCCTAATGAGTACGGGTATTCCATTCCTTGTTTGCATTATGCATTTCAAAAACATAAAGTATTGGACAAAAAACAATGACATAGGAGGTGCAGGAAAACAAATTTGTATGTGTTTCGCAGACAGATTTATGTATTTATGAATGCATAACATTTCTTTTTTTGCCATTGTCATCCAATTAGCATCAAAATCAGTGACAGGCATTTACAACTAGATATACTGGACCTGATTTATTAAACCTGGAATGGATTTTTAAAAAGTAATTTTCTATTTGCAAGCAAATGTTTTGAGTCTTGGACAGATCCATTCCAGGTTTGCTGGACCACCCAGCTTCGCTGATGAAAGTGTATCCTCTCCAGGCTTGCAGAAGCTTTAATAAATCAGGTCCACTACCTAGATCCATGCATCCTGTGCACAGAGCTTACCAAATGTGATATTGTAGAATTAATAGCTGTGAGGTAGTTATTGTCCTGGGAACCTGGAATACCATTCAACATTTAATTAATACACTTTTGTCTACATATTTATAAAATATCTGTTTTATTCTAGGCCATTAGAAAGAGGTTGGCGCAAGGTAAAAGAAGGACACCTTGTACAGCCTAAAGTAAGACTTTGTCAGGAAGTGGTTACAGTCAGTCCGCAAAAGAGAGGCCAGCGCATAACTGTCCCGGTAAAGAAATTGTTTGCAAAAGAAAAAAGGCCGTATGGTCTTGGAATGGTGGGAAAGTTAACAAACAGAACATATCGTAAAAGGATAGACAGTTACGTAAAAAGACAAATAGAAGATATGGACGACCACAGGTATGTACATCATACATCAATGTGCTAACTGAATAAATATATCAATTGTATATAACTGCTTCACTGTACACCTATGCCGATTTTTTTGTTTTGTTTTTTTATTTAAGATATTTATTTTATGTTTTATTATAGAGTTAAAAAATATAAATTCAGTGATAGATATGTCTGATCATTTTCATATGCAATAATTATAACTATAGAATATACGCTCTGTATTTATGTCTTAGGATGAATAGGAAATTACACTTTTCTTTCTTTTTATACATAGTGATGTGATAATTATTGTGTTCTTTGCAGGCCATTCTTCACTTACTGGATTACAGTTGTGCATCTACTCATAACAATCCTGACAGTATCTATCTATGGTATTGCACCTGTTGGATTTTCTCAACACGAAACTGTAGAATCTGTACGTAATTAAACCAAATGCATATATCAGCAATATATAGCACTGCTACGTTGTAGATTCAATCCTATTTCCTAAAAGTCTAGTGCACACGAGCAGATTGGGGCTAAGTTCTTTGGTTCCTGAACTTTTGTGAATTGATCAGACATGTTGGTAAGAATTTATTGAAAGTACAAAAGTTGTATCCCATATAGAAATGATAGATTTTTGATTTGTGAAGTGCTTTGGTATATATGGGCAACTGATCAGAATAGTGTTCCAATTGTACAATCAAGAGTAAAAAATTAGCTGCTCATCTGCTCGTATGTTCTAGGCTTTAGGTGCAGTACACTCCTTGTGTACATTTCCTTTTGGGGGAAACTGCTACTTAAAGGGGAACTAAACCCAAAATAATAAAAAAAAAACACTTTTAATCCCGCAGATCTGTGGGGAGGTTTCTTCATTTGGGTACCGTGTCATCCCCGTATGCATCTTCAGCCTGGCACAGTGGAAGCACCGGGCGTTGATATTTTCTTCTCTTTTCTTCCGCGTTCTTTTTCCTATGTCACTGATCTTGCTCTGCTCAGGCTCGAGATTGGGTGACGTAAATGGGGAAAAAAAGATTGGCAATCTCACTGCGCATGCGTGAGATTAGCAATTTTTTTCTTACATTAAAGAAAGGGATTTTTCTGCATATGTCTGAGATCAGGGCATGCTTAGAAGGAGCAACCAAGAGCCTATTGGAATGTGTGACATAGGTATCCCCGGAGGCTTTATGCTGCATTCTGTCTTGATCGCCAAGGATGTTGCACTTAACATAAGGAAAATAACATTTTTCCTTTACATATAAGGGTTGTCTACCCTTTTATGTAAATTGAAAATGTTGAGTTTAGGTACGCTTTAATGTACTACAGGACTACACATAAAATAACCACTGTCTAGTGTGCATTACAACCTGTTTTCCCCATAGACGTAAATGTTTGTTGTTAATATTATTAATATATGTATTGTTGTTATATCATTATATAAATGTAACTTGCAAAGGCAAAGAAACTAGTTTAAGAGTAATATTTTCAGCATAGTGATGAACTTTTCTTTAGCCAAGTATTTGAAATAGCTTGGAGGGTTTAGTATTATTATTTGATGTCAGCAAATGTATTTACTTCTGTTAATTAGGGAAAGTTAGTGATAGTTTTATATGTAACAATGCTAATCATGCCATTAGGTGTAAGTATTGCAACCAGTAAAGTAAAAATCTGGTTAGAGCTGCCCACAGACATTAGAGAACAAACTGATAAATGTAAGCATTAATTTGGGAAAGGCCCATGTTTGTGGTAACATAATTGTAGCCCTTTGCATATGGCCAGGTCCATGAAGACATCCTTTCAGGAGATTGGTGTAAAGGAGTCCAACTGGCCTGGCCAGAGCCCTGACCACAACACTGTTGATCAATTAGAAAATTAGAATGCTTATAGCAGGACAGGCCTTCTTTTTCAAAATTAGTACCTGGCTTCACCAATCAGGTATGAACTGAATGAACACAAATTCCCATCAGTACAATCAATAATCTTGTGTAAAGCTTTTTAGAAGAGTGGAAATTTTTATAGCTGCAGATGGTGCGTTCAACATCATAATGCTTATAGTTTAGGAATAGGTCTGCAGGGTACCCATCAACATGAAATTGGTATTTCTTTAGAGGTATTTGGGCAAGTTTTAATTTGACGTTAATGCATTTTGCTGCAATTAGCTTATTGTTAAACAAAAATTTATAAATCTCACTTCCTAGATCAATGTATCTCAACCAGGGTTCCTCCAGAGGTGCTAGGGGAACAATGAGCAGTTTGGACTTCTCAGGTCAGTTTGACTGACATTGATAATCTTTTTGTAAGGGTGATATTCCTTCCACTGGCCATAAATGTAAGAGACATTCTTCCCACTATTGTACTGTGGGATATAGTAATTATAGGAGGGGTTGCCTGAAGACCTTAAAGTTATTTTAAGGGGTTCCCCTATGGTTAAAAGTTTGAGAAACACTGTCCCAGGCCAAGCTTGGGAAGCTGAAGGCATAACTTATTTTGTTTTTGTATTTTGTTTTCCATACTTCAGTTGTGGCCCTACAATAATATGGTTTAGCTGGCTCTAAATGTGATCTTGATGGCTAAATCACAATTCACAAATATTCTGCTGTGTAGAATCCACATTGCAGAACCTTACCTTTTTCTTTTCCTTACTCACATCCATCATTTCAGTCAGTGCTGCAACCCCTGCAAAAATCTCATGCAAAAACTAGAGCTCAGCTCATTACTGCATCAGTCCATGTGACAGTGCTTGGGATTGACAATTGATTTCAGGATTGAAGACAATGAGCACCAATTTGTAGGAAGGAGGTGGGAATGTTCAAATGTTCCCCAAACCCCAAAGTATTATGATTTTCACTGGGGCTGCCCTTTTATTCAAAATGATCAGGGTTATCAATGATGCTGCCGTATTCTAGAAGCGTCAGGATTGCCACTGGAGCTGCAACAATGATCATGGCAGAAGAAAAGAGAGAGGAAAATAGACAAAAGCACTGGAGGGTTTGGGTTTCTGCGGTTTTCATTGATGAAAACTTGTCTCAATCACCATCAGTAGATTGTAAGCTCTTCGGGGCAGGGTCCTGCCCTCCTCCTGTGTCACTGTCTTTATCTGTCTGTCATTTGCAACCCTTATTTAATGTACAGCGCTGCGTAATATGTTGGCGCTATAAAAATCCTGTTTATTACAAATTTTATGAATAATAAGAAAAATTTGAACTGAGCATATAATGTATTCAGAGGTTACTTACAGCAGAACACACAATTTGTTTCCCAGTAGACTCTTATTTGGAAGTAGAGTGTCAAACTCCACCATAAAGTTCACCACAGACCTTAAAAAAGAAATGTAGAATTTTCTTTAGATCTGCCACCAATTATTTAGTACAAGAGCCCGTCTGATTGGATGCAGATTTTTTTTAACAGTTTAAGTAAATCCTCATATCAAATACTTTAGGTACATCTACATTTCATTGTACACAGACTATATGGTTAAAATGTAATGTGCATGTCATGCAAAATGTGAAAGTAAACTTTGCTTATGCATTGTTTCTTTTCATAATCAGTTTTGAAATATCTAAACGTCTCACAGGTTTATTTTCAAAAAGGAAGCGGGTGCTGGGGTAAAGACTTAGAATTTCTTTGTAGTGAATAGCTCAGAGAATCAGAAAATTCTTCTCGCATCCGAAACTGATACTAATTGCATATATTTACAAATCAAAAGGGCTAGGGTGTTTTTATTATTTCATTAAAAATAAAAATTAAACTAAATTCTATAGGAATATATTGTTTTTTTGACAAATGTTTTATCAATATGTTTTTCAGGTTTTGCGAAATAAAGGTGTTTATGAAAATGTAAGATACATACAGCAAGAAAACTTTTGGATTGGACCAAATTCTGTAAGTGTTTGAAATTGCTTATATCATCATTATATGTATTTCACGTGTGCATTTTTAAATGTTTTCCTAAAGTTCAACTTTTAAACAAAATTGAAATCTGCTGCTACTTTTGTCTTAATGTATGCAGAGCATGGGTCTGATTTATTAAAGGTGGAGAGGATACACTTTCATCAATGAAGCTGGGTAATCAAGCAAACCTGGAATGGATGTGGCCCAGGATTGAAAACATTTGCTAACAAATAGACTTTAAAAATCCATTCCAGGTTTGCTGGATCACCCAGCTTTACTGATGAAAATGTATCCTCTCCAGCCTTGAAGAGCTTTATTAGATCAGGCCCATAACTGCACATTAAAGCAGCCATACCTGCTAAAATGTTCTTACTGCTTACATCTTTGTCTGGTCCTACCCCAGGTCTAACATCTTCAGCCGAGTTGGTAAGCAGTAACTGCTGCACATGCAGAGATCCACTCTTTTTTTTATATAAAAAGTCACCCCTGAGTTCCAGTCAATGATTTATCCTTCTGAAAAGATGCCTTCTGTCTGCTGCAGGCAGGAAGAAGCATATCCTTGCTCACCTCTGCTCCAATGATCATAATGTAACTTTCTTAGCAAGTGAAATGGATGTAGTAGGGGACTAGCTGTGTCAAACATTAGTGAACACAGTCAGGGAATGCAGTGACACTAGGATTACCATAATTGTGATGTCTCTAAGCCTAATCGAGGAATTGGATGGTAAAAAAAAAAAAACTGATAATGTTGGAACAATGATGATACTGTCCTGCTAAAAAGAAAAGCAGATAAAGGTATTGTCTGGAAGAGCACTATAATACCTATGAAAGTTATTTAATACCTGATACACAGACACAATACTTAACATAAAACAAATATATATGTTGACTGATGTAGCTAAATTTTTTTGATCTATATATATTTTTTATTATTTAGGTACTTCCAGGTCAGAGTTCACACAAAATCTTGTTTATTTTATTAAACTTGCACTAATATTCTCACTTCTTTCAGGAAGATTTAATACACCTTGGAGCAAAATTTTCTCCATGCATGAGGCAAGATCAGCAAGTTTACAGTTTAATTCAAATGAAGCGAGAGAAAGAAAAACATTCAGCTTGCTGTGTGAGAAATGACAAATCTGGCTGTATCCAGACCTCTGAAGAGGAGTGTTCGGTGAGATAGTAATGTATTATTTATACACCAATATTTGACAAAAATCTCTTGGCAATATTAATGCCTTGGCAGATATGTGTATTTTTGTGGCCTTATGTCATACTTAGGATCTGGTCATGGGTCATACTGACTTACAAGTGTAGCAAAGTATGACAAATTCCTATAGTGTGCTTTGTGAAACAGCTGTTAAAGAGAATCAGCCAGGAAACTTTTCAAGAATCTGAATCTCCATTCCTCAGTAGTTATAATAGCACAGCCTTATCTTGCAGAGAGAGGTGTTTGCTGTTTTTCACTTGTCTTGCTGTCAGTTTACAAAAGTAAGCTCAGTGCCAAGATAAGTCCCCTATGAAATCTGTTCTGTCTGTACCACTTCCATAGGAATTAAGACAGAAAGTAGCAGCCAGGTGGTGATAATAAAATGCACTTAATGCACTGATCATCAGCAAGTGGAAATCTTAGCAGTTTGCTGGTCAGGAGCATTTAGGTGTGTGTTAACATAATGCAGAGTAGAAAGACATCAGCAATGACCTTAAAGAAGCAATCATTGCCTAACAATCTGGAAAAGGATTATGTTGCCATTTCCAAACCATTTAAAGTCCATCATTCTACAGTTAGAAAGTTTATTTACAAATGAAAAACATTCAAGAGAGTTGTCAAATCTTTAAAGTAGTGGATGTCTTAGCAAATTTACCCCAAGGTCAGACTGTGCAATGCTATGAGAAATAGCAAGTAACCCAATATCTGCATCAGTCCACAGGCCTCATTTTGCATGTAAAATATTAAAGCTTGTGATAGTGTGATTGTACAATTGCAAAAAAGAGTAAACAAGTATGGCATGTGTGGAAGGGCTGCCAGGAAAGCTTCTGCTCCCTAAGAAGAACATGGCAGCATAGCTTAGGTTTGCAGACTTTCAAGGCTCGGATTATTTGTTTGGTATGTCATGGTACGCCTGAATCAAAGAAATTGTTCAGCCCATATTTCAGAATACATCCAGAATGTACAATTTAGACCAGGGGTGTCAAACCCTGGCTCGCAACTTCCTTTTTTTGGCCCCCAAAGGAATCCTAAACATGAACTGCAGCTGGCCCGCTGCTGCATTGAAATAGTGCCACTACTACAATTCCCGGCATCATTTGTGTCTATAGACCAGCGGGCTCTCTGCCTATGCATGGCCCTGCATTGGACTGTTTTATAGACGCAAGTAATGCCGGAAATTGTAGTGTGCATAGCCTGCTGTTATCCAAGAGAGCCGGTCATGCTCACATCAAGGTTTTATATTTCATGAGAAGGAAAAAATTCAACCTCAATTTTTTCAATAAATTTCAAGGTTGGCCCGCAACTTTGTCTAAATTTTTAATTTTGGCCCACTGTGTTCTCTCTCTCTCTCTCTCTCTCTCTCTATATATATATATATATATATATATATGTTTGTAGGTGTGTGTGTGTGTGTAACTGCAACATAACACACAATATAGTTATTGATCCCCTAACTTGGATAGCTGACACACTGAGCCGATTCACACTGAGCTTAAAAATTACTTTTCTGATGCACTTTCCTGTATTTTCATTCATTTTGTTTAATAAGAGTACACTTGAAATCTTATGTAATATTATACAGCATCTACATATGTAGTCATTATAATATTTATGTTTTTTCCTAGTCTACCTTGGCTGTGTGGGTGAAATGGCCGGCTCATTCTAGCACCCCACTTTTGGCAAACAAAAGTGAAAGACAGTATGGATCAGTTTGTCGCCAGGATCCCAGGTATGAGCATGTATGTGGGAAATATCATGGTATAAAGGGTTTTTAAAGGTTTTTGTTTCTGTGGGAAAGTACATGTGTCTGTGTTTGTGCTAGCCTTTATTTATAGTTTAGGCTGCCCTAGTCACAAGGAAACGCTGATGCCTATTTATGCACAGTCAAATTTTCTCCATCCTTTTCTTTGCCATTCATTTATAAGTTTAATAGGTCATTTAGCACATTAGCCACTTGTCTGAGAAAAGCTGGCAAGTCTCTTGTCATTAGATGGAGCCAGATGTGAAGCAGGTTGACACTTTTCATAAATTAATTTCTGCTCTTTAATGTTCAAGCACTAATATCAGTATGCCTGGGATTTCTACAAATATGTATCCAAAAATAAAAGTAGACACCAGGGAAGGTTCTGGGAACATGCTACCACCAATCTCTCAATCTAAGACTGAGGTTCTGCTAAATTCTTATGCACACAGTAGAAGTGAGGCAGTAATATGATCTTTGGTATGTACGCAGTTAAAGATTAACCATGTTGGCTGTTCAGTATTTAGTTCCAACTTTAGCCAGTAAAGATTATATACAGCATACAAAAGGATTTCACTAGCTTTGACCATACCTCTGTTACAGCATAACTCTGTGCTGGTTCAAAACTCATCTTAAATGGATCACATTACTTTGGTTAAAAATGTCTTGGCATTGGTGCGTAAAATTAACTCTAAGGTGGTAAACATATGATTTTAAAAACTGATAATGTATCTAAGGCGTAAAAGAAATCTTTAAACAAAAAAAAAAGCCAGAGACACAGAAAAACAGGGATGTATTATCCTTTCTATCTTATAGACAACCTACCCACCATCACTACTCTTGTAGATTATGAAATTGCCAGGTCTTCTAATCCAGACCTTTGTTAAAGGGTGTCAGACATGAAGCTACTACAGGTACATGATTCTTAGTACACTTTATTCATGGTAAATCCACTGTACAGCCCTTTTATTTACCTGGCTGTGACAGTGTAGAGAGACTTCTGAACTGAAATAAAATATTGTCTGCCATTTCATTAAAAAATACAGGCAACCTTCCTTTAGCCATTAATATTATTATTATTATTATAAATAATAATAATAATAAACAGGATCTATATAGCACGAACATATTACGCAGCGCTGTACTTTAAATAGGGGTTGCAAATGACAGACAAATACAGACAGTGACACAGGAGGAGAGGACTCTGCCCTGAAGAGCTTACAATCTAGGAGATCCCCACAGATAACAAAGGCAGGGTTGGGGGGGAGTAGAATTACTGCCTTCAATTTAGCTATGCAGGCAGAAAAGGGTGTTGTGCTGGGGCTGGTATTTAGATGTAGAATTAAGCATCCTTGGCATCCCTTGAGCTGTTAAGTGTTTTTGTTGGCAGAGAACTGGAGATCCAGCGCTGCTGCCATTTTTACTGGCAGCTTGCTACCATCACAGACATGCAGGCAGGGTTACTTTTAAAAAATATCAGTAAAAATATGTATAGTTAGTAACCAAGTCCACCCTCATTCTTTATCACCAAAATGCTACCCGAGGCAGAAGTCCCGTTTAACCCTATGGTTGAAATGCCCCCTGTACATTCTCTTCACAAAGGCCCCAACTATGTTTGTGTTCTTCGCATATGTCCTGCTCTGTCCTCTGATTTTCCTCTTTTCTCCGAACTCCTTCTTATAAAACATGAATGTTTGATAATGGGCCCCTTGTCATACACACTTCTCATTTTCATTAAAATCCCCACTTTAGTTACTTTCCATTCCCGTCTCCCTTTGCCTTCATCCCACATGTTCTTTATGCGCGCCTTCTTCTCTTTTACTGCTAGCTCTTTTTCCGCCAGGTAACTTCAACCCTCCTCTAACATCAGCTCCTGTCACTTTCCCATTAGCTGTTATTCCCCATTCATTATAAACTATGGAAACATCACTATACTGGACTCATAAGGCCTGATTTTATAAAGCTCTCCAAAGCTGTAGAGGATACAGTTTCATCATTGAAGCTGGGTGAGCTAGCAAACCTGGAATAGATCTGGTCCAGGATTCAAAACATTTGCTAGCAAATAGCAAATGACTTTGAAGAAATCCCTTTCAGGTTTGCTGGATCACCCAGGTTCATTGATGAAAGTTTATCCTGTGCAGCCTTGGAGAGCTTTCATCGATCAGGCCCATTAATGCTGCAGCAAGCCAGAACCCACCTCATTTTCTGGAAAGGACATTCAACATCATCTAACCTTTTTCTCTCTAACCTTGCCGTCCCTGTCCAACATTTTTATACATTGCATTTTGTTTCTTTTATAAATGAAGGCTTAGCATCATGTGCAGGCATTACCACAGCTTTGCGGTTTTTTGTGAAGCTATAAATAGGACCCTGCCAGACCGTCCCAGCAGCCATTTTCTTACTGCATGGTGTAGTGAAGTATAAAGACTTTGTAATTTTGTCACTGATAAAATATGGTATGTAATTAAAACAGAAATGTTTTCTTCAAAAATAAATTCAGGAACAGAAAAAGCAAAATATTAGCAGATTCTGTTTTGGGTTAAAAATTGCTACTTGTCATACATATTATGGAATCCCAGATTTGTCAGTAAACCCATTGTCAAAAATACTTTTATATATCATTATATATATGTATATTAGATATATGTATATTTCAGATTAAAAGTATATACTATGTTTACTGTAATGCCTGCATATGAGCTCTGTCAGTCAGTCACAAATAGATTCTTAACCTGAATGTATAGAACATCTATAGAACAGCTTGGACATCTCCAAGCTAGCAATAATGCATACTCAATACACAAAGAGTATGTAGTGTATAGGAGATATAGGGGATGAATAATAAATAAATAAATAAATTTAATAAATAAACATAGACATTGGTATATTCCTGTATATCACTGCAACCATCAAATCATAGGCATTTATATTTAAGCATCATAAGGTTTTTCTATTTTTCTTTATTAAATCCTTGAATGTAATTGTAATTTCTTTGCAAAGTATATTTTCACCGCATTCACTAAGCTAAATGATGTATCCCTTGCATAGCAATATATCATCTTGATAAGTAAACAGCTTAAATTCCTTTAGTAAATTAAACTCATAAAATATATTTAAACACGGTTTCACATATTGAGACAATAAAGTAGTCCTGATGCATTTATGGACACAAGAGACCAAGGCTGAAGCAGACGGAGTCAGTCCTAGGAATGGGAAATGAAAGCTATTAAAGAATATCTTGTTCCTAATCATCAACAGGAGTTGCATCCTTTCTTGGTTTTTATTTTTTACTATGATTTCTACAAGACAAAGCCAAGGTTTCTGAGCCTCTACATAGACTTTTGGATGGAAATATAGCACGGAAGTTGGGTAGAGGTGTGTACAGTTGCACAAGAATTTAAATCCCAAGGGCTTAAAGGTATTTTTTTGGTTTTGGGTGGAAAAGAAACACTACACAGGAAATAGGGGAAATCTGAATACCTACAGAAAAGCAATACAATCTAAGTTTATAACCTTACTTTGTAGATAGCCTTTCGTCCAAAACTAAAAATTGAAAAATGAAGGTATGACCTAGAAAAACTCTTTAACTCTACATGTCAGGCTGTTTGTCCTTAAGGTTGGAAGTTCCACTAATTTTGCCTGTGAAGTTTCTTATTCATCCAGATATATCTAGTTCA
>NC_092864.1:68634016-68663815 GCF_032062135.1 Pyxicephalus adspersus | reverse complement strand
CTCTTTATTTTTTTTTATTTCTCCATAAAAGCAAGCTTGTTAAATTTCGATAAACTGTCTGAATAGCACAACTGGGAACACTGATAATGTAAAATCATAATTTTGTTTTTTAGGTTTTGTGCTGAACCAGCTTCAGTGTTTCCACACGAATGGCCTGATGACATCACAAAATGGCCGGTAAGTATGGACAAGTACACTTAACAGGTCAAATGCATGCTGGCATCTATTCTATGATGCATGTATGCTAAGAGAATTCTAACACTGCAACATTTTAAAATGTATAGTTCCTCACTGAGAGTGCTTGCTTTACCTGTCTTAAATCCCAACTACAGCCAAAAAGTTTTTGTTTTTTAGGATTGGTTAGGACTGATAGATTTTTATTTCTGTCTGTATCTCCACCTTACTTGCCATGTGATGATGTTAAAAAAAAATGAAGCTGATGGGAAATCTACCTCAAAGGAGAAACAGAACTTGTCAGCTGTTAAAAGCTAAAAACACTTTGGCTGGAGTTTGACTTTTCTAGACAGTAAAGAAGCTTTCACCTACATTGACCAAGCACAAACCTTACTGCTGTTCTCCTATTAACCTATCACATTGTAGTGTTTAATGACTGATCAACCTGACACTCAGTTTAAACACTGCCACTGAGGGTTATAACTAGCCCCATGCAGGTACTGGAAGTTTGCATGGTGACAGGTAGAGGGAACAGAGAAATGGACTGCAGCTTCCCCACTGTCCCATCACGGGCTGATAGCTTGCAGTCCCACTGCATTCTCTCTGAAAGGTAATTAAGGGTGAAAGTCTGACAAAATACATCTGTAGTTGTTCAACTTCCAAGCAGATATCTCTTGACCTAGGGTATAGACAGGGATTTTGGTGACACGTAGAGGGAACAAATGCACTGCAGCTTCCCCACTGTCCCATGAGGGGCTCAGGGCATGGAAGTGGTCTAGCTTTGTTTCTTGACTGGAGCAAAGTCAGATGACCACCATGGACGCTCTATCCAGCAGGGCTGTAAATCTCAGGAATGGACAGAAATATTTGTGGCAGGTAAAACTGCTCTCATTAATGCATTCCATCTGTGTACTTAGCTGTTTGCTTTGACTTTTACTTTAGGAAGCAATACAATTTACTCAGTGGGGGTTTGGTAAAGTGACTGTCATGAGGCAAGTACAAACACTGAAAACATTAAATCTTTTACTTTGTTTTTTAAAAACCTTATTTCAACTATGCAGGTTTAAGTTAGATTCACTAGTGTTCTGCAATTTAAAATGAATGCTGTGTTGTGCATTCATGTTGTTCTAGTGAGAAGATGTTGATGTTTACAGTACATTAAATACCCACAGTTATATGTATCATGTAGATTATTCCTATTGGAAAACACATACATCATTTGTTTAACTGAATTGTAATTACACCTAAAAATTATAGTATAATAATGGGAAACAAGATGAAAGCATCATAAACCAGTTCACACTAAAGTGCTGTACTGCATACTTTTTTAAAATGGAAGGGCTGCAAGGAACCTTCACACACACACAAAAGTGCAGGTTTAAAATTTTGGGCCTGTTTTTTTAAGGATCTCCAGGATTGGAGAAAATAAACTATCATGGGAGAACCTGAGTGATACAGTAATATCTGGATTGGATCTTTCCCAGGACTGAAAACATTTACTAGCAAGTAGCAAAAAAAGTTTGCTGGATCACCCGGGTTCTCCTATGAAAGTCTATCTTCTCCAGTCTTGGTGAATGTTATTAAATAAGACCCACTGCAATCTCTCTGAAGTGTATTTGAGGGTGAAAGCCTAACAAAATACGTCTGTAGTTCAACTTCCAAGCAGATATCTCTTGACCTAGGGTATAGATATATCAACCCTGTCTTGGCTATTGATTTCGCTGCTGGGGAGATTCAGCCTCTCTGTCTTTTGGCTTTTTTGTTCGTATTGTTTTTGTATTGCCCGTCCTGTCGTGTCTGTAGGGCAGGGAATGAAAGGATAATAGAAAACAAATGACAAAAATAGGTGACAAGACTGTTAAATCCCCTCTACTTTGTTCAAAATACTTTTCAACACAAAAACTGAAGCACACATTTTAAGTTCTGTTGTCAAAATGTATAAAGTATCTATTTTTATTTTATGCAGGTGTGTACCAATAGTACGAATGGAAGCTACCCTAATCATCTGCATATGAACTGTGAAATAACAGGCAGGCCCTGCTGTATTGGAACTAAAGGAAGGTAATGTCTGATTTAATATTATAATTTTCAGGGTCATATAGATTAACCTAATCTCTGTGTTTTATTGCTAAAGCTGTAAAATATATTGATGATGACAGTAATTATTATGAATAACATTCAAATCATATTTTGTCTTCCCAAGTTGTTAATTGTATGTATTCTGTTCTGCCTTGAGCATATACCTACATGAGCTGTTTATATATGATTCTCAAATTATTATTATTATTAGACAGAATTAATAAAGCGCCAACATATTACGCAGTGCTGTACATTAAATAGGGGTTGCAAATGACAGACAGATACAGACAGTGATACAGGAGTAGGAGGGGAGGACCTTGCCCCGAAGAGCTTACAATCGAGGAAGATAAATCTCTTACTAAATCCAAAAATTGATTCTTGATCTGCGCTTGCCCCTTGCAGCTGTGGTCTATTGTACTTCCTCAGATAATTACCTACAGTGAGAAAAAGAAATTACACCTTCTTTTTAAAATCTTGTATCTCAGGAAATAATACAAACCTATCTGGTCCTTAGCAGGTTTAAAAATTAGGTAAATATAACCTTAGAGAATGAATTGAACATCAGCATGTGTGACTATTTTTGTAAATGTTTTGTCAAGTTCCTGGTCTGGGTCAGGCATGTGTTAAAGCAGAACTAAACCTGCGTTACTCACCTATCCATGTTTTCTTGCAGGACACCACCATCTTTTTCATTGTTCTTTTCCTGTAAAAGATTTTTGATCAGCTTGAGTGACCAGACTAGGACAATGTAACTTGTCAGGCGCACAGGAGTTAATTCATTCCCAGTACGCATGGGGGAAGCCAGGATTGCCGGGTATCCTGCAATCTATAGCTATATGCTGCACATATGCATCTCAGCGTTTTGCCCGATACTCTGGAGCGATCAGACAGGTAGAACGGATTATTGCAGAAGGGATATTGTCTACAAATAGAAGATAGGAAGAATGGTTGGAGAAACTTTTACTTCCCATTCAGCTCAGAGCTGATTTTTTTTATGAGATTTTATGTCAGACAAGAGTACCCAGCCTAAGGCACCGTACACATGCTCAATGTTAAACCTGCACCCCGCTGTGCTATCTCCCCCTTACTTTCTTTAGGATCATTTGTGGATCTGCCAGGACGGATTCTTGAATGATGAACACTGTACACACCCCAGATTCTCGTTCATTATTGGATGGGAATCATCCGAAGTGTGTACCTAGCCTAAGGCCCATGTCTATATAGCAGAGACTGTCCAGGAGACACAAAAAGATCCCACATAAAGATAGAACTCTTTAGATAACAGACAGAATCATTACTATTTAGCTGAAGCCATTCCTACTACATCCTGAGTTTCAAAAAACTCCTACAGGAAGGATGTATTTCCTAAAATACACACTAGAGTAATTTAAGTTTTGTGTTCTCTGCTGCCTACAGAGTTCTGTCTGATTACACTACAACAATGTAGAAATGAGCCTTGATTTCTCTGTTTGGCACTCAAAAAACCCAGGGGGGAAGGAAAGAGATTATCTTTTATTGTGAAACATTCTGCATGAGCTCACCAGTCACTCTTCATGATAAGAGTATCCAACTTAAGCCTTTAAGGACTGTGAGTAAACAAACACGTACAGGAAGAAAGCATATATGCAAATAATTGTTTATTTTAAGTAAAAATGACTAATTAGGAATAAATGTTATGAAGGAAATAATTACAGCTATTGGGATTGTATTGAAAACTATCAAAAGCTGGAAAAAGGCTTTGTAACAGTGGGCAACACCATTAGTCTCTCTCATGAGCTAAAACAGATTATGGTAATTATGATCTAAAATTCATTTACAAAGTTATCTCCAAATATGGACACATTCCAGACTCTGAATAGATGGGTATATCTGTCCATCTGTAAGTTCAGATTACTACAAAGAGGCTAGGCTGTAAATTACAATTAAATTGGCTGCTTAGTTAAATATTTAACTCTTGCAACTACACCAGGCAAACTTAGAAACAAGAATATGGGGGGCAGACTTTACAATTTTGCATGGTTCTAGGGAAAAAATATGTTTTCTCTGCAGAGCTCTCTGGCTACAGGTAAACCTTTTCAGAGAATGTACGAGTGATACATGCATTCATTGTGGTTTGGTTAAACAGTTGTCCTAAATATAAATATGAAATTATAAATATCAAAAAGGACAAAAAAACTTTGAGATTGTATATTTTTATTGAAAGCTGCAAACACGCTATTCAGTTTTATTTTAGATGGAGTACTGATGTATTAATCTCTCACTAGTTGTAAAATAACATCAAGAGAATACTGTGAATTCATGAAAGGATACTTCCATGAAGAAGCAACATTATGTTCACAGGTATGCACTGGATTTTACTTTATATGAATATACACTTCACTCTAACTGGACAAAAAAAATATTTTTTTTTAGAAGAGAGGTAGAATGTATTTACCCTTTATATTCTGTGGGTATACGATAGAGGTTTGGAAATCTCATGGTATGGTCAGCTACATGCACAATACAGAACCCCACCTTTTATGACATCTAAGACTAGTAAATATGGAGGTCACGCAGACAATAGTTATAAAGCTTGAAGATAGCATGAAACTGCCAAATAAACATTACAGTGATAAAATAAATATAACTATCCTCTATTGCTAATTTATGTTTTGAGTCAAAACTCCCTGTACAGCCTGCTCCATTTTATTTTTTTAAATCTATCTCTAAGAGTCAAAAATCAAAAGTATGACAGTGAGACATCTCAACATATTACAATGTGCATAAATAAAAAATGTAATTCTTTACAGTGGTAGAAATATTCACAGCCTTGGAATATTCTATTTACAAAAACAACAAAGCAGAAGATAGGGTCAGATGTATCTTCCAGACTTTTTTCTGGTCTTTTGTTACTCTGGCCAACAATAAAACCCAAATTCATGAATAATTTAAATTAATAATTCCATTTGCCTCTCCCTCCCTGCACATCTTCCTGGATTTTTTTATACTGTGCTTGTGTTATCTAAATACATGTAGAGGTTTTTGCAGTAATGTGAATACCAAATTCATCTACAATGCTGAACAGGTGGGTTTGCAAAAACAGTTGGTAATTCTGGCAGGATGATGTGTCTGTGGGTCCGTTACCTGCAGCCACCAAACATAAAGGACACAATAAGTTGTAGGAAGGTGTATCCAGCAGCTACAAATTAACAAAACATGTTTATTATTTTAGGTACATTGCATGGATGATGTGTGTGGTCTTCTGCCATTTTTGAATCCAGAGGTTCCAGACCAGTTTTATAGGTTATGGTTGTCTCTCTTCCTTCATGCTGGGTATGTTGTACTATATTTTACAGTTATACTAATTGTAGATGTGTAGCTGGTTTAAAGGAAACATCAAAATATAGTGTACTTTAGGCAGGGCTCATATGCGAGTTAGTATAGTGTTAATGTAATGCAGACCTGCCAAAAGAGTAACATTCCTATTACTGATTTCTCTTTAAAAGAGTTGTTTGGCTTTTATACTACTACTGATTGACTTTAATATTTTCTTTCACCCGAAACATATAGTTGTAGAAATGTCAAATGTATCCTTCTATATTTGTCTCCAGTCAACGATTCAAGGTCAGCATGATAGCCAAACAATTTTTAAGACAAAACTACAAAACCTCAAAATATGTCTCAGATTTCTTTTAAATAAATATTGTTGCAGGTTTTTTTTTTTTATACTTGTTTTTCCATATCTTAAAATTGTATAAAGTATGTGTTTCAAAGAATATTAGCCACTAAAGGGAGTTTTGTATTTCACAAAAAAACATTTCATGAAGGCTTTTGCAGACTCATAATTGTATCTGTTTTGTAGAAAAATCTCTTTGGGACTTAATCGAATCAGGTTTCATATATGTATAAAAGTCAAATGTTTTATTATCAACAGATAAAATGATATATTTGTATTACAATTTTATTCTAAAACAGTACAATGGATGGTATAAATTGTGGTGCATCATGGACATGTAATGCCCCCCATTATCTAGCCAAGTTATATATATTCACCGCATTCAAAATCACTGTTAATACAATACATAAATCTAGTGGTATAAAGCTAGCTAGGTGTTGATTCTCAACACCTTTTGAGTATGGGCAATATGACACATTAATCTTCACATTCTCTATACAAGTCAATATGATCAATATCTTCTTCAGCACTAACACATATGTGTTGGCAGTGACCAAATATATACCAGTCATGTGTCAACTAATAGGGTCCCATTCCCCAGAAATACAGGGACCTGGGGGGGGGGGGGGGGTAAATGGGGACCAAAAGAAGGAGCACTCCCCCCTCTCTGATATGTTCTCAACCTCTTATCTTGGGAAACAAAAAATGAAAGGGGGGATTGTTTTGCTCTCATTAAGCCTATTCATTCTGCACCATAATATGTCCTAAATGTCTTACCCACAGTAAGGTGGAAATCATAAAACAGGAAACTGTCAAAAAGCGTGTGCAGCAAAGTAGTGGTTGCCCAGAAAACTTGGCAATCCCCTTTTTCCTTTCGTGTGCTGCATGCCTGAGTGGGGGCTACGTTATCCCGGCACTGCTGAAGATTGTAAGGTTTAGTTCTGACTTAGGAGAGGAGTTCATCTGACAATTGAGACATCGAAAATGTATACATTTATATATAAAAATAAAAAAAGAAAAGTATTACGAACACCATCTTTTAAACACTAATTTTGGTATATTTGCAACATTTGTACAAGTATGGACACAACAAAAATAAAGCAGAAGATTTTACTTGGCACAACATTCTTGTATTTCTTTTGGTAAATTGTATTATTTAACACAGTATTTCCTACTCTGATCGAGGACATGTGTTTGTTATTCACAGTTTAAATGTAATAAAGCAAAGAGGTGAGAAAAGCAGGGAATTTTTTGGCTCAAGTGTTTTTATAAGTGGGGATACAAATTCTTTACAAAGAACAATGTCACACTTACCTCTTCCTCCGGCAGTGATCCCTGTGTCACTGGTGTCTGTCTCCTGGATCCCTGGTAATTGACCCCGGCTTGTGACCTGACCTCTCTTGTTGCTGCCTCCCTTGACTGTGTTTCAAATTGCCCACTTTGGTGTGCCCAAGGATCACAACCTGGCAGTAACCAGCAATGCAACATCCTCACCACTAGAGGCTCTGGAGAAGACCTGGTTACTGCTTAGACTCTGCGCCTTGGTCCTTCTCAGGGCTCACACACCTCCGTACAAACCGTAGCGCCCCCTAGTGGCCCTGTCTCCCCAAGCGTCACAAATAAAACATATATAAATTCTTTGTAGGCAAGAATCCTATGTGTTACCCTCAATATTTTATAGGGTAATAGTTACTGTGCTATACAAATCTATAGAGATCTGCTGGCAGAACTGGATCCCGAGTCTGACGTGTTTCAGCGGTTTAGGCTTCCTGCTGATTTAGGAGGCCTAAACCAGGGAAACGTGTCGGGACTCAGGATCTAGTTCTGAGCAGTTTGGGCTCAGAATTTTTTTAAGGTTGTGATTTAAATTTGTTGTGTTTACTTTGGAAATTAAGTGATGTCACAGCCCTTACTTTTTGTAAGGAAGCTCAGGCAAAGCACTTACAACTCTGCCCTGCCTCTTCATGTAGCAGTAGGTTGTTAGAAGTGGTCTGCAGAGCTGAATTATAAGATGGGGTCTGAATTTGGTCTCCATTGACCAGATACATACCTCTATAAAAATAAGTATTTTCTCCAGTTCAGTAACCATTCCTTGATTGTGGGGACCACTGTTTGTTTCCAATATCTAGGGATATAAACTCTAGGGGCAGTAACAAAGTGGCGAAACAAACCCTTTTTGATTGTTTTCATGGGCCCTGGAACCATAGATAGAAGAGCTATTTTTGGGTTGTTGGGTTATATGAGATCCGGTGCAATCATTGAACAGCTGAATAATTGTTTCCCAAAATCGACATATCACTGGGCATTCCCACCACACATGTAACATGGACCCCATTGGACGATATTATTTTGTGGTAAATATACAAGGATTACGTAAATGCTGTGTTGGGAATATTTACAATATTTTTATTATTATTTATAACAATATATTGTTATTTTTATTTGAATAGGAACAAAAAAACAAACAAAATATATGTATAGAAATTTGCTAACCAATTTAAGCTCTTACTGTCCTGAAACAAACGATGTGTAATATTTATGGTAGAGCTCTATTATAAATTATTCCCCTGTTTAAGTTTGTTTATAATATTTTATACAAATAGCATTACCTATTGTGACAGGTACAAGGTACAATGTGAGACTAAGTATTAAGGGAGCAGCTGTTAAAAGGGAACCTAAAGCACTGCGTACTGGTTGAATAGAAATATTTTCAATGACAAAACTAAAATTATATTTTTGAAATTATATTTTGTATTCATAATAAATAAAATGTATTTAACCACTTTGTGTGGCTCAGGGAATCCAGGGAAAACATAGTCTTAACTTACCTGTTAGAGCACCTGGCAGATATAGCTGTGAAGTCTGATCCCAGAGCTTATTATTTGATAACATTTTTAACAAGCCCCGGGATCAGCTTGACAGCATAGGAAAAACTTGTTGTTCTGCAAATGCTAGATCCCATGTCATGCTGGGAAGTAATTTGTGACCATCCTAGAACAAGCATGCATATAAGGACTTTTTCCTGTCTTTATTTGGACTTTTACTGACTTGCTTATTGCAGATGATACAGCCTTAGATGAACTTTTCTTAGAAGTTTTCAACTTTTCTCATCTGTCACCCAGGGTGTTGTGTAGGGCTGAGTAAAGCAAATTGCCAAACACAAATTCTCATTTTTTTTCATGTTTGCATCTAAAAAAGTACTTTTTTATTTAAGTGTTTTGGTGGGGTTACATTTAGGGTAGTTTTGTCTTTTTTTTTAGGGTTCCTCCAGCTCTATAAGCTGAAGTAGTACATGTTAGAACATGACACTCTGTAAAATGCTTTGTCATTTATTTTCTACAATGGGTGAACACATACCGTATCTATACAGCAGATTCAGATTCAGGACCAGGACATATTTCATTGCCTGTTTGTTTCCTTTTTGTCCAGACGTACAAGAAAAAAAAATCACTTAGCATTCATATATTTCAAGCACTCTAAATGTCCAGCTAATGTGTGTGTACTATATTGTGCTAGTTACTTGTCCATAGGCTTTTGATCATTTTTTTTTAGGAATAGAGACCATGCATTTATTATTACCTGCTTTAAGATTTTTTAATTAGATGATCTGGCCACAAAGGGCCATAATAACTGTGTAAAACTTCAGTGTTTCAGACAACATTGAATTTTTGAAACATATACTGTATTATACTGGTCAGGAATGGCACACATTCAGCCAACTATTTTTTTGTGTAAAATGTAACATGCATTATATTAGCCAGAGGGAGAATAGCTACAACACAGCCATGGAACATGTGCCATAACTGTATATTAATAAACTCTGAGTAAGTTTTACCAACACGCGCTGGCATAAGGTCATACAGGTTACGGCAATATATGTATAGTATATGATATAAGCCGGAAGGAAGGTTCAGCAAGCACTGAATGGGGCCGATTGACAATAAACGTTATATTTATTATTTATATTTATTTTTACCTCTTAGGTTGAACATTTTGAGTGATTGAAATATATGACCGCTAAGTGCTTTTTTTTTCTTGTACTTCTGGACAAAAAAGAAACAAACAGGCAATGAAATATGTCCTGGTCCTGAATCTGTCTCTGGTGTATAGATACAGTATGTGCGCACCCATTGTAGAAAATAAATAACAGCGCGTCATGTTCTAACATTACACTCCACTACTTCAGCTTATAGAACTGGAGGGGCCCTAAATAAACCCTCCATGAAACCCCTACAACACTGCTTAATGTGTTGTTGCTTTTTATTTACAGTTTATTATTATTATTATTAATAATAATAATAATAATAATAATAATAATTCTTCAATAAATTCTCAGTAACAGGCGGTGGCATAATGTCTTTCTTGCATGCACACCTAATAATATTTAACCCTCTAAACTGTCAGTGTATTCTACCAGTCAGAAATACATTGGCTTTATGCAATGTATTGTGTGGCAACCTATATAAAAGGAGTCAACATATTAATTGTTATGGTAACACAGCATATTTTTTGTTGTCTGTAAGTAACTGGCTCCTCTCCATTCCCAATTCTATTTGTCTTGTTGTCTTTGAGTTGTCAGAGGCTAACAACATGCATGCTTCATGCTGTCTAGGGGGAATACATTTGGAGGAGTCGGAAATGGAAAAGGATCTGGGGGTTCTGGTAGATCATAGACTTAATAACAGCATGCAATGCCAAGCTGCAATATGTAAAGCTTAATGTATAATTTTTGTGATTTTAGATACAAATGAGAACATGACTCCGATATTTAATCTTTAATTACTATTTCTTAAGATGTAGAAATATTCTTCTAGGCATAGTCTGAATTATCACCTTTTTTCCACTGACAGGGGTTGAGGTTTTTAGTAGATAGAGAACACTTTGTTGAGCCAACCTTTCAGAAACAAAAGCTTGGTCATGATAAGGCAAAGGGTGGAGTGGCTTTTGGGTGTCACTGCTGAAAACTCTGAAGATAATAGAAAAAGCTGACATGTTTTCCATTATCTCTGGTGGAAAAAGAGATAGTGAAAACGTGATACAACAAACTTACATCAATAGCAGGATTATATTTCTTTGTCTTTTTTTTAGGAACAGTTTTCCTAAAATACATTAAAATGAATTATCTGAAATTTAGCAGAAACATACATGCACATCATATATGCTAATATTATTAATATTACACAATATATTATTACAATATTTATGTAGCCCCAACATATTACACACCGAAGCTCACAATCTAATGTCTTTACCATAGTCATATGTAATTAATACAGTCTAAGGTCAATGAGGGGAAGGCAAATAACCTAACTGCAAATTTTTGGGTTGTGGGAGGAAACCTAAGAACCTGCAAACTCCATGCAGATAATGTCCTGACTAGGAATCGAATCTGGGACCTAGCGCTGCAAAGGCCACCGTGCTGCCATGTTTTCCTGCATTATTTCAGTAACACTGAATGTGCAGGAGGCTGGTTGAAACATACCAATTGATTGTGGCATATATTAAACAATTTTTACATCCTTAAAAAAAAATGAATGGGAAAAGTCTAAGGTGATGTCTAACCTAACAGCAAATTTTTGGAATACACACAGTTACAATATTTACATTGTCATTTATTAAAAGGATAGGGAGGGAAATACCTTCTTACACCTTAACAATTGTTACAATGTTACCAAAGGTATAAAAAAGCAGGGATGATAAAACTTAAAAAAAAGTTATAAAAAGTTTATTAGAGGTTTGCCAAATGTTTAGAATTCAGCAAACCTGAACTTCGTAGCACACTCCCTTGTAAACTCTGACTGAACAAGCTACACAAGTACCATACAGTGTGTAATGGATCATTCTATGCAGCTTCAAGTGTAACAAACTAAATAAATTACAGGTTTAGCAGATCCTTTAAAAGTGCACATGGTGTTAGAGGATAGTATGATTTTCATGGATTGTAACAATATACTCTGACTGCACTTGTTTAGCTTTGAAATTGTTTTTTTCGTTTACAATGAAGTTGGCTTACATGCAGCAGCAACATCATAATCAACATAACATCATCAAATGTTCTTTATTTGTATTAACAAAGGACTTTTAAGGGTGATAGACCCTTTTTGACCAGAAGATAAAACTTGGTTATCTATGTTCTTGCTATAAAGCTGTCCTGCTGCTGAAGTATTATTATACCTTAAGTAAAATTTGTGATGTAGCAGGACAATTTTAATACACGTAACTATGCCCAAAAGACCACTGGCAAGTTTTTATTGCAATGTTTGGATAGTTAGAAAACTGCAAATGATGTAACAGTGTAAAATAACTAACTGGCGTATACTTTTACTATTACTGTTGGGATGAATGAGTAAATATATATGAGTGATAGAACTTATAATGGTTTAGGCGGACACTGTTCTTGTACTTAGTTTTTTTGTTTTTCAAATGAGTGAGCAGTTTGCTGCAAGCAAAACACAGCTCCAAAAGAGCCCGCCAAAAACAGCCCCCTGAAACAAAGCACACTTTAATTTTTTAACAAAGGCCTAATACAATCAAGCAATTTAGAATCCATCCAAAATTAAACAGATGGGGCATCATTAAGGCATGGCAACACAGGGCTTAGATATTCAGCACTTACTTACTAAATAAAAT
This sequence comes from Pyxicephalus adspersus, assembly GCF_032062135.1. Taxonomy (NCBI): domain Eukaryota; kingdom Metazoa; phylum Chordata; class Amphibia; order Anura; family Pyxicephalidae; genus Pyxicephalus; species Pyxicephalus adspersus. Next base: position 68,651,277 of record NC_092864.1, on the reverse strand, counting down.
ATAATGCACTATACAGAATGTAATTATTGTTTTAAAAAACCTGCAAACAATTTGTTATCCTTTTTCCCAGGCAGTTGGTGGAGGCAGTGTTGCCACACATTGTTTAATATGCATAACAGCGTCCAGAGGCCTCTGCTTCCTCCATATGCTTGAACTGAAACAACTTGTCAGTGCTTATGCAAGCATTTTTTAACCATTTGTAAGCCTTTTTTCAAACAGTTTCAATTGTAAAAAAAACTTTAGTAGGATTTGGCAGCTGCATTCAAGCTCCTGCATAGGTTTATGCAAACAAGTGAAGAAGCCTAGTGGCAGTTGCAAGTAGGTGCCCAGAACCACAAATAGATGGACATTCTTACCACTGATGTGAACCTAACCATAATGTTTAGGCTATTAGTATTTCAACTACAATAAACATTTTTTAAAACTATTTATTGCCCGTGGTTATATTACAGCATTTTGCAACAAATAGCCGCTTCTTCAGAGTATGGGAAAACATAAACCATTACACAGGATGCTTAGTACATATCTGAAGCACATAAGATTGTACTCATTAAAAGGTTAAGATCTCCATACCCTACTAGGATGGTTGGCATGTAATATCAAAAGCAGGATACCTTTGGTGCCTTCTCAACATTTCTGGTGCCTCTCCACTCTCAAACCTTCAGATTCTGTGTTATATGCTCACCATCCTATTTGCAGGTTGGGAATCTTATTCCCTCTTTGTAAGTAGGAAATTCAGTGCATCATCCCTGTACTGCAACTGCATTTGGACTTTTTAAGTCATAGCCCACCACTGTTTTTATAATTAAAGTTGATTTTTTGTTTCACACTTGTAGAGTTTTTTTTAACTATTTAGATTGTAATAAAGTTTTGGGTCTAATTTTACATAATTTTTACATTCCCTTTCTTATTGAGTGTGTGAACTATACTGAGAGTTTGTAATACCCAGGGGAGTTGGCCTTGATTTGGATTATTGATGTGGATCTACATTTTCATTATATCTTAAGGTAAATATAAAGCTTTTGAGGCCTTAGGTATTGTAAGCAGAAATTATAACCCTTACATTGTGTTAGTTTTATTTATTTATATATTATTTTTATATTATTTATATATTTATTTATATATATTTCTCTGTCTGCCTCATTGAGGAGGAATGCTGTCTCTTTTTGACAAGAATTAATAGGGAATTTGTAACGGAGATATGTGTATAAAAAAGCAAAGTGCTGTATTAGCTTTCCACTAATCTTCCAATAAAATGCTTTATTTATTACTTTTTAAATGGAAATTTTCTCCCTCTTGTTATGCACGGCCACATAACATGGCTTTTACAATATATGCAAATAAAATGCATTTTTAATTATTCTATCTTTCCCTTATTCTTTTCTACTTTACATCCCTTATAACATTTTCTACTTTCTGTTTCTCTAAATCTCTTTTTTTGTGATATTATTTACCCGGCTTAGATAAATAAAGATCCTTATTTATCTATTATTTTAAGACAAACTTTTTTATTTATGCATAATTCAATACTAATAATAATTGGTAACCAAATATGTATGCATTGAACATTGTAATACATAAACTACAACTGTTTTCTCCCCGACACACATGATAATTTTGTGGGATGGGGAAACTGACTCATGTTTTAGAGATAAGAAGGTCCTGACACTCTGAAGGAGCTGATCACATTAAATCTATCATTTTGCACAATTCATTTACCTTTTGACAAGGAGACAATGGTAGACAATAGCTGGCACGTTAATTCAAAAACTGTTTAGCAAAGAATCCTTTATTTTCTGCTTTTATAGTTCACTATATTATTTATCCTACTTGGACTCGTGGACTAACCAGTCCTGACTATTACACTTTAACTATTTAACTAATTCCATTATCCCTATATTTTGGAAAAGACATTAACCATTCTAATTGATTTGGTTTAAAAGACAACCCTAAGACATTTCAAGCAATCACACTGAAAATCATACTAAAAAACTGAAGTTGCAAAATGATCAAACTTGTGTAAATTTCATATTTCAGCTATTCATATATATGATTATATTATTATGACATGTGTATGTGCCCCACGTGCTTGTATGCACTGCCGACTTTGTCTGAGGATGCTTCTGAGATGACAGATGATTCCCTGAGAGGATCTTCTCCCAGACCTGGATAAGGTCGTCAGTTAGTTCTTGGACAGTCTGTGGTGCTACTTTGTGGAGTCAGATGAACCAATACATTATGTCCAAGTAAGTCTCTTTTGCATGCAGGTTTGGGGGAGCAGTCAATGGCATCAATACTTTTGTCATCAAAGAACTGCATACACACATCAGATCACTTGAGGCCGGGCATCGTCCTGAACCAGGAGGTACTCTGTCCACACTGTAACAGGGTAAGATCTTGGGATTTCAACCCAGTACATAATAGCAGTCAGAGTACCATTAGCTAGCATGTAAAGGTATGTGTGACCCTTTCCAGACCACACTGACCCACTGGCAAACTATTCATGCTGGATGATGTTGCAGGCACCGTCACGTTAAGTACGCTCAGCTCACTGGTTAGCACTTTGGCCTGTGCAGCACTCGCTGTCAGATTCGAATCTCGGCCAGGACACTATCTGCATGGAGTTTGCAAGCTCTACTCATGTTTGTGTGAGTTTTCGCCGGGTACTCAGGTTTCCTCCCACATCCCAAAAACATGCAGTTAGGTTAATTGGCTTCCCGTACAAATTGACCTTAGACTATAATAAAGACATATGACTATGGTAGGGACATTAGATTGTGAGCTACTTTGAGGGACAGCTAGTGACATGACTATGGACTTTGTACAGCACTGTGTAATATAATGGCACTATATTAATAATTTTACTCAGTATTTATAATCTGTCACATGTGTGAATCTGGTCTCATATGTGTAGAGAATGTGGCATCAGTGGTGAACCTGCCATTTCTGGTGTTCTTTGGCAAATGTCAATCAAGTTGCACAGTTCCAGATTGTAAGCACAGATCCAATAACAGAACACTGGACCCAAATGCTACCCTCTCCAAGTTTGTTTCTGACAGTTTGTTCAGAAAATGTACCTGAATATTCCACTGGAGGTCATCTTGTAGAACTCTTAACATGCTAGGTCATTGCTACTCCTGTTCCTTCTCGCATGAGGATGCAAATAGCAGTACTGCTGCTGGGTTCTACACCTTGTTGCCCTTCTACACCCTATCCTTCCCTTGTGTAAAAGTCCATCTCCAGGTATTTCTCCCACACAGTCGATAGATATATACAGTCTATAGGGAGACACAGAAAATCTTCTTTTGTGAATGAGCTGCAGGTACCGCCTTAGTAACCATCAGTACTTATTACGTCAGTAACAATCAGTATTCCAATAACAGGAACAAAACTAAAAGCAAGTCCCAAAGGTGTTGATTGCCTAAAGAGCTAGTAATCAGATTTAACCCATTCTTTTCCCCACAGCAGTTTCCAATACACTGATACTTTGTCAGTGTTGAGTCGTTTGTAGCTTTGTAACATAAATATAAAATGTTTTGTCCCATTAGAGAGGATGAGACATAGAATACCAGCTGTGATTTGGAGACCATCATGTTTTAGTCTGAGACTGTTAATCATGGTGTTGTGCTCATGACAAGGTGAAGTGGATTCACTGCATTTGTATCCAATTCAAGTAGGCAGCAAGAGCAGCAATATGGAGGGTAATTATACATTACTGACTCTCCACTCTTCTTATACATATTGTGGCATCGCCCCTAGCAACAGTGTCACAAGACAGCAGTCAGTCAGAAAGCAGACTTCAGAGTTGCTGTTCAAACTGTCTCCTACCTATTTCTTAGCATTTAAACAAAATAAATGGTTTAGCTTAGCAACTGCATACAATTACTTAGATAGTCCTTATCTGACTAACAGTAAAGCATTTTATAGCATAAGCAAATCAATGCAGTCTTTGGCTAACAAACAAACACGTTCCATTTACATGTGCGCGCTGCTGGTTCAAGACCGAGCTATGTTCCCCCCACAGCTCTGGGAACTCACTGAGCTGCCTCCTATGCACCCTCCAGCTTGCAACACAGTGCTGATCCTCTTCCCTCAGCCCCTTTCTGATCATTTTCCCAGCCTGGATCCTTCTGGCTCACCCTCAGCCTGGCATCCACTCTGGCTCTCTCTCAGCCTGGCATCCACTCTGGCTCTCTCTCTCAGCCTGGCATCTAGCCTCTATCTGCTTACTCTCAGCTTGAATCCCTCTGGCTGATTACTTCCTCTGTCCTTACACCTGAGTGCAGGTGCATATTAACCCAGTCAGAATTAGATTGGGCCAAAGAACCCACCCTTTCACTCCCTTGGCTGGCTCCAGGGCCCTACAGAACCTAGTTTACTTCCTAGGAATCCTATCCAAACCTATTAACTCTCGATTCCCTGGAGCCTTTATTACACTTTCCTGACACTTTTCTACCCTTTCTAGGGACACTCTGTCACAATATATACTGCGTGTGTGCACACTGGACATTAATGGGTGAGTCTACATTGCACAGGTATCATCCATTATGCTGCTTCTTCAGTTTTAGAGGAGATTTCAATTTAGTGCCCTTATCGCAGTAGCTCTTTATTTGGGATCCAGGAAGAAATTTTACAGTACAGTTTCCCCCACCTACTAGATTGCAAGCTCTTCGGGGCAGGGTCCGCTCCTCCTCCTGTGTCACTGTCTGTATTCATCTGTCATTTGCAACCCCTACTTACTGTACAGTGCTGCGTAATATGTTGGCGCTATACAAATCCTGTTTATAATAATTTAATAATATTAATTTATTAATAATAATAATATTAATACAGTTTCCCCCATTAAAATGATCAAACTGTGCAGAAACAGCAACATTGAGGAAACAGTCAGATTGTGCAGGTAGGCAGGGTGCCATTCATGATGTCTGAAGGGCTGTGTGGCACTCCTGGCAGTTCTGCCACCCTTTGTCACAGCCTGTGTTGGCACAGGTCCACATTAGCTGCAACAACCACTAATAGCTGCTCACGTACACATCTGCTTTGAACAATGGAATAATCCAGGACCCTGGCAGGAAAACACAACTTCATTTATCTTAAGTAATATCAGCATTTGTGGAGTATTGTTTCATTAACAAGTTTTCTTTCATTATGAGGATATTTTGTTTTTTTACTGTTTCATCAATGTGATGGAATGTAAAGTATTTTTTCTATAGAGGTGGCACAGACTGCAATATAATTACCAGTACAATTCACTATAAAATCCACATGTAGATTTAGAAATATATCTGTTGGTATGTGCAAAACTGTTATTGTAAAGTATATAAGGGAAGAATTATATACTGTGTTTTTTATAGAAAGTGTTTTATTATGAGATGAGTGAATTAGATGATTTTGTGTAAATGTAAAGGAATGTTTTAGTTAGATATTGTAATGTATTTGTATTCTTTGTCCTAGTTGTGTGTATTTATTAAATTTATCTGTCACACAGCAGTTCATTTCTTATCTACTTTTAACTTAAGTATGTTAAACCCAAGACGGTTCTGTGCAATCAGCATATTTGAATGTAAACAAAGAAAATAAGTTATAAACAAGGCATAATATAAAACAACATAATCAGTTATACCTTATCAGCTTACTATGGAAAAAATACCATGACGAGGCACATATGAAACGTAGGTGTGACTTACAAAGCACCCTATAAATGAAATGGGGAAACATCAGTGACTTAGAGCCCTCTTCTTCTTCTGAAGCAGTAGCTACTGACATCAATTTGCCACCATGGTTCATTGGACCGCTGAAGAGAAATCCGCCATCCAGTCTGTGTGGAAGCAGGTCAATGTTGACCAGGATGGACATGAAGCTCTTACCAGGTAAACCAATTTTTGTTACAACTACTTTTTATAACCTTTTTTTTCCATGCTACTGGTAACTTCTTTCCCTTAACTATCAACAATCATTTACTGATTTCTTGGTTCCATGTTGAAAAATTGCAAGTAAATTATTGTAATACAAAAAACTTTTATTTTTTCTAATATTAACTGCCTATTCCATACCCCATGTATTAAATGTTAGGTTTAATAATACAGCATCATTACACATCATTTTCTGTTGTATATGTCATAAACATATGTAAAAATTTGTATAAGTGTACATGCACATACCAGCTAGTCATACAGATCTAAAACTTTATAGATTTGATTGAAGCTTCATGATAGAATTTATTATTTAAAAAAGTTTTTTTGAATTTGTCCTAGGCTGTTCATAGTCTACCCCTGGACCCAGAGGTACTTCAGTAACTTTGGAAACGTCTCCACCGCAGCTGCAATTGCTGGTAATGTCAAAGTGCAAGAACATGGCAGGAGAGTTTTGGGAGCCATTGGTGAAACTGTCAGCCATCTGGATAATGTGAAGGGCACTCTGCACAGCCTCAGTGAAATCCATGCTAACAAGCTGTATGTGGATCCCGAGAACTTCAGGGTATGCATCCTAATTTATCCATAATCTTGATTATTTTATTTTGGCCCAACTGTTTTTTCTTCTTTTGTAAGTATTTTTCAAGTGTACGTAAATCCATAGGGATTTGGACTCCCCCCATTCTCTTAGAGGTGTTCACACATACTTCAATTTTAGAGTAAATTGTCCCAGTAATAAAAAGGGGTTCACTTTTACCCTTTCCTAACTCTATCAAAAATAGAAAAGTTTGGCTTTCAACATATTTCAATAGCCTATGCCTCAGAATAATGTCCAGCAGTAGCTGCACAGCAACTAATTCCACTTTATCAACATAATAATTAATAGTGACTACTAATGTCTTATTGGTTAAAATACACTTAAACACTCCTTAAAATACTTTTTTGCTTTTGCAATGGGTAACCTAAGTAATTACAAATATGTATATATATTGTTATGTTTCAAACTAAGAAAATTCTAACACAATGTTGTTTTTTTATTTCCTAGCGCTTTGCCGAAGTCCTGGTGATTGTTCTGGCTGCCAAGCTTGGAACTTCCTTCACTCCTCAGGTCCAGCACTCAGTGGAGAAGTTCTTTGCTGTCGTTGTTGATGGTCTTAGCGATGGCTACTACAACTAAACAACATGAACAAACAGGCTGTGAATCATTGTGTGTATCTTTTGTAGCACATATAATAAAAATTGTCTGAAAAAAGTTCCTTCTTGTAATGTATTTATTTTCAGATTCAATTAGAGGAATGTATAAATCATGGGTGAATGTTAATTTTCACAATTACCAATTGAATCCAAAGTGAAAATGTAAGTAAATCTTGGGTAAATACATTTCCAAGAAGTCCATAGTTTATAGTGACACACTTTTTCAGCTATTAGGATTCATACATATGACATTTCAAAGCCACAATTAAGGTTGTATAGGTGCTGAAAGATTTCCTTTGTCAGATATTGTCAGATTACAGGTATGAACAAGTAGCATGGAGTTATTTAATGCCTAGAACCCATCATTATTGTAGTTTCCTTTGAACCATATCTGAATTGTGAATTATCTCCACTCAGGGCCATCGGCATACCATATCTTATTTGATCATAATTATCAAGCTCCTGTGCTTTGACCTCAAATCTCTCCACAGTTGTGGTCCAAATTACCTTTTTGACCTGATGAAAATATACTCCCCTAGCCGCTCTCTTAACTCCTCCAATGACCTACTAATGACTTCCTCACTCATTACCTCATCACAAGCATGGCTACAAGACTTTTCTAGAGCTGCCCCGACTTTCTGGAATGGTCTCCTCCTCCTATCCGGCTTGCTCCTACTCTGCTCATTTAAAAGAGCCCTCAAAACACATTTTTTCAAATTTACCTAGCCATCTTCTTCTGTCTCCTAAACCCTCATTACTCACTCACCATTCCATATCTCCCCTCCTATTGTGTGATACTTCCCCCACCTCCTCGATTGTAAGCTCTTCAGGGCAGGGTCCTCTCCTCCTCCTGTCTGTATCTGTCATTTGCAAACCCTATTTAATGTAAAGCACTGTTTAATATGTTGGTGCTATATTAATCCTGTTTATTATTTATAATAATAATAATAATAATAATTATAAAATAGCAAGCTTTACACTGTCCTAATAAGAAAATAATAAAAGGAAAGTAAAATTACTATAAGCCTTTATCCAAAAATCAACTTTTTCTTAACTCTGGTTTAAATAAACCCTATACTTTACATATTAGTATTGTTTATTTTCTTTTTATATATAAGTTTGTTGCTTAATTACATTTTTTTTCCATGGTCTGTTGTGATCATTAAAAGTGTAGAAAATCACAGTAATCAGCTGAATATAGCTGAACTGTACATTCTGCTAAATAAATAAAAAAATAATAAATTCACACATTTAATTTACTCTTATGTTGCTAGAACAATGCATATATAATACTGTAAATGAAACACACATGCAAAATGATGTGCAAAATGATGATATACATGGGCCAGCATTTTTCCTGCCCATAAGGGTCTTGAACAACATATGTGCTTGCTTATGAGGCTTTTGTTTGTACCCTAAAGCAGTGGTCGTCAAACTTTTCACTAAAATTACTCGCTCTAGACCGCACATGTGTGGGGAGCCGGTTGTCACTCAAAGGGAAGAAACCTCCCCCATAGTGATGTCATGATGCCATGACCCCGCCCACTCTCCCAATGAAGATCTGAGTCTGCGATGGAAGAGTGGGCAGGCTGTGTTCAGACCCACCCACTTCCCTGAGCCTGGAATTTGTACAGGGGACATAGTCCCCGACTCTGGCTGGTGCACTCCACCAGCAGGGTCCTTCTCCTTTCCACGTTCAGGGTGGGGCACTGATCACCAAAATTTTTTTGCAGACCACCAGTGGTTGATGGACCACCGGCTGGCCACCGCTGCCCTAAAGGAGAGATTACCAATGAATTGCTCTGACATGGAAGAAAGACAGGGACACGAAACTGTACCAATTATTTTTCATGAAAAAACACTGAGATATTATACAGCACTTTACAGAGTCCATAGCTATGTCAGCGATTGTCAACAATCTAATGTCCCTACAATAGTCCAAAGCCATTTTTTAGTTGTAAACCAAGTAACCTATCAGTATGTTTTTGAGATGTAGAAGGAAATCCAGAGAAACCACAAAAAATCTATGTGGATAGTGTCTAGGCTGAGATCAGTCCCAATAAAAACTTTACAGGTTTTCCAACAGTCTCCCTCTGCCTATAAAAGTATTAAGCCTTTAATTTTATTTTAATATGAGCAGCAATAGCAACAGAAGCAGCAGCAAATTATAAGTTAACAATAGGAGACAGAACTGATTAGCAAACAAAACCATCTCACTTTCACTGGCACTTGCTAAAGTTAAAAGTAAGGTAAAGCAATTTTATTTTAGTTTTAATAGCGTTTAGAAATTTTAAAATTTTAAATATTTAAAAAAATGTTTAAAATAAATGTTAAATGTATTTTTGCCCAGGCGTAATCAGTCCCATTGGGGAGATTTGCTTGCAGAGGTCCTTGCATTACCTGCCCTATATACACAAAATGTAATATTTACTACGTTAAGAGAATTTCTCTTTTAGGTAGTAGTTACTAGAACAGGTACCTTCATAACTTTTCAACATTTTCCAACAATGATTATTCAGACAGTGGGCCTGATTTATTAAAGCTCTGCAAGGCTGGGGAGGTTGCACTTTCATCAGTTAAGCTGGGTGATCCAGCAAACCTGGAATAGATCTAGTCCAGGATTTAAAACATTTGCTCCCAAATAACAAATGACTTTGCAAATGAGATTCATTCTAGGTTTTCTGGATCACCCAGCTGTATCCTTTACAACTTTAATAAGTCAGGCCCAAAGTGTACAGGGAAGCAGGGAGTCCGTCTACGTCTACTAAAATGATGTGTGGAGGGCTGTGTGCGTCTTCTGTCAGCTGTGAGGTCTACTGTTCACATGAAACAGGTTCTAGTGGAACGTATGATGAGATGAGATAATAAGATCTTAAGTACACATTTATAGCTAAGCACAAAAAGAGGGAAGTGTGTTCAAGGCTTTGTAAAACCCATTTAGAAAACTGTAGTATGAGGTAATTGCTAAAGTCTGTTAAAAAAATTTCTACTTTGCTGTAGCGAGTTTGCAAACTAGGGAAGCTTTACTTCTTTGCTCTATGGCCATGACCCCAGCAAAGCGCAGATTATATGTGTGTGACCCCTGTGATTTCTATTATAGAAAGTTACCACTTGCATTGCTGTTGTGCATAAGAATGCCTGTACCCTAATGGAGGACCAAAGACTCTAGATATTCTTGTGCTTTTATATACTGAAATATCTGAAGGTAAAGCTTTCCCAGACCAGATTAGTGGGATTTCAATTCACAAAAAACTATGTTCTCTTTAAGTATATTCCATGTCCAAACCATTTTTCATGGGTTAAATAAGGAATGCCTAATACCTCTATTGGTATAAAACTTTTGAGTTTATATATATACATTATGGATCAATATTCCATGAGAAGTTTATAATAATGTAACTGTAATATTTAGCCTTATATGAGAAATACATAATATATAGCTATGTACCTCAAAAAATAGGTAAACCCAATATTTCCCATTTTATGTGTATACACCTAAATACCATATGATACATTTCTTTCAAAATAATTTTTATTTAGATTTACTAAGCAATGAAGCATGATGTTTTAACCATCTGATTCCCAATAATCAAGGCAACACTATAGTGACCTGAAATATCAGTCCTATATCACAAATAAATCTGTTGGTAAATTTTATGAAAGAGATCTGTAAAAATCTATCTGCGTCATTGGCCAGCTCTTTGTTCCAAAGTAATGTTCTAAGGAATAATTAATAATAATATAATAGATATAGTGATCAAAAGTACACTTATAGCATGTTTAGTATTGAATATTAACTAAAATTGAGAACAGATAGATAGAAACAGGTAATGTAGATTTTTGATTTAGTTTGGTATATGCAAACTTTGAATTTTATATTATGTCAAAGAAGGACCATAAATTGTGTTTTTATTTTCATTTTTTTATGGAAGGTGTTTTAATATAAGTTGTGAATTAAATGATTTTTTTGTTATTAGATATTGTGATGTACTTATAGTATTTGTCTTCCATAGTTGTATGTATTTATAAAAGAAAAATGAAGAGTAAAAAAAAAGAAAATGCCTGTATTCTCTGTATTAGGAAATGTATCTGTCACACAGCAGTTCATTTCTTACCTGCTTTTACCTTATTCATGTTTAAACCAAGACAGTTCTATGCAATCAGCATATTTCAATATAAACAAAGAAAATAAGTGAAAATTAACAAGTCATCATATAAAACAACACAATCAGGTAAACATGAAAACAAAACCATGACGAAGTATATATGAAATGTAGGGGTGACATACAAAGCATCCTATAAATGAAATGGGGAAACATCAATGACTTGTAGCCCTCTACTTCTTCCATGGCCCATGGTTCATTGGACCTCTGAGGAGAAATCCGCCATCCAGTCTGTGTGGAAGCAGGTCTATATTGAACAGGATGGATATGAAGCTCTTACCAGGTATAACAATTTTTTACTACTATTTTTCATCATCTTTTTTTTTTCCATGTTACCGGTTTCTTTAGCCCCTGAATTATGAATAGTTATTTAGTGATTTCTTAGTTTCATATATTAAAACTGCAAAATAAATTAGTAAGTTATTTTAATACAAAAATACTTTTGATATTCTAATAATTTTAATTTTGGTCTTTTTACTGGCAATTCTGCTATAAAAATAAAATGTATTCACACAATATTTGAATCCTATTTCTAACATAGATCATTTATACTATTTTATGGTTTGAGGTTAAACAAACTGTACAGATAGAGAGTTTGAACAGTAAACCAAAATGTCAGGGTATAAATCTAAGGGTCCCGATGCGTTTCGCCTCAGGGGACCGAGACCAAAAGTAAGTCTGAATGAAAAATTAAACTATTATCACATATATACATAATTATGCAGAAAGGGCGGAATTATATATATATGTATGTGTACACATACATATTCTTACATGAAAAAACAAAAATGTAAGGTGGAAGTAATAATATTCTATTATTAACTGCATATTCCATACCCCATGTCATTTAGATTAATATTTATTGGATTGTCCAAATGTCTTCTTTTTAGATTTGAATAGGGTCAATGGTTTTATCTTTTGTTGGCATCTCATTGTTGTCTGTGACCCCACTCAGGGGATTGGAAGTGTGGAAGATCCCATAATTTTAATAAGCATTTTAATGGGCATGCTAATTTTGGTGAAAGTATTTCACCAGTAAGTGATTTCCCTCATTATGTGAGATTTCCTCTCACCTCCTGTTTTGGCCAGTGAACAGGAAGTGAAAGGAAATCTCACAGGGGAGACAAATAGTGAAAAAAACTAACATGGATTTTAACACTCCCCTACTTCTTCCAAAAGATTTGGATTTAGGTCTTCTTTAATCTGGTCAATATTTTATTTGCTGGTATTTTTTTTTTAATTTTGTTTCTCTTCCCAAGATATAACATTCTGCAATATAGATAATGTATTCAATGTTAGCTTTATACAGTTTGAATACATCATTTCTGGTTTTTTTATCCTCCCCACGCACATATATGTAATAACTTTTATAAGTTTACAGGCACATACCAGCTAGTCAAACGTGATGCATTCTACCTATGAAGTTGTATTTTTTATTAGAATATATTTAAAACTATGTAGATTTATTGAAGGTTCAAGATAATATATATTTTTAAATATTTTTACTTCAATTTACCCTAGCCTATTTTTAGTCTAGCCCTTGACCCAGAGGTACTTCAGCAACTTTGGAAACGTCTCCACCCCAGCTGCAATTTCTGGTAATGCCAAAGTGCACGAGCATGGCAGGAGAGTTTTGGGAGCCATTGGTGACACTATCAGCCATCTGGATAATGTGACGGGCTCTCTGCACAGCCTCAGTGAAATCCATGCTAACAGGCTGCATGTGGATCCTGAGAACCTCAGGGTATGCATCCTAATTTATCATATCTCACTAATCTTGATTTCTTTATTTCAGCCCAACTTTCCAAATTCTGTAAGTATTTTTGAAGTCTAACTAAATTTATAGGAAATGGTTACCCCCCTCCCCCCAATTCTCTTATAGGAGGTTCCCACATACTTCCATTTTAGATGCAGAACAGCAAGTGAGAGGTAGTCTCTACAAAATGAGGAAATCTAACCTTTTACGCATTTTTTTTTACTAGAACACTAGAAGATGTCCTTTTACTAGCCATGCTGGTGACAGCTGCAGCGACAAATAAATGGAATTTCCCAGTATATACAATAATAAAAGGGGTTCACATTTAACCCTACCCAACTTTATCAAAAATAGTAAAGTTTGGTTTTCAACATACTTCTATAGGCTATGACAATGAATAGTAGTAGCTGCAGTAGCTGCACAGCAACTAATTCCACTTTATCAACATAATAATTAATAGTGGCTGCTGATCTCTTATTGGTTGCAATGCATTCAAACACAATTTAAAATACTTACATATATGTAAAAAATATTAAGTTTCAAGGAAAATTCTAACACAGTTTTGCTTTCTATCTCTTGAAGTCTTGGTGGTTGTCCTGGCTGCCAAACTTTGATCTGCCTTCACTCCTCAGCACGCAGTGGAGAAGTTCTTTGCTGTCGTTGTTGATGGTCTTAGTGACGGCTACTACAACTAAACAACATGAACAATGGCTCACTGAGGTCTTGTATCAATGTGGGCATCTTTTGTAGTAAAAATTACCTGAACAAATTTCCTTCTCGTAACGTCATATTTATTTGTAAAAACTAAATTAGCTAATACGAGTTTAAAATGGATTTTCAAATTCAAATTTTTCATTCAAATAACTATCATCTTTATGGCAGGGAAAGATTTCTGTGAAATAAAAAAAAAACAACAAATACACCATGAAATGTGTTCTATAGTACACGTTGATAGCAGGAATGTGAAAAGTAAATAAAATTGTTATATATAAATGTTTTCAGCCAAGATTTTCACTCAAGTTTCACACATTTTCCACATTCAATTAGAAAAATGTGTAAAGTTTTTCGGATTGAATCCAATGTGAAAATGGTTACATTTTGGGTAAATCTGGGGTGAACACATTTCTAAATGAAGCCTATAGTTTATAGTGACAAACTTTTTCTTATTTTACAACATATGCTTTTTTTTCAGGTCTTAGGATTCATACATAACACATTTCAGAACCACAATTCTCATGGTCTTCTTGTGTGACAAACTTTCCTATTTTTTCTTCCTGTTTACAACTTACATTAAATAAAATCATAATATGGCCACTGCAACCCAGACTTTCTTTTATATGTACATTTGTTATAAGCTCTACATTTTTAGCAAAATAACTTGTAATAAATTTATATATTGTTGCCCTTTTACTGTAGCTGTAGTGCCATTACCCCAGTCAACGTGAGGGTAACTAAAAACATCCATAATTACCACTGTCCCAGCTTGTGCAGCCCTTTCTATCTGTGCTAGTAGTTGATTCTCTATCTCTTCTTTAGCACTGAGTCGCCTATAGCAGACTCCAATTATTATCTGTGTATTGTGGATCCCCATATGCAACTCTACCCTTAATGTCTCAGTAGCATTACCATCAACAATTTCTTCTTTCACATTCACTTTCAGATTACCTCTCCTACACAGACAAAACCACTTTTTCATTTTACTCTGTCTTTCTGAGAGTATAGCCGAGGTTATGTTAACAGAATATAAATGTTTTCAGCCAAGATTTTTACCGATTTTCCACATTCCATTAGATAAATGTATGAATCATGAGTAAAATTTCCTTTACACATTTTTCAATTGAATCTAAAGTTAAAATGGGTACATTCTGGGTAAATCTGGAGTGAACACATTTCTAGTTAGAGTCCATAGGTTATAGTGACACTCTGTGTTTTATTTTAAAACATCTGCTCCTTTTTCAAGGACTTATTACATTTCAGAACCACAATTTAGGTTGTGTTGGTGCTGAAAGACATCCCTTATTCACTGTGGTTACAGCTCTGAACAGGTAGTATAGAGATATTTAAATTCTGGTAGCTGTTTCTGATTGCAGGTCCCACGTTGAACTAAATCTGATGTAAATTATCTCCAGCACCAGCCGAACATATCTTATTAGTACTCAGGCCAATAAGAAGTTGCTCTCTCAAATATAATTTGGTTACTGGAAGATTTGAAGATCAATATTTGATTTCAATAGTAGGCATTACACTTTAGTTTTCCTGAGATAATTTATAACAAAGTTTCCTATAATATACAAACAATATGAAAGTACAGTTATCAAAAGCCTTCAACCAAAAATCAACTTTTTTGAAATCTGGATTTACTAAGCCCTATATGTTGCATATCATTGTTGCTCTTTGTTCTGCTTTATTTTATAAGTTTTGTGCTTACTACACATTTTAGAAATGTTCATCATGACTATGTACAAAAATACACAGTAATTAGCTGATGTGATGTGCTGATGATCAATTAGGTGATTATTGATCAATCCCTGTGTTCAAGTAGAGAAACGGGAGTCTCTCTTTGCCAGTTCAGTGTAAATATAGTATGGTGACAAAACGCTGACTACAGCTGTACAAAATCTGATAGACCTTTTTATAAATCTGGCATTATAAAACTGGAAATAATTGATCAGCTGGCCCCTTCCCTATAAATAGGCTCTATTTTGTTATAAATGTTGAAATATAAGGGTATTAAATTTTAAATCTATAAATGTAATATACATGTAAGGTACAGCTGACCAAGTCAGCGCCGAACTGCTTGGGAATAACCCACTCTACTATTGCAGAAAATGCTACTTTCACTCACCACTTTGGGTGTGCCGCCCCCTATCAAAGATTGTACAAGTCTTTGTAGAAGCTGCGAAAGGATGAAGTTATTTTAGCAACCTAATAGATAAATGTGTGGTCTCTCTGACTCTGAACAGCATTTGCTAAAAGTTTGTTGATAAAATGCCCTATTGCGTCTGGCAAGCACAGCCCTTGCTCTAACATGGTTCAGTGAGGACCGCTTCCCCCTGATAATCTCCAACTCCCTTCCAACACTTATACACATCTTTCAGTACATGAGGGCACATGAGTGAGTCCAGAGTCTTTCATTGACTCACCTGTTTGAGTCTAGTTTCATATTTTATGAAGTTACTTTAAATCAATACCACCAACAGGTTACTGTTCAGAATAGAACTTGACTCAAAACCAAAAGCTCACGAGTAGGATATCCATCCAAGCAGTTGGAGGCACTTACAGGTGAATTTCTTCCAAGGTTGTTGCCATTGAGAAATTGTTGATCCAGGATGGCCGTGGGTCAATGTGGGAGGGCAATCTGTGGAAGCTCCTGGGTTGTAGCTGCATGCATTATGTCCTCCTTCATTAAAAGGGACTGTACCCGGAAAATCACATCCCTGAGGCAGGAGGGGCCCTGGCGTTTTGGTTGAAAAGATCTATAAACACTTTCCAGCTCTACTTGGTTATCTTTAGATTGCTGCTAGGTGTTTTGCTCCTACAGTTTCCCTCAGACCTTGGATAAGGCATTGTTACAACTTCTGTAATATGGTTTTATTCTTGTTTTGGATAGATTTGTGCTGGCTATTTCATTCTAAATGTGTCCTCCATATGCTTCATAAAATAAAAAATAACATTTTGTTGGTAAAGCCCCAAGAGTCCTTATCCTAGTCCTCCTGTGACAACTGTTATGTCTGTAAGGGGCTTGGTATCCCAAACTAAAAATAAAACAATTAAAAAACAATTAAAATGCAATTAGAATCTATTGGTCCTCATGTACACATTTGGATAATTAAGAAAAAGGACAGATCAAAAGGTGAAGTGTAATTGGCTACAGATCAAAAGTATTGTGTATTCAGCAGCATCTTCCATCTTCCACTTTTAGCTTTAAATACTTCATGACTCAATGGTTGCCTATTTATTGGTCTCTCATCTTCCACTGTTTTTTCAATGAATCTCTCATTTCAGGAAGATGAGTGTGTGCCAAATGAACAGAAATGGATTGAGAGCTCTCAAAATCCCATCAGATATTCGTACAATCAGTGGCAATTTTCCAACCTGACCAGTTCTTTCCATTCTACTTCTAATTTTGATCACTTTCAGTCAATGTCATGATCTAGGAACAAGCTTGGAGCCCAATAGCTGTAGCAACTAGCATGTTCCCGATAGTAAATATTCTGGGTTCAGTACACAGACAGC
>NC_092864.1:68629713-68630489 GCF_032062135.1 Pyxicephalus adspersus | reverse complement strand
AGTCTTCCATTAGAATACAGGCATTAGAATACAGGCATTTCCATACCCGGAAAAATACATCCCTGAGGCAGACGGGGCCCTGGCTTTTTGGCTGAAGAGATCTATAAACACTTTCCAACTCTATTTGATTATCTTTAGGTTGCTGCTAGGTATTTTGCTCCTACAGTTTACCTTGGATGAGGATGTTGTTACAACTTCTGTAATATGGCTTTATTTTTCATAGATAGATTTGTGCTATTTCCATTCTAAGTGTGTCCTCCATATGCTTCAAAAAGTCCTCAAAATAACTTTTTGTTGGTAAAGCCCTAACCTTATCCTAGTCCTCCTGTGACAACTGTTATGTCTGTAAGAGGCTTGGTGAGTCCGGAAGGGGTCACTTAATAAGTAGTAATCATCCCCATAGAGCCCTTTATATGCAGCCACTGCTCTGGGTTCTTTTGACAGCTCAAATCCTGGCCAGGGGGTTGGAGTGTGCTGCTGTGCTTATCATGCTTCCAGGAGGTTATAGAGTATGATTTGGAATGTCTCTTTCTGAATCTCCCCTGTTGGGGGTTGTGGTGTGTTCATGGCCATCATGTATTCCTCTACAGGCTGCTGTCTAGGATCTGGGGGCAAGAAGTGTGCACTGATCTTGCAGGTGTTTGCACCTATTTATTAGGAAGCTGTCACAGGTCCTCCTCTTCCCAATCTCATTAGTAAGTCATTGGGAGAAGCTGGTCACTGCTGGTAAGAGCAGAAGGCAAAGTGAAATATGGCTTACTGCCATTAGTTCAGCC
>NC_092864.1:68626696-68627272 GCF_032062135.1 Pyxicephalus adspersus | reverse complement strand
CCTCAGTGATATCCATGCTAACAGGCTGTATGTGGATCCTGAGAACTTCAGGGTATGCATAATAATTTATCATGATGTTATATTTGAGAAAAAAAGCCTGATTGCTTTTTTATGTCCAAACTGAACCTATCAGTGCTTTAAGCATTTTTGAAGTGTAACTAAATTAATAGAGAATAGTTATTTACCCTTTACTTTTTTACTGTTACTGTCTCATGGAGGAGAATTCCACATTTACAGAATTTTAATAAACACACTTTATTAATCTATGACACACAATATTGGTTGGCAGTGGCCCACATCAACTAATTCTACTTTTAGCAGCTTAAAAAATGATTAGTGAGCACTGATTATTGGCTAAAATGCTTTTAAATACATTTAAATACATAAAATACTTATGATACACTTTTTATTGCTTTGCTTAGGGTAACCTAAGTAATTACAAAAAATATTATACAATCTTATTTGTTAAAAAAACCCTAATAAATCTAACACAATTTTGTCTTTTTCTTTTGTAGCGTTTTTCTGAAGTCTTGGTGGTTGTCCTGGCTGCAAGACTTGGATCTGCTTTCACTCCTC
>NC_092864.1:68623157-68625112 GCF_032062135.1 Pyxicephalus adspersus | reverse complement strand
CTTAAATAAATACTGTATGTTGCATATCAGCTTTGCTCTAAGTCCTGCTCTATTTCATAAAGCTTATTGATAATTACTACTAAAATTGTGTTTTCAAAAGTTTAGTTTTCTGAAGTTCCACTTTTCCAATAATCTAGTGATCGGTCACTGCGGGTGTAATAAAGGGGGTCTCTGTTTGCCACTTAAGAGTAATTATAGTATGTGAGTAATGTAGTATATAGTATGTAACTGTAAAAAAATATAAAATTACTCGTCTGCTCCGGCATCATTATAGCTGTCGTGTACTGAACCCAGAATATTTACTATCGGGAACCTGCTAGTTGCTACAGCTATTGGGCTCCAAGCTTGCTACCAGATCATGACATTGACTGAAAGTGATCAAAGTTAGATGTAGAATGGAAAGAACTGGTCAGGTTGGAAAACTTCCACTGATACGAATATCTGATGGGATTTTGAGAGCTCTCAATCCATTTTCGTTCATTTGGCACACACTTATCTTCCTGAAATGAGAGATTCATTGAAAAAACAGTGGAAGATGAGCAACTAATAAATAGGCAACCATTGAGTCATGAAGTATTTAAAGCTAAAAGTATTGTGTATTCACCAGCATCTTCCACTGTTTTTTGTATTTGTGTATCTTGTGTATTTGTAAATCTTGGTCAGTTCTGTTGAAAAATCTGCAAAGAGCAAAAGCTTGTGCCCTGCTACCATTAGCAAGCTCTGGGTCCTGTAAGCCAGAAGGATGTTGCATGAAATGTGATCTGCAAATTGTCGCATTGGGAGTGGCTTTCTACGTCGTCAAACCTTGCAGCTAAAAGGCTTACTTGGTTAGAAATTGTTTGAACATCTCCCTCTGATTGAATCTGGCCTAACTGATGCTCTAAAGTTGGAATTAAAAGTTGTCACCTCTAAAATGTTGGGTTTCTTCTCGCTTTCTGTTAGAGTGGTTACCCAGACAGACCTAGAGGATGAATCAACCTAACAAGAAAACAGCAATCAAACTTTGCCCATTTGGCCCATTGGCTATACACCCAAAGGTAAAGCCCAATTAAAGGGCTTGTTATGACCTATTAGGAAGTATGCTGGGCCACCCAACATAGTCTATATATTTTTTGTGTGTTCCCTCTAACCGAAAATGTTTTACACTTAGAACATGACCAAAAAATTTGCAGCCCCCCACATCTACAATCACAGCAGGTATTATCTACCTGCAGGAAAGGGGATGTAGCCTTGATAGTGTCCCAAACAATTTAGATACACAAAATAAGCCTGGGGGTCATAAAGAATATGAGGGGGTAAAGGGGGGCAGCCCTGGCAGGTACCATTACATATGTGGAAGGAATTAATCTGAGAGAATGCTACCTCTCTACCTAATTGAGAGGTTAGAGGTATGGAATAAATGGACATTATCCAAGCTAATAAATTTTGTCCCAGGCCATTATGGAACAGAGTTGGATCCATGAACGTCGAATATACCTGATGAAATGTTTTCTCTGTATCTGCTGATTACAGCAAGGCTGGGGTATAACCAGATCTGCCTATATAGATCGCGTTAGGGGTAATATTTGTATTGTCTCTTGTCTCTATGCCGAGCTTAAAGTCCACCTGATCATAATGAATGAGCTTATGTAAAACAGAATATAGCCAAGAAACATGTACGTAAGTAAAAGTTTTCAGTTCCTGTTTGAGCAAAGAAATTTACCACTAACTCACACATTTAGAAAGGGGTCCGTTCACAATTTTAGAATAACCGAAATATGGGTCCTTAATGAGTCAAAGAAAACTGTCCTCCTCCCTTCAGTGAATTAAAGGCCCTCAAAAGGTAAGTCATCTACTGATTTTTAAGAATACAGCAAGGGGAGTCCTTAGAACCAGGTGCTCTACCTGTCAGGTACCTGTGAGTACCCTTTATTGCTTCCTGAACTTCTTTCAGCGACATAGATATTACCAGAAAG
>NC_092864.1:68615440-68622876 GCF_032062135.1 Pyxicephalus adspersus | reverse complement strand
CTGATAATCTCCAACTCCCTTCCAACTTCCCTGAACACTTATGCACATATTTTAGTACATGAAGGCATGTGAGTGAGTCCAGGGTCTCTCATTGACTCGCCTGTTTGGGTCTAGTTTCATATTTTATGAAGTTACTTCATATCAATACCACCAACAGGTTACTGTTCAGAATAGAGCTCGACTCAAAACCAAAAGCTCACGAGTAGGAATATCCATCCAAGCAGTTCAATCCGGAGCCTTGAAAGTAGATAGAAGGCACTTACAGGTGAATTTCTTCCAAGGTTGTTGCCATTGAGAAATTGTTGATCCAGGATGGCCAGTTGTGTGAGCCAATGTGGGAGGGCAACGTGTGGGAGCTCCTGGGTTGTAGCTGCATGCATTATGTCCTCTTTCATTAAAAGGGACTGTACCCGGAAAAATACATCCCTGAGGCAGGCGGGGCCCTGGCTTTTTGGCTGAAGAGATCTATAAACACTTTCCAACTCTATTTGATTATCTTTAGGTTGCTGCTAGGTATTTTGCTCCTACAGTTTCCCTCGGACCTTGGATGAGGATGTTGTTACAACTTCTGTAATATGGCTTTATTCTTCATAGATAGATTTGTGCTATTTCCATTCTAAGTGTGTCCTCCATATTCTTCAAAAAGTCCTCAAAATAACTTTTTGTTGGTAAAGCCCTAACCTTATCCTAGTCCTCCTGTGACAACTGTTATGTCTGTAGGGACAGATCAAAATGTAGAGTGTAATTGCCTACAGGTATTTCTTTTACGTCAAAAAATGATACTGTAGGAAATCCCAGAAAGGGGGAGGTGGGGGGGTCTCATGTTCTGGTGGAGCATGCATAAACTTGTACGGATTTCCTGTCCATGTCAGCCTGGAGAGGCTAATATTCTGGAATATTGGAGTCTAGTCTGTGCAAGTATAGTTGGCCATAACCATTAGGTTCCCAATCATCCAGATAAGCCAACACTATAGTGACCGGAGAGTAACAGTCCTATGTAATTTATCAATAACTTATAAAATTTGTTGGCATATTTAATGAAAAATATCTGTAAAAATTTGGTTCTCTGTAATAGCTGATTTATCTTTCCTGGATAGAGTTTCTCTATCCAAGAACACAGGACTCCCCCTGTGTTCTTGGAGGGAGAAACTCTATCCAAGAACACATACCACTAGTAAAGCCCTTAATAGTCCCTAAAAATAACCCAAATTCTCCCACCATTGACTTCAATGGTGTTTGAATTCGGCATTCGATCACGATATAGGAGCCTAGATGACCACAGCGGGCTCACTACTCCCATACTCCTTAAACATATAAAAAATCTCCCTATTTGGAGTACATGTCCTCTTAACTGAAGCTAAACTCAATTACTGGAATCGGAAGACATTCCCTATATCAATTGATCTACGTTAGGTTTCATCCTTTCATTTTGTTTTCCTCTATCAACATAAAAATTATCCAGACCTTCATTGATATTGATTGTTAAATTCTACCCTTCTTGAACCCTTTCTATAAAGAATATTTTCTTCAACAACCTTAATGAATCTTCTCATGATACATGAGTCAGTAAACCCCCCAACAATTATCACTGTTTGAACCCATAAAAAGCACCTCAATATTTCTTTATTTGGGTCTACACCCGACTATTGATATACATATATTATATATATGTATATATTGGTATATATATATATATATTGATATATTGCTTTTATTCTTGATTGAGCATACTATCAATACTGCAATGTAATGGTCTCTATTATCCCCTGAAGAAGCCCACATGGGCGAAACACATCAGGTTGAGACCCAACTTCTCTGTCTCTTTGTTTCCTGATACACGTTACATATGTTACTCCCATTTTTTATGTTTTTTTTTTATAATTCTTGTATATTTAATAAAAAAGAGTTTTTTAATTTTATGCAATACCTAAAAATTTTTCTGTGCCGCAGCTAGCCTACTGTTCTGTATGCAATGATCTTGCAGGTATTTGCACCCCTGTTTTAGAAGGGAGCTGTCCCTGGTCCTCTTCATCCCCATCTTGTCGGTTTGAGGTACTTGCTAAGAAAAACAAATTCTACTTTTGCCCTACCCACCTGCCTCCTATGCCCTCTCCGGTGTTCTGTGCGTATCCTCCCTACATGGGTATTTTGTATCCTATTGTCTTATACTGCTTTATGTGAGTTTTACCGTTGGATGTATATGATCTGATTGTATGGATCTCATTTTCCTTTCACCATATGTTAATTGAATAAAAATATTGAAATAAAAATTCCCACTTTTGCTGTAGTAAGTTTGCTGTCTACAGAAGGCATTTCTGCTTCCCTAAATGGCCATGATCCCAACAAAGCACAAATTATTTGTGTGAGACCCCCATTAAATTTATATCACTGAAAGTGACCATTTTCATTGCTGTTTTGCAGCAGAATCTCTGTGTCCTAATGGAATGCTGCTGTGTTTCCAGAGATTCTAAATATTTTTGT
Organism: Pyxicephalus adspersus; assembly: GCF_032062135.1. Lineage (NCBI taxonomy): Eukaryota > Metazoa > Chordata > Amphibia > Anura > Pyxicephalidae > Pyxicephalus > Pyxicephalus adspersus. Next base: position 68,620,395 of record NC_092864.1, on the reverse strand, counting down.
TTTTTTACTGAAATATTTGAAGGAAGACCTCCTCTAGGCTAGATTTGTGAGATTTCAATTCACAAAGACTTTGTAAGATCGCTTAACTGTAAGATCACTAGGTATAGCTTATAATCAGCATATCCAGTCTGTCGTAACGATGAAACTCAGGCACCACCCTATTACACATCATGCCAGGCACTCTGATCCAGCAAACCATGCCCACAGAGCGAGGTGCACCCAGCTGTCTGCCATAAGGACGCACTTTCGCTCTTCATGCTCCTCAGTACACGTGCCCTAAAATCCAAATGAGACATGGCACAGTCTCCTCGACACAAAGCAGATTCAGTACCAGCAACAACCTCCCAGAAAAGCAATGAAAGGCCCAAATACCATAGAAAATCAACCATTCTCCAACATTGCCCAGGAACCCCAAGACCAGCCTCCAAACTAAATCAACCTTTGGTGCACATACAACCTAAAATGAATTGACTTCCAGCAGCCAATGCGCTTATTAGCTTGCTCCCCCAACACTCACTATGCAGCCTCAGTTGCTGAATGAATCTTGAATGCCAAGTGTAACCCCTTGGGTTCACACCCTCTACCTCTAGGCACCTACGAAAAACTGCCACAAACTGGTAGCATTACAAATACTGGCCTTCCTGACACACCAGGAACAGCCCTCCAGGTAATCCTCCACTGCCTGAACCGAGCAAACCACCGACCACTCAACTGTCCACAACTGGGCACAAAACCCCTTACCCCTCTGATCAGTCTTGGATTTCCTGATTCAAACATCTTCTCCAATCCCTATACCTGCATATCCCCCATCATTAAGCCTCCGGGCATTTATCACTTCTTTTATTTATACCATATTTTCTGAATAAATCAGAGCAGCAACTCTATATGAATTGGTGTCTGTTCTTTTATTATCATAATATTAATCCAACAGCTCACATTTCTTTAGGAAAAGATACATTTTTCCTTGACATAGCCATTGCCAAGCTAGCTTCTTCATAGTCTTCTTGAACCCTGGCAATGTCCTCAGCTTCAGGGTCAATGCCCCCCCCTTTCCTCTAGCAGGGTGTTCTCCTGCACAGCACACACAGCAGCCTGCCTCAGCCTGCAGTAGCTGACAGTCACCCCCCTCCATGGCTGCATACCTGTGTGAAGCAATGCGCACCTCCGTTCTCCTCTTCTTCTGCTGGCTCCTGCTGCACTCGCTTCTGGGTCACCAGGTTTCTAGGACTCCTGGCTGCCTCTGGCCAGCATCCATCCCTGAGTTAAGCTGCGTACACACGGCAAATTTTTCTCGCCCGATAATCGGTATCGGCCAATTATCGGGCGAAAATCTGCCGTGTGTACAGTTGGTTGTCGTCCATCGTCGGACTACCGTCCTGGCGGATCCATGGACGATGGACGACGACCGATCCTAATGAAAGGGAAGGGGAGAGCGCGCAGCAGGGTGCCGCTCCGTCGCTCTCCCCCTCCCCTCTCCATAGAGCATGAACGGTGCTGTATGTACAGCATCGTTCATGCATCATGCAGTCTTTTCTCGTTGGAAAGGATCGTGAAAGATCCTTTCCAATGAGAAAAATTGCAGGTGTGTACGCAGCTTTAGACACTTGCCAAGCCCACCCACCATGCAGCTGTGCACCCTGCAGGGGGTCACCTGAGAACCTGATAGAGAATCTGATTTTTCTCTTACCCTGTGGGCTCTGCCGATGCCAAGGATCCCCCCCAGGCTGCAACTCTGCCCTAGCACACAAGAACCTGGCAGGGGAGCCTGAAGGGTCCCTAGAGGGGCTCCCAACACAGCGCTTAATTCACAGGGAGGTATTTGGACTCAGGTGCCTCAAAGCTGTAGGTGTGACTTACAAATCACCCTATAAATAAAACTTAGAGTCCTCTTCTTCATAAACAGTAGCTACTCACATCATTTCACCACCATGCCTAAGTGGACAGCTGAAGAGAGATCCACCATCCAGTCTGTGTGGCAGAAAGTAAATATTGAACAGGATGGACTAGAAGCTCTTGACAAGTATAACATTTTGTTTCTACTTTTCTTCATATCCTTTTTTCCCATGCTACTGGATGTTCTGTTCCTGAATTATTTAACAGTCTTGCACTGATTTCTTAGTTCATATTTTACATTTATCATTTAATTGCATATAAAAAAATACTTTTTATTGTTTAATTTTTTTTATACAGTTAAGTGTTTCTGGAAGTGTGAAAGAACCTGGACTTTCATTACTTCAATCCATCATGACAAAAACTGTGGATAACAGAGGCCACTAGGTCAGAAAATACAGACAGCCATAAGAATGACATAGAAGTGTTCAAAATTTGATGGGTTGAATTTTGCATTAAATAATAAAATTTTAGACAATAATAAAATATATCCAAAACCATTTTTTAGATCTGGGTAGTGAAGGATAGAATTGGTGGTACTTATCGATATGAAGTCTGAGTCACCATTGTCGCCTACATTAAAAGACATAGAAAATCCTAAATTATCAGTTGCTGTCAAAACAGGGTAGTGCTAAGGTAAGCATTTTTTACCCCCCACTCCTTCCAAATATGTTGGCCATAGTTGTTTTTTATTCTGTGCAACAATTTATTTACTGATACCTTTACTCAAATTTTGTTCTAAAATTTGCACAGACATATATGTATGAACTGTAAACTTTTACCAGTTATTATATGTGCTGCATGCTACCCATGTATTTAATAATTGCTGATGTATATATCCAAATATCTGTAGATTGTTTTTGAAGGTTTATGATAGAATAAATTACGTAGCACTGTTTTCTTTAAATTGTCCTAGGCTGTTACTTTTGTACCCCTAGAATGAAATGTTTTCTTCAATTTGTCGTAGGATGATCACAGTCTATCCATGGACCCAGAAGTTCAAAAGCAACTTTAGAATATCCACCCCAGCTGCAATTGCTGGTAATGTTAAAGTGCAAGAGCATACCAGGAGATTTTTGGGAGCCATTGGTGAAACTGTTAAGAACCTAGACAATGTGAAGAGTTCTCTGCAAAGCCTCAGTGATATCCATTCTCACGAACTGTTTGTGGATCCTAATAACGTAAGGGTATACATATTAATTTGTTATATTTCACAAAATAAAGCATGATTGCTTTATTTTGATCAAACTGACCTTGCCAAGTTTGTAGTGTTTGAAGTCTGACTAAATTAACAGCGGATGGTAAAACCCTTTACATTTTTCACTGCTGGTCTCCTGGAGAAGATTTCCACACACTTACATTAAACATACCTAATAATCTATGATGCAGAATAATGCTAATAATATTGGTACACAGCAACTAGATCTACTTTTAGCAGCTTTAGGAATTAATAGTGACTACTGATCTCTTCCTGGCTATAATGTTCCCAAACACAATTTTTAAATATTTATGCTGAAATATTTATGATTTGCTTAGGGTAACCCAAGGTGTTAAAAACTGTTAAATAGTCTTATTTATTCAAGTTATTAAAAAACTAAAAAATCTAACACATTTTTTTCCTTTCATAGTTTTACTTTGAAATGTTGGTGAATGTCATGGCTGACAGACTTGGACCTTCCTTCACACCTCGGGACCAGAGCGCAATTGAGAAGTTCTTTGATGTCATGGCTGATGGTCTTAGCAACAGCAACCAGAATTAAACATGTACAAAAAGCAGCAAAGTCTTCACTGGGGCTGTGTATCCTTGTGTGAACCTTTTGTAGTACATAATAAAACATATATTAAAAAGTTCCTTTTTGTAATGTTATATTTATTTGTAAAAGCTAAATTAATTATATGACCTGTGACTTTAGAAAGGTTTAGGTGTACTTATATATAGAAATAGATTTTCCCAATATTTATTTTTACCTGGTCTCGTTAAGGAGAACTGGGTGTATTCAGATACCTAGACCTATCATGGCGGGGACAGATTTCTGTGAGTTAAAAAAATATACCATGAAATAATAGAATGCTAATAATAGTAAAAGGTAAATGTTCTGAATTACATAAATTTTTTCGCCCAGTTTTCACACATTTTTCACTTTTGGTTCAATTACACGACAAATGGATCATGAGTAAAGGTTCCTTAAAATATTCCAATAGAATCCAATGTGAAAATGTTACAATTTGGGTATGGGTTAGGTATGGGTTGGATTTGGGATGAAACATGAGTTTCACAAAAGTAAGGACCATAGTTTATAGACACACTTTTTTTTTATTTAACATTTTCATCTCATTTTCCAGCTCCAGCACTCATATCATATAACATTTCAGAGCCACACATTAGACTGTCAGTGCTGAAAAATGTTTGTTTGTCTGATACTGTAATTACAAGTCTGGACAGGTATTTAATGTCTGGTATCTGTCACTGACTGCAGGCCCCACTTCAAACTATTTCTGAATTGTGAATTATCGCCACCAGCCTAACTTATCCTATTAGGACTGGGCCAATGGGGAATGCCTCCCTGCATCTCTTTCTCCGTGTGCTCTCTGCAAATATAATTTGCCAAAAACTGACAGTCTGTAGTCAGACTTGATAGAAATGGACGGGTGTTTTATGGGTGGACGGGTGTGAGACACAAAACAGTGCCATATACTTTTAAAGCCAAGCACTGAAATTTCACTGCGCATTATAGAGTTCATAGCCATGTCACAAATTTTCCCCTGAAAGAGATTACAGCCTCAATGTCCCTACTATAGTCTAAGGGCAATTTGTAAGTGGAAACCATGTAACCTACTAATTTGTAACCAATAAATACTCTATGCAGATAGTGACCTGGCTGAGATTCAATCCCAATAAAAATTTGACAGGGGTTTCAACACTCTCCTACTCGGAAGTATAAAAAATATTTTGCATTTACATATATTTCAATAACAGCAGGAGCATATTATATGTTAAAGGTGTCTCACAATATGATTCATAAGTGACAACAGTTGTCTAAGAGATTATGCTAACATAAAAAAAA
>NC_092864.1:68594753-68614750 GCF_032062135.1 Pyxicephalus adspersus | reverse complement strand
CCGCAACCTCAGTCATCACAGAGAATCCCCTACGTTATACTAGTGGGCGTATGCTTTGCGGGACCCGCATGGATCAAACCCACTCTAATTCCAAGAACGTGCTCTAACAAAAAAATCTACCAGGGGGCATGTACAAATGGGCGTGTATCATGACGTCATCGTCACCCTTAAAAAATGTGTTCCAGTGTGCTCCTGTCAGCCCCACATTGTCAGCACAATGACTTACCAGTAGGGAACTCTTACCAGAGTCACTGAAGAAATCCTGGAGTATGGTACCATGGGAACAGAATCTTTAGTTAATGCAAGAGAACCTTTTAGCAGAGGTCCAGCTGGAAAAGGGGCTTTATATGCACATTAAAATAGAGATATCTCAGTGAATGTACTGATTTTGGTAAATGCAAACTCTACAAACGGTGGATAATCTGCCCTCTCCTCCTGGCGATCAAAAGTAAAACAATTGAGGTACTGCTACATTGAATTAGTTTGCTTACTTAGTCTGATTGTTAGTTTTAAAAGCAAAACCTGAGGCAAAAGACAGAAAAATACCCATGTGTTTGCAGAACAAACTCCAGAACTGAGAGATAAAGATCATTCTCTTCTCAGAGACCACATTGTCAGGAATACCATGCAATCTAAACACATTTTCAACTAACAATTGTGAGTGCTTTTTACCTTCTTCAGCGGAAGGTAATTTTTAAGGGGATACAAAATCTTGCTAAAACTGTCTACCACTGCCCATATCACTGGGCATCCACTGGAGTGAGACAATCCACTATGAAAACTATGAAAATATGGGACCATGGCCTACATGGAGAAGGCAGTGGCTGGAGCTTTTTTACTACAAGCACAGACTGTCTAAGCTTTAACATAAGCTTTAGTATCTTTAAGAAGTGCAGGCCAGGGGCGTGGCTACGTGATAGTGGCATGAGGCAGCTTTTTCCCGGAGCTCCCGCCGCATCTCCTATGTTCTCATTCTCAGTCTGGGGAGCATCCACATTATAGCTCCCCCCCGGGAAACCGCATGCTGCGCCAGAGGAAGACTCCGGGATCCAAGCGGGCGGGTAAGAATAACGCTCTTGCCCGCTATTTCCCTTCTCACAGATCGCCAGCTTCAGAGCACGTGGTGCCCAATATGACGTCCGCCCACCCTTCTCCTAATACCAGCATGGGGACAGCAGGATTGAGTGCATCAAGCTGCAGACCGCCACCCCTAGTTTGTCAGGGAGTCCAGCCCTGTTTCATGGGAAGTCCCAGGGATGTGATCACTTTGAGCCTGGCCCAGCTACGGTACCTCAGCCCAGAAGGCATATGTTACACACACCATGCTGCAGGAAATGTTGGCATCCCTACCTAAACTCAGTGATTTGGAAGCCATGGTTTCTATATTTGAAAGTTCTATTCGCAAGGAGCTAGGCACTGTGCAGGAGAAGGTGACAGTTGTTGAATCCAGGGTCCCTGAAATAGAGACTTCCACTAACACAGTACAGTCTTCACTGAAGACTGTGAAGTCAAATCACAACTTACCTCTCTGCTGCTTTGTACTGACGACTTAGAAAACGGTAGTTGCCGCAACAATGTGCGCCTAAGAGGTATCCCAAATGCCACGGCTAACGCTGATTTATGTGCCACTGTGACAGCTGTTTTTAATACGCTTCTTGATCGCCCACTTGACGCGGCCATTGAACTGGATGTTTTATGTCGTGTTCACTATTATTCACTGAAGTAAGAAATATTGAGGAAGGCGTGGCATCATGGCCCTGTTGATTTTGATGGAGCAAGCATAAAATTGTTACTAGATGTCTCAGCGCAAACATTGCGCATGCGCTGCATACTACGCCCATTACTTGAGCTTTTTATAAATGGGGTCATCCGTTTCATATGTTGATCACGAAAGGTAATGAGACATTTGCACTTCATCGCCATGCACAACTTCCAGCTCTGTTTTTTATGCTGGGGATGGAGCCTATTGTTATACCAAACTGCATGTGAGGTTATCTGACAGTCTCTTTGCTTTCACTTGTTTCAGTGTTGTTGTTGGTAATGACCACACCTCTGGTCCCAGCTGCAGCTTGTTATCATTACTATTCCTCTATTTAGCCTGGCCTTACAATTCAGGCCATGCGGTTGATATTCTCTGCTTGGAGGTGGAAGTGCTGGTGTGTGGTCCTCTCCTGAGTCCCTGCTTATCTAGTTTTTATTGAAGATAAGTTTACTGCTCGTTGTATTTTGTTGTTACCCTGTGCTCGTTGTTACTAGATGCTGGTTCGCTGGGACTGAACTGGGAAAGAACCAGTAGTCTCATACCCTGTCACTTCTCCTAGGGCATTTCAGGGCTGCTAGGGTCTAGGTTCCGGTGTATGAATCCTCCCACCTTCAGGGTCTATTCATACTGACAGGAGTCAGGGCTAGATTTAGGGTTGCAATAGGTGGTGACCATTTCCCTCTCCCTAGCTTGGAGGTCTAGTTCCTTGTCATTATCTTCCTATTTTGATTCTGGTAATCCTCCCTTTCCCCCTTACCTTCTGACAAGCAGCCTACAGTACGGCCCCTGTCTAATGAGGTTTGATTAACACCCCTATGCTAACTGCTAATTTTACAGATATTCAGGGCCATGTGTTTTATTTTTCACACTGCTGAATGTATATTGATCGGTTGGATTATATTGCGCGGTTTGGATCTTTACTTTAGCCAAAATGTCAGACTGGTTCAAACCGGATGTTTATTATGTCTTTTACCTCACAGACCCTTATATGGCAGTTCTATTGGTTTTTGCAAATGACCCGTGTTATCTGTCCTGGAGAAATGCTGGGGCATAGCACAGAACAAATGGCATTACCAGGTACTCATAATGCTCATCCCAGGTATTAAAAGCCATCTTTCATTCACTTCCCTGCTAGAGTCTGATCAGGTTGTAGGCTCGCCTCTAAAAGAAGCCATCCCCAGCAGGGGAGGAGGAAAAAATAATGAACCCCTTTTCAAGGTTCCTATTGATATAGGCCTTCATGGCTAGATTTTCAGGACATCTGGGAATATAGAGATGTCCAAGGAGTGACATGGTAGACGGGAGAAAACCTAACCGCCCGCATGCACAGGGGAGAGATGCCTGTTCTTTAGCGAGGAACAGGTAAGTGTGATATTACCCCCCCTTTTACAGGAACCTCTTGACAAGAAGAGGTGCAAACACATCTGGAACCCCCAATCTTTCCTCAGGACCAAAACCTTTCCAGTCGATGAGATACATTGGCTTCTTATGTGAAATTTTGGTTTTCAAAATTTATTGGACTTCATATTCCTAAGAAAAATCAGTTGCAGGAGTAGCCAGTGAAGAGAGGAACGAGAAAAGCGGTTGGGGACCAACAACTTAAGTAGGGACACATGGAAAGCAATGGGCAGCTTGAGATGCGGAGGAAGGCGTAACTTATAACAAACTGGGTTATCCTTGGCAGAGATGACATAAGGTCCGATGAAACATGGAGCAAACTTTTGAGAAGCCACCTTGCAACAAATATTCCTGGTGGATAGCCAGACTTTGTCCCCAGAGTTAGAGAGGATGCGCCTTGCGGCGATGGCGATCCGCAGACTTTTTGTAACGGGTAGCCGACTGCTCTAGGTGTTCTGATGTTGAGGCCCAAATACAGTTGAAGTCCCTCTCCTGGGCACATAGTGTGGGTACTTCAATGGAACAGGGTATGGGAGACGAAATGCAGGGATGTTTGCCGTAGGCAATAAAAAATGGAGACTCCTTAGTGCTGGTGCAAACATGATTATTGTGAGCAAACTCTGCTCAAAGTAGCAGAGTCACAAAGTCATCATGGTGAGCGGATACCAGGGCTCGAAGATATTGTTTCAAGGACTGATTGACTCTCTCTGCTTGCCCATTAGTCTGCAGGTGATAGGCTGAAGAGAATTCTGCACAGATATCTAGGGATCTGCAGAAGCCTTTCCAGAAGCGGGAAGTAAACTGCACCCCACGGTCTGACACAATATTAGTCGGAAAATTTCCAGAATGAAGATTGGCACCAATGCTGCAGCAGATGGTAGAGCTGGGAAAGGTACAAAGTGGACCATTTAAAAAAACGGTCCACGACTACCCAAATAACCGTACAGCCATCTGAAGGAGGGATAGCCGTGATAAAATCCATGGATACATGACACCAGGGTTAAGTGGGAATAGGTAGTGAAAGAAGTGGGCCTGCAGGGGTGCAGGTGGCAGACTTTGTTTGAATACAGGCAGCAAAGGCCTTGACATAGTCTGTCAAATCCTTGTGAAGATTGGGCCACCAGTACTGTCGGGAGAGAAAGGTAAAGGTCCTGTGAACGCCTGGTGGGCCAGAAAGCTTGGAGTCATGTGCCCAACGTAAGACTTTAGTACGGAGTTGAGGAGGCTCCACGGTTTTTCCAGGGGGATAGCGGATTCCTGGATGTCTAGGCCAGAATTCAGACTGGAGGAATGATAAACTCTGGTTCCACAGCAGTCTCTTAATCCTGTGGATCAAAGAAGCAAGATAGAGCATCTGCTAGGGAGTTAGCAGAACCGGGTTTAAAGGAAATCACAAAATTAAAGCGAGAAAGGAACAAAGACCAACGGGCTTGCCCGGGGGTGGTGACTGCACGCAGACTGCAGATACTGGAGGTTCCTATGATAAGTAAAACGTGTGATCTTATGAGGAGAACCCTCCAAGAGGTATTGCTATTCCTCTAGAGCTAGCTCTCCAATGGAATAATTCTTCTCCTCCAGGGAGAACTTCTTGAAAAAGAATGCGCATGGTGGTCTGGCACCAGCGGGGGTCTGGAAGAGAATTGCTCCAACTCCAACAGAGGAGGCATCAACTTTGATGGTGAAAGGTTTGGATACATCTGGCCTAACAAGTGCTGGACCGGAAAGAAAAGCCTGTTTGAGGGCCTGGAAAGCCAGAATAGCCTTGGAGGGCCAGTGCTTAGGATTTGCATCCTTCCATGTCAGAGCGGTGATGGGAGCAACCAGCGTGGAATAATTACTAATAAATTCCTGGTAATAGTTGGTAAATCCTAAAAAACGTTGAGTAGCCTTAAGGCCGCAGGGTAGTGGCCAGTTAGAAACTGCTGCAACCTTGTTAGGATCCATGGAGAGACCTTCTTTGGAAAAAATGTAGCCCTGAAGGTAGACCAGATGAGAGATGCCGGGGCCTCTCCTCTTGGGATAGCCTTGATAGGCCTAGCTGCATCGGTTCTTCAGAGACGGGGGGAACAGGGGGGGCTGGAGTTTGCAAAGGCCGCTGAAAGGATGGTGAGAGTCGTGGGACAAAGACTTTGCTTGGGCAAGATTTCCCCTGGAAACGCTCTTGAAAGCGGATGTCTATCTGGATTGTGAAGGAGATCAGATCATCCAGAGACAAGGGAATTTCCTGGCCAGCCAACTCATCCTTCACGCGGTCAGAAAGGCCTTGCCAGCCTTGGCCTTGCAGCGTGGAGAGCCTCATTGTTCCAAGCGAGTTCAGTAGCCAAAGTTGGAAACCGTACTGCATACTGACCAACAGTAAGCGACCCTTGGCAGAGACGCAGGAGCGCGCTGGCTGCAGAGGAGGCGAGCGTGGGTTCATCAAACACATTTTTGAAGAGGCACAGGAAGGCTTCAATATTGCTGGCAACAGGATCCTTCCTCTCCCAAAGAGGGGACGCCCATGCCAGAGCTTCTCCAGACAGCAAGGAGATGATATATGACACTTTGGCCCAGTCAGTGGGGAAGTTATGTGGCTGAACCTCAAAATGGATGTCGCACTGATTGATGAAGCCACAGCAGGTCTTGGGGTCCCCAGAGAATAGCTGTGAAGGTGGTAAGTTTAATGCAGAGGCCACTGTGAAGGCAGGAGACTGGGCCTGGACTGGTGGTTCATCCGATACACTGGGAGAAACAAGCAGTTGATCCAGGCTAACAGAAAGTGCATAAAGCTGGAGAAGCACCTGGATTTGGGTAACTTCCTGGGCGTCAAGCCTCTGGGAGAGTAGGTTGGGGCCTGCTGAGGTCTGGGAAGGGGTAGTCATGGTTCATGCAAACTCTCAGGCATGGAGAGCTAGGACCACTAGAGGGCGTATGGAGGTGGTGCGAGCCCTGCGAAGGTCCAAGGCGCAGAGTCTAATCCATAACCAGGTTTTCTCCAGAGCCTCTCATGGTGAGGATGTTGGGCATGCTGGTTACGGGCAGGTTGCGGTCCTTGGGCAAGCATGGTACCAAATCACCAGGCAGGAGGATAGTCAAGGAAAGCCAGGGTCGAGTCAGGTGGCAAGGGAGGTCAGGTCACACGCCAAGAGTCAATAGCCAGGGATCCAGGAGACAGACGGCAATGACACAGGGGCCACTGGGGGCACAGGGAACACTGGTAACAGCAGGAGGCACAGGAGAAGCAGGGATATCCACAAGCAGACAGGAACACAGGAAAAGCACCGGGAAGTTGGCTGGGAACCAACAGACTGGACAACGAGGGGCTAACACAGGACCTGGACACAGAAAACACTGGATTAAGCAGCAGGTGTTCACAGAACTAGTTCACAGAACTAAGAGCTCAGCACAGTGGAGACACAAATGAGACACGACTTAAAGGTGACACAAAGAAGACAAGAGCTAGCTAGCAGCATGGACAGAGTTGATAAAGCTTTTACACAGAGGCACACCCAGCATCAGAACTGCCCATATGCGCAGGGGAGAGATGCCTGTGCTTTAGTGAGGAACAGGTAAGTGTGACAAAGGGGCCACCACGGCAACAGCAAGACATTGTCTTTGAATCTCCTGAATTGCTACCTGCTCTGCCAGTTGGTTTACGGCAAAGAATGGTGTCTGGGGAGGACTGACAGAAGACCAAAAACTCACAAAAGCAGAACAGGGAAAACAATAGGAAGTCAAACAGTCCAAGGTCAGTTATCAGGTGATCTACAGAAACCAAGTACAGGTGAGTTCAGCAGAAGCAAATCTAGCAACACAGCTAAGGGTCCTTCACAGCTTTGCATCTGAGGCAATGCTGTAAGAGGATAAACTGGGGAGTAAACAGGGCAGGCTGGATTATGGTGGCTTAAAGCCTGGGATCACTGGCTAGATATTTGTCTTTTACCAGTAGTCTTGCTAGTGTCCCACTAGTTAAGATTTTCTATCCTATTTGTTGGATCCCACTACTTATGGAGGAGGCACGAACCAATGCAAGGATCCTATTTTTATGAAGAGAATTGGATTTGGATTGAAATGGACAGAGGCTAAAGGTATAGAAAAAATGGACAATTCAAGCTAACAAATTTTGTCCTAGGCCAACATAAGACAGAGTCAGATCCTTGTCATACAGAGCCTCTAGGGGGGCACTACGGGTTGCACAGAAGTGGTGTGAGCCCTGAGAAGGGCCAAGGTACAGGATCTATGCAGCAACCAGGTTTTCTCTAGAACCTCTAGTGGTGAGGATGTTGCTCTGTTGGTTCCTCTCAGACACATTTGGATCACCTCAGACACAGAGGAACACTGGAACAGCACAAGGGAACAGGTAGGGAAACACCAGGCTGGGCAGTAAGGGGTTAACACAGGAGCTGGATGGGGAAAGCACTGAATTAATCAACAGGTGTGGAGGAAATGCCCAGCAGAGCTAGGGGGCTCGACACTAGAGGATACATGTTGCACAAATGCTGAGTGCTGTGTCTGAGCTAGCTAAATAGCCAGGGATGATTAAGAGGCTATTTCCTGATCGGCAATCCAGGTGGGCAATACTGATAAAACTTGAAAGAGCAGGGTCAGAACTGCACGCTTTGGCGTCTGAGCTTTAGGGAGGAAAAGGTAAGCGTGACAATCTTTTAACATCCAATCCACCCAATCAAATGATTTCTCTGCCACGGCTACTTAAAAATATCTGTGGGATTGCACCAGTGTATAAACTTTTTAGATGGCTGTTCTAAAACATGTCAATCAAATTACGAAAGTTACAATACCCCTTCAACTGTTACTGTGTCTGTTGGGGTGCTGGGAAGAGTTTACTGACAAACCCCCAAATTGGCGTGAACAAAATTGAATTTCTCTATGCCTAGTGGCAGCTAGAAGAACAATTATGCAACAAATGAATCTACCCGCAGCCACCCAAACTAGACACAGTGCTAGCCACAATCAGACCTCCTGGAGGCAAATGAAACCAATGGTATCCCTGTATGCCAGTTTTCTAACAAATGGTATGACAAAGTATGACATACTATAACAAAGAGTATGTAAAACTCTTTTGATTCCACAGAATTACAAAAAAATCTTGCACTGCCACTGTTACTCCACTTGGCATGCTCTCAACTTTCCATGGTGAGGGCCTCTACTAAGATCATGACAACCAATAGGTTTTATTAATGAACAGTACCAAAGTTGTTTATGTACCAAACCTCTAGTACTAAAATGAAAGATGCCTAAAGGATCTTAAGTTTGGTCCAGTAGCATAGGCATGGAGGTAGCAGGCAGTCCATTCAAACTGAAAAATCAAGTGAAATCAGATTTACAGAGAAGAATAAAATGCTGATAGAAGGAACAGAGAGCACCAACAGCTCAAGAGTAGGTAGTTGTTGTCGAGTATGTCGACCCAAGCAGTCCATTCCAGATTGATTTTGCTGGTGGGGACACTTTAAGGTGAATTACATCTAAAGTTGCCACCAATTAGAAGTCTGAGGATCCAGAATGGCCAAATGAGTATGCCAATCTGGGAAGGCAACCTGCAGAATCCCAAAAATGCCAAGAGATTTAGAAGGTCTACCAGCTTGCTGAATGCAGCAATTTTGCCATTGTGAAATGCTATCAGCTGGAAGGGAAATTACGACCTGTATTAAAAATTACTCATCCAGAATGACACCAACACTGCCTTTAAGTCCTGCAGTAAGTTTGCAGCAGAATTTACGTGTCCTAATGGAATACTGCTGTGTTTCCAAAGATTCTAAATATTTTTTTCTTTTTACTAAAATATCTGAAGGAAGACGTCCTCTAGGCCAGATTGTTGAGATTTCAATTCACAAAGACTTTGTAAGATCGCTTAATTGTAAGATCACTAGGTATAGCTTATAACCAGCATATCCAGTCTGTGGTAACGATGAAACTCAGGCACCACCCTATTACACATCATGCCAGGCACTCTGATCCAGCAAACCATGCCCACAGAGCGAGGCGCACCCAGCTGTCTGCCATTAGGACACACTTTCGCTCCTCATGCTCCTCAGTACACGTGCCCTAAAATCCAAATGAGACATGGCACAGTTCCTGGACACAAAGCAAATTCAGTAACAGCAACAACCTCCCAGAAAAAAAAATAAAAAGCCCAAATACCATAGGAGACCAGCCTCCCAAACTAAATCAACCCTTGGTGTACATACAACCTAAAATGAATTGACTTCCAGCGGCCAATGCGCTTATTGACTTGCTCCCCCAAACCCTATCATGCAGCCTCAGTTGCTGAATTAAATGAATCCTAAATGAATGAGAAGTGTAAGCCCTTGGGTTCATTCCCCTCTACCTCTAGGCACTTACGAAAAACTGCCACAAGCTGGTAGCATTACAAATACTGGCCCTCCTGATACACCAGGAACAGCCCTCCAGGTAATCCTCCACTGCCTGAACCGAGCAAACCACCGACCAGGTCAACTGTCCACAACTGGACACAAAACCCCTTACCCCTCTAATCAATCTTGGATTTCCTGATTCAAACAACGTTTCCAATCCCTATACCTGCATATCCCCCATCATTAAGCCTCCTGGCCGATCCCAGGCCCGGCTCACCAGCTCCCCCATCCACATTGCTTCTAAAAATGAAAAACCAAAAGCTCTCAAATAACCTCGTAAAAATGCAAAAGTCACCGTGCACCAGCGATCCACCAGCATCTCAACCCTCCGATACCCATTCACTGCTTGAAGCACCATAAAACACTTAAACGTAACACTTAACATAAAATCCGCAAAACCCAAGCTTTAAACCAAAATGCTAGGACCACTGAATCCTGCAGTCAGAGCTTGAGAATCCCGGAGCCAGAGAAGGAAAAGACTTTATCATATACTTTTAGTATTTTAGATAGGTTTAGCAGACCTATCAATGGGAAATATAACTAGTAATCTGCTTTATTATGGGGGGGTGAACATCCTGTAGGACTAATGGAGTTTCTGTTTTTTGTTGTAAATAGTCATTTATCACTTCTTTTATTTATACCATATTTTCTGAATAAATCAGAGCAGCAACTCTATATGAATTGGTGTCTGTGTCTAATCTTTTATGATCATAATATTAATCTAACAGCTGACATTTCTTTAAGAAATAGATACATCCTTTTTTCCCATGCTACTGGATGTTCTGTTCCTGAATTATTTAACAGTCTTGCACTGATTTCTTAGTTCATATTTTACATTTATCATTTAATTTAATATAAAAAAGACTTTTCATTATTGATTTTATTGTTTTTTAATACAGTTAAGGGTTTTTAAATGTGTGAAAGAACTTGGACCTTCATTACTTCAATCCATCAAGACAAAAATTGTGGGTAGCAGGGGCCACTAGTTCAGAAAATACAGCCATAAGAACCACATAGAAGTGTTCAAAAATTGATGGATGGAATTTTGCATTAAACAATGAAATTGTAGACGATATTAAAATATATCCAAAACCATTTTTTAGATCTGGGTAGTGAAGGATAGAATTGGTGGTATTTATCGATACGAGTCACCATTGTCAGGTACATTAAAAGACATAGAAAACCCTAAATTCTCAGTTGCTGTCAAAACAGTGTAGAGCTAAGGCAAGCATTTTTACTCCCAACTCCTTCCAAATATGTTGGCCATAGTTATTTTTTATTCTGTGCAACAATTTATTTACTGATATCTTTACTCAAATTTTGTTCTAAAATATGTTAATGTTTATTTTCAAAAGATAACTAGGTCATTTTCTGCAACAAATATAATGGAAAAAAAAAATTGGCTTTAAAATCATTTTTTGTTATTTCTATCCTTGCACAGACATATATGTATGAACTGTAAACTTATACCAGTTATTATATGTGCGGCATGCTACCCATGTATTTAATAATTGCTGATATATGTATTTGTTTTCTTCAATTTGTTGTAGGTTGCTCATAGTCTATCCCTGGACCCGAAAGTTCTACACCAACCTTGAAGATGTTTCCAGCCCAGCTGCAATTGCTGGTAATGTTGAAGTGCAAAAGAATACCAGGAGATTTTTGGGAGCCATTGGTGAAACTGTTAAGGACCTAGACAATGTGAAAGGTTCTCTGCAAAGCCTCAGTGATATCCATGCTCACAAACTGTTTGTGGATTCTAATAACTTAGGGGTATGCATATTAATTTGTTATATTTCACAAAATAAAGCTTGATTGCTTTATTTTGACCAAACTGACCTTGCCAATTTTGTAAGAATGTTTGACGTCTGACTAAATTACCAGGAGATGGTAAAACCCTTTACATTTTTCACTGCTGGTCTCCTCGAGAAGATTTCCACACACTTACATTAAACATACCTAATAATCTATGATGCAGAATAATGGTAAAAATATTGGTACACAGCAACCAGATCTACTTTTAGCAGCTTTAGGAATTAATAATGACTACTGATCTCTTATTGGCTATAATCTTCCCAAACACACAGTTTTAAATATTCATGCTAAAATATTTATGCTTTGCTTAGGGTAACCCAAGTTGTTAAAAACTGGGAAATAGTCTTATTTTTTTCCAATTATTAAAAAGAATATTTTTTTTCCTTTCATAGCTTTATTTTAAAATGTTGGTGAATGTCATGGCTGACAGACTTGGACCTTCCTTCACACCTCGGGACCAGAGTGCAATTGAGAAGTTCTTTGATGTCATGGTTGATGGTCTTAGCAACAGCAACCAGAATTAAACATGTACAAAAACAGCAAAGTCTTCACTGGGGCTGTGTATCCTTGTGTGAATCTTTTTTAGTACATATAATAAAACATATAATAAAAAGTTCCTTTTTGTAATGTTATATTTATTTGTAAAAGCTAAATTAACTATATGTCCTTGTTACATTATACTGTACAAAAAATCATGCACTTTTTAGTATGATATTACATTTTGTATATTACCAGCAGCTTTCTTTCTCATTACCCGTCATGGCATAACAGCCACAACTTTAACAACACAACTTTCATCTTTCAACTTTCAACTTTCATGGTAAGGAGGGTGTAAGACAATAGCGAGGGCACAGATTAGACAGTTTACACAAATCCACCTGTACATCCACGATACATGGTTTCAGTGTTCCATGTTTTTGTATTTAACTTGCTTAAAAAGAATAACTCTTAGGTGGCTCTCTAGTAGTAGCTAGCTTACCATGCCTGCTACACTCCCTCCATATATTCCTAATTCGTATGGTCTGTATATACAATCACCTCTAGCCAATGGTCTTATAAGACTAGTTTTGGGTCTATAGTCAGGACACCATTTTAAAAACTGTACCCAAGAAATGGAACTTGTTGAACCTCAAACACACACTTTGCCAGCTTGATGTAGAGACAGTTATGTATGAGT
This sequence comes from Pyxicephalus adspersus, assembly GCF_032062135.1. Lineage (NCBI taxonomy): Eukaryota > Metazoa > Chordata > Amphibia > Anura > Pyxicephalidae > Pyxicephalus > Pyxicephalus adspersus. Next base: position 68,602,227 of record NC_092864.1, on the reverse strand, counting down.
TTCTGGAGGACCACCTTAACATGAGCTCAATGCCAAACTAATAAAGAAGAAAATATAGGAATGTCATCTAGATAAATCCCCACATATTTACCAAGAACATTTCTAAAGATGTTGTTTATGACGTCCTGGAAGAATGCATAGCACAGAACAAATGGCATTACCAGGTACTCATAATGCTCATCCCAAGTATTAAAAGCCATCTTTCATTCATTACCCTGCTAGGTTCTGATCAGGTTGTAGGCTCGCCTCAGGTCCAGTTTAGTCAAACTTTTTGTACCTACAACCTTGCCAAGAGGTCATCAACAGATGGTATGGGGTACATTTATATAACATTATTTTCCCTAAATCTCAGTAATCAATGCAGAGATTTAGACTTCTTCAGACTTCCATCCTTTTTCTCTAGCAAAAAGAAGCCATCCCTAGCAGGGGAGGAGGATAAGTTAATGAACCCCTTTTCGAGGTCCTTATTGATATAGGCCTTCATGGCTAGACTTTAAGGACCTCTGAGAATATAGAGATGTCCAAGGAGTGACATGGTAGACGGGAGAAAACCTACTGGGCAGTCATGAGGCTGGTGAAGTGAAAGAACGAATATGGAGTGGACAATTTCTCTAAAATTGCACTGGCAACAAAGATAGGCATGGAGTCCTTTTCCATATATATCTGAAAAACATTTGTATACCCATCTGACAATTTACCAGATTCACAATTAAATATGGTTATGTCTGTGTAACCATGGCACCCTCAAAATTACCGGTAATGATGGACTATTTAAAGGAAAAATTTCTAAATAAGCAGCACCCACGTTCAACAAAAAATAAGGGGTAGAGGTTATAGGCTTTCCCTGCTTCAAGGGAGAATCATCAATTGCCAGCACACATAATGGATTAGATGATTTAATAATGGGAATTCCCTGAGAGCCTGAATTCACAAGAAATCCCAACAGGTAACAGAATGCAATTAGATTTTAGAAGAAGTACCTGCTCTCCTAGGTGGGTAGACTCACCTAGGCGCTGAAGCGTCCTGACTTTTCCAGGCACAATAATGCCCAAAGTGACAGAACTCTACGCAATATACACAGAGCCCTTTGGACCTTCTTCTAAACTGCTCTGTGGCTGACATCCCAACTGCATTGTTTACTCGGCCGGAGAGGGAGGGTGACTAGACCCAGAAGTTATTAGAATTCTGGAAGGTGCACTCGATGTGGAAAATCTTTCTAGGTGGTTTTCATGAAGTCTGCAGTCAATTCTAATGGCCAGTTGGATAGTCTCATCTAAAAAGTCTGGCATAGGATGATTGACAAAAATGTCCTTAATGGCATTGGATAGGCCCAGGCAAAATTGGGTTCTGAATGCTGGATCTTTCCACTGTGAACTGATGGCTCAGCAGCTGAACTTCCCAGCATATTCCTCTGGTGGTCTGCGACCCCGCTGGAAATCACGCAGCTTTGCCTTTGCAAATGATGCCAGGTCTGGGTCTGCATACAGAACCCCTATGACTGAAAAAATTGTCCACTGAAGTAAGGCCTGGGTACCCCTGAGGCAGGTAAAAGCTCACATCTGGGAATCCCCTTGTAGAAGGGACATGACTAGACCAACTCTCTCAGAAGAAAGATGAGAGTGCTCACAGAAACAAATACAGCTTACATGCATACATAAAATTGTCAAAATTGTCAAACTTGAGGCGTTCACTTGAATTTTCCTGGCAAAGGAATCTTGAGTTCCACAGAAGGGTGTCATGCATGGAGAGACAGGACCACTAGGAGGCATATGGAGGTGGTGCGAGCACTGAGAAGGGCCAAGGCGCAGAGTCTAAGCCGTAACCAGTTTTCTCCAGAGCCTCTGATGGTGAAGATGTTGCGCTACTGGTTACGGCCAGGTTGCGGTCCTTGGGCACACCAAGTTGGTCAAGCGTGGTACCATGTCACCAGGCAGGAGGATAGTCAAGGAAAGCTGGGGTCGAGACAGGCAGCAAGCAAGGGAGGTCAGGTCACACGCCAAGGGTCAATAGCCAGGGATCCAGCTGACAGATGGCAGGAGGCACAGGAGAAGCAGGGATATCCACAGGCAGACAGGAACACAGGAGCAGCACAGGGAAGTTGGCTGGGAACCAACGGACTGGACAACGAGGGGTTAACACAGGAGCTAGACACAGGAAACACTGGATTAAACAGCAGGTGTAAAGGAACTACTTCACAGAACTAAGAGCTTGCCACAACGGAGACACAAAAGAGACACGACTTGTTGGACGAACACAAAATGGAGTCTGAGAGCTAGCTAAATAGCTAGGGCTGGATAAGAGGTTTTTTTCTGATTGGCCAGCGGCATGGACAGAGACACACCCAGCATCTCAGGGGAGAGATGCCTGTGCTTTAGTGAGGAACAGGTAAGTGTGACATTACCCCCCTCTTTTACGGGAACCTCTTGACAAGAAGAGGTGCAGACACATCTGTAGCTGGAACCCACGATCTTTCCTCAGGACCAAAACCTTTCCAGTCTTACGAAGTTCATGTATCTCATCAATTTTTGATTTTCAAAATTTGATGCACTTCATATTCCTGAGAAGAATCGGTTGCAGGAGTAGCCAGTGGAGAGGAACGAGAAAAGCGGTTCAGGACCAACGGCTTAAGTACAGACACATGGAAAGCATTTGGCAGCTTGAGATGTGGAGGAAGGCGTAACTTATAACAACAAACTGGGTTAACCTTGGCAGAGATGACATAAGGTCCGATGAAACGTTGAGCAAACTTTTGAAAAGGCACCTTGCAACAAATATTCCTGGTGCGCCTTGCGGCGATGCCGATCCGCAAACTTCTTGTAACGGGCAGCAGACTGCTCTAGGTGTTATGATGTTGAGGCCCAAATACAGTTGGTGTGGATACTTCAGTGGAACAGGGTATGGGAGACAAAATGCAGGGATGTTTGCCGTAGACAATAAAAAATGGAGCAAACTCTGCCCAAGGAAGCAGAGTCACCCAGTCATCATGGTGAGCGGATACCAGGGCTCAAAGATATTGCTCCAAGGACTGATTTAAGCTTAGGCCTTGACATAGTCTGTCACATCCTTGTGAAAAAAAATTCCTGGTAATAGTTGGTAAAGCGTTGAATAGCCTTAAGGCCGCAGGGTAGTGGCCAATTGGAAATTCCTGCAACTTTTTTAGGATCCATGGAGAGACTTTCTTTGGAAAAAATGTAGCCCAGAAAGGGCACCAGGGGGAGTTCGAAATAAGCACTTTTCCACCTTTGCATACAGTCTGTTGTCATGGAGCCGTTGTAGGACCAAACGGACATGCTGGCAAGTCATGGGAGAAAACAAGGATGTCATCCAGGTTAACTACAACACAGATATATTCACAAAGTACTGGAAAATAGCCGGGTCATTGCAGAGACCGAAGGGCACCAGAAGGTACTCGTAGTGGCCATCTCTGGTGTTAAATGCTGTTTTCCATTCATCCTCTTCCTTGGTACGAATTAGATTATATCTACCTAGTTTGGTGAGAATCTGTGCACCACGGAGACGGTCAAAGAGCTCAAGAATGAGTGGAAGAAGGTAGCGGTTCTTTATGGTAATAGCATTTAGACCGCGGTAGTCAATACATGGACGGAGAGTCCGAACATTTTACTGGACAAAGAAAAACGCTGCACCAGCAGGAGAAGAGGACTTGCGTATAACCCCCCTCTGCAAATTCTCTTTGATGTAATCAGTCATAGCCTTGGTTTCCAGGAGAGTAAGGGAGTACACCGGACCTCTGGGTGGAGTGGAATTCGGAATGAGGTCTGTTGCACAGTCGTAGGACCTGTGGGGAGGTAGCTGTTCAGCATCGCGCTTAGAGAACACATCCTGGTAATCCATATACTGAGTTGGAATGGACGGAACAACTTCAGGACTGGAGAAAGCAGGAGGCCTGATAGGTGTGAGCTTGGCCAGGCATGAGGAGTGATACGAGGAACCCCAAGCCAATACCTCAGGAGTAGTCTAATCAAGCTCAAGAGAATGCTGTTGAAGCCATGGGAGTTCCAGGATGACAGCAAAGCTCGCTCGAGGAATAACAAGAAAATTTATAGTCTTGTGGTGAAGCACACCAACAGACATTTGTATAGGTCTGGTCTGGAAGCCGATCAGTCCACATGACAAGGGAGTACCATCTACTGCAGAGATTCCTAAGAAAGAAGGCTGAGATAATGGCTCTGTAGACCAACCGCAATCTTTGACCAGGGTAGCTGAGATAAAATTTCCAGTTGCACCAGAGTCTATGAAGGCTTCAAGGGCAAGTGTGGAGTTGTTGTGGCAAAGCTGGATGGTCATGGAGGGACGCTGACTGGAGGGGAGAAAAAAGTGACCTAGTATGCCCCTCTCAGAGCATGCTAGGTGCTAAAGTTTCCCGGCCTCTGTGGACAAAACTTGATTAAATGTCCATTCTGTCCGCTGTAAAGGCAGAGACCAGATGAGAAACGCCGGGACCTCGCCTCTTGGGATAGCCTTGATCGGCCTAGCTGCATCGGTTCTTCAGAGACGGGGGGAACAGGGGGGGGCTGGAGTTTGCAGAGGCCGCTGAAAGGATGGTGCGAGTCGTGGGACAAAGACTTTGCTTGGGCGAGATTTCTCCTGGAAATGCTCTAGGAAGCGGATGTCTATCTGGATTGCCAAGGAGATCAGATAGCGAGTTCAGTAGTCAAAGTTCAAAACCTTACTGCATACTCACCAACAGTAAGCGACCCTTGGAGAAGACGCTGGAGGGCGCTGGCTGCAGAGGAGGCACACGTGGGTTCATCAAACACCTTTTTAAAAGGGCACAGGAAGACTTCAATATTGCTGGTAACAGGATCCTTCCTTTCCCAGAGTGGGGCTGCCCATGCCAGAGCTTCTCCAGACAGCAAGGAGATGATATATGCCACTTTGGCCCAGTCAGTGGGGAAATTATGTGGCTGAAGCTCAAAATGGATGCGGCACTGATTGATGAAGCCACGTCAGGTCTTGGGCTCCCCAGACAATCACTGTGGAGGTGGTAAGTTTAATTCGGAGGCCACTGTGAAGGCAGGAGACTGGGCCTGGACTGGTGGTTCAGCCGGTACAGCAGTTGGTCCAGGCTAACAGAAAGTGCCTAAAGCTGCAGAAGCACCTGGATTTGGGTAACTTCCTGGGCGTCAAGCCTCTGGGAGAGTGGCTGGTTGGGGCTTGCTGAGGTCTAACACATCCTGGTAATCCATATACTGAGTTGGAATGGACGGAACAACTTCAGGACTGGAGAAAGCAGGAGGCCTGATAGGTGTGAGCTTGGCCAGGCATGAGGAGTGATACGAGGAACCCCAAGCCAATACCTCAGGAGTAGTCTAATCAAGCTCAAGAGAATGCTGTTGAAGCCATGGGAGTTCCAGGATGACAGCAAAGCTCGCTCGAGGAATAACAAGAAAATTTATAGTCTTGTGGTGAAGCACACCAACAGACATTTGTATAGGTCTGGTCTGGAAGCCGATCAGTCCACATGACAAGGGAGTACCATCTACTGCAGAGATTCCTAAGAAAGAAGGCTGAGATAATGGCTCTGTAGACCAACCGCAATCTTTGACCAGGGTAGCTGAGATAAAATTTCCAGTTGCACCAGAGTCTATGAAGGCTTCAAGGGCAAGTGTGGAGTTGTTGTGGCAAAGCTGGATGGTCATGGAGGGACGCTGACTGGAGGGGAGAAAAAAGTGACCTAGTATGCCCCTCTCAGAGCATGCTAGGTGCTAAAGTTTCCCGGCCTCTGTGGACAAAACTTGATTAAATGTCCATTCTGTCCGCTGTAAAGGCAGAGACCAGATGAGAAACGCCGGGACCTCGCCTCTTGGGATAGCCTTGATCGGCCTAGCTGCATCGGTTCTTCAGAGACGGGGGGAACAGGGGGGGGCTGGAGTTTGCAGAGGCCGCTGAAAGGATGGTGCGAGTCGTGGGACAAAGACTTTGCTTGGGCGAGATTTCTCCTGGAAATGCTCTAGGAAGCGGATGTCTATCTGGATTGCCAAGGAGATCAGATAGCGAGTTCAGTAGTCAAAGTTCAAAACCTTACTGCATACTCACCAACAGTAAGCGACCCTTGGATAAGACGCCGGAGCGCGCTGGCTGCAGAGGAGGCACACGTGGGTTCATCAAACACCTTTTTAAAAGGGCACAGGAAGACTTCAATATTGCTGGTAACAGGATCCTTCCTTTCCCAGAGTGGGGCTGCCCATGCCAGAGCTTCTCCAGACAGCAAGGAGATGATATATGCCACTTTGGCCCAGTCAGTGGGGAAATTATGTGGCTGAAGCTCAAAATGGATGCAGCACTGATTGATGAAGCCACGTCAGGTCTTGGGCTCCCCAGACAATCACTGTGGAGGTGGTAAGTTTAATGCGGAGGCCACTGTGAAGGCAGGAGACTGGGCCTGGACTGGTGGTTCAGCCGGTACAGCAGTTGGTCCAGGCTAACAGAAAGTGCCTAAAGCTGCAGAAGCACCTGGATTTGGGTAACTTCCTGGGCGTCAAGCCTCTGGGAGAGTGGCTGGTTGGGGCTTGCTGAGGTCTGGGAAGGGGTAGTCATGGTTTGTGCAAACAGTCAGGCACGGAGAGACAGTACCACTAGGGGGAGTATGGAGGTGGTGCGAGCCCTGAGAAGGGCCAAGGCGCAGAGTCAAAGCCGTAACCAGGTTTTCTCCAGAGCCTCTGATGGTGAGGATGTTGTGCTGCTGATTATGGCCAGGTTGCGGTCCTTGGGCAAGCACGGTACCAAATCACCAGGCAGGAGGATAGTCAAGGAAAGCCGGGGTGTAGACAGGCAGCAAGCAAGGGAGGTCAGGTCACACGCCAAGGGATCCAGGAGACAGACGGCAATGACACAGGGGCCACTGCAGGCACAGGGAACACTGGAAACAGCAGGAGGCACAGGGGAAGCAGGGATATCCACGGGCAGACACAGGAAACAATGGAATAAGCAGCAGGTGTTCACAGAACTAGTTCACAGAACTAGAAGCTCGGCATAGAGGAGACACAACTTAAAGGAGACACAAAGGAGACAAGAGCTAGCTAGCGGCATGGACAGAGTTGATAAAGCTTGTAAACAGAGGCACACCCAGCATCAGAACTGCCCACATGCGCAGGGGAGAGATGCCTGTGCTTTAGTGAGGAATAGGTAAGTGTGACAAAGGGTCCACCACAGCAATAGAAGGACATTGTCTTTGAATCTCCTAAATGGCTACCTTCTCTGCCAGTTGGTTTAGGGCAAATAATGGTGTCTGGGGAGGACTGACAGAAGACCATAAACTCACAAAAGCAGAACAGGGAAAACAATAGGAAGTCAAACAGTCCAAGGTCAGTTATCAGGTGATCTACAGAAACACAGTACAGGTGAGTTCAGCAGAAGCAAGTCCAGCAACACAGCTAAGGGTCACAGCAAGTCCAGCAACACAGCTAAGGCATTGCTGTAAGAGGATAAACTGGGGAGTAAACAGGGCAGGCTG
>NC_092864.1:68566185-68594466 GCF_032062135.1 Pyxicephalus adspersus | reverse complement strand
TGGTGAAGGATTTGGAGAGTATGCTATTAATTCTTACAGAGACTAAAGGTATAGAAAAAATGGACTTAATTTCAAACTAACAAATTTTGTCCTAGGTCAACATAAGACAGAGTCAGATCTTTGTCATACTTGGAGAGACAGAGCCTCTAGGGGGGAACTACGGGTTGCACAGCAGTGGTGTGAGCCCTGAGAAGGGCCAAGGTACACGATCAATGCAGCAACCAGGTTTTCTCTAGAACCTCTAGTGGTGAGGATGTTGCTCTGTTGGTTCCTCTCAGGCACACTTGGATCACCGCAAACACAGATGAACGCTGGAACAGCACAAGGTAACAGGTAGGGAAACACAAGGCTGGGCAGTAAGGGATTAACACAGGATCAATCAACAGGTGTGGAGCAAATGCTCAGCAGAGCTAGTGGGCTTGAAACTAGAGGATACATGTTGCACAAATGCTGAGTGCTGTGGCTGAGCTAGCTAAATAGCCAGGGATGATTAAGAGGCTATTTCCTGATTGGCCAGCCAGATGGGCAATACTGATAAAACTTGAAAGAGCAGGGTCAGAACTGCGTGCATGGGCAGGAGAGAGGCGTCTAAGTTTTAGCCAGGAAAAGTTAAGTGTGACAATCCATTAACATCCAATCCACCCTATCAAATTATTTCTCTGCCACGGCTACTTTAAACTATCTGTGGGATTGCACCAGGGTACAAATGTTTTGGATGGCTGTACTAAAATATGTCAATCAAATTACGAAAGTGACAATACCCCTTCAACTGTTACTGTGTCTGTTGGGGTGCTGGGAAGAGTTTGCTGACAAACCCCCAAATAGGCGTAAACAAAATTTCTCTATGCCTAGTGGCAGCTAGAAGAACAAATATGCAACAATGAATCCTGACACAGTTATAGCCTCAATCAGACCTGCTAGAGGCAAATGAAACCGATGATATCCCTGTATGCCAGTTTTTTTAACAAATGGTATGACTTTATGTAATACTCTCCACGGATTCCACGGAATTCCAAAAGAATCTTGCACTGCCACTATTATTCCAGTTGGCATGCTCTCAACTTTCTATGGTGAGGGCCTCTACTAAGATCAATACAACCAATAGGTTTTATTAAAGAACAGTACCATAGTTGTTTATGTACCAAACCTCTAGTACTAAAATGAAAGTTGCCTAAAGGATCTTAAATTTAGTCCAGTAGCATGGAGGTAGCAGGCAGTCATAAGAGAATAAGTGCAAGAAGTGCTCACCTGGAATCCAGTAATCATCTCCACAGAGCCAATAATTATCAATGGAAATGAACGATTAAAGACCAAATTGGCCAATAATCGTTGACAAAAAAAGTGCACGACTGGTCAACGATGAGGAGGAACGAGGAATGTTGCTGGAAACGAATGACTGTCCCAGCGGATCTGATTGGGCAATTATCATTTGCTATCTATTGTGTGTACGGTCGTTCAGTGATCGTGGATTGTTCTGTGACACACTTTCTCCTGTACATGTCACTTCTTGCATCGTTCAAACGATTGTATCTAGTGTGTGTACATTATTGGTGGATTATATTCGAAGGATCGTATCTTTTCAGCATGTACAGATTTGTGCACAATATGATCGTTCAAAATCGTTTTTGGGAGTTGATGTGTGCTCGGCACCATCTTGTGCCCCTTTGCTACTGCTATGTAGGATCTGTGTGCAGGAAGTATGCAATGATCTTGCAGGTACTTGCACCCCTGTTTTAGCAGGGAACTTTCCTTGGTCCTTTTATTCCCATCTTGTCGGTTTGAGGTACTTGATAAGAAAAACAAATTCTACTTTTGCCCTACCCACCTGCCTCCTATGCCCTCCCTGGTGTTCTGTGCGTATCCTCCCTACATGGGTATTTTGTATCCTATAGACTTTAACTGCTTTATGTGAATTTTACTGTTGGTTGTATATGATCTGATTGTATCGATCCCATTTCCCTTTCCCCATTAGTTATTCGAATAAAAAAATTTAAATAAAAATTCCCACTTTTGCTGTAGTAAGTTTGCTGTCTACAGAAGGCATTTCTGCTTCGCTCTATGGCCAGGACCCCAACAAAGCACAAATTATTTTTGTGGGACCCCCATTAAATTTATATCTCTGAATGTGACAATTTTTATTGCTCTTTTGCAGCAGAATTTCCGTGTCCTAATGGAATACTGCTGTGTTTCCAGAGATTCTAAATATGTTTTTCTTTTTACTAAAATATCTGAAGGAAGACCTCCTCTAGGCCAGATTGGTGAGATTTCAATTCACAAAGACTTTGTAAGATCGCTTAATTGTAAGATCACTAGGTAAGCTTATAACCAGCATATCCAGTCTGTATAGCTTATAACCAGTCTATCCAGTCTGTCAAAACGATGAAACTCAGGCACCAACCTATTACACATCATGCCAGGCACTCTGATCCAGCAAACCATGCCCACAGAGCGAGGCGCACCCAGCTGTCTGCCTTTAGGACGCACTTTCGCTCTTCATGCTCCTCAGTACACGTGCCCTAAAATCCAAATGAGACATGGCACAGTTCCTGGACACAAAGCAGATTCAGTACCAGCAACAACCTCCCAGAAAAGCAATAAAAAGCCCAAATACCATAGAAGACCAGCCTCCCAAACTAAATCAACCCTGGGTGTACATACAACCTAAAATAAACTGACTTCCAGCGGCCAATGCGCTTATTGACTTGCTTTCCCAACCCCCACCATGCAGCCTCAGTTGCTGAAGGAAATGAATCCTAAATGAATGCCCTCTACCTCTAGGCACTTACGAAAATCTGCCACAAACTGGTAGCATTACAAATACTGGCCCTCCTGATACACCAGGAACAGCCCTCCTGGTAATCCTCCACTGCCTCAACCGAGCAAGCCACCGACCCGGTCAACTGTCCACAACTGGACACAAAACCCCTTACCCCTCTGATCAATCTTGGATTTCCTGATTCAAACAACAATTCCAATACCTGCATATCCCCCATCATTAAGCCTCCTGGCCGATACCAGGCCCAGCTCACCAGCTCCCTCATCCACATTGCTTCTAAAAATGCTAGGCGCTGAAGCGTCCTGACTTTTCCAGGCACAATAATGCCCAAAGTGACAGAACTCTACGCAATATACACAGAGCCCTTTGGACCTTCTTCTAAACTGCTCTGTGGCTGACATCCCAACTGCATTGTTTACTCGGCCGGAGAGGGAGGGTGACTAGACCCAGAAGTTATTAGAATTCTGGAAGGTGCACTCGCTGTGGAAAATCTTTCTAGGTGGTTTTCATGAAGTCTGCAGTCAATTCTAATGGCCAGTTGGTTAGTCTCATCTAAAAAGTCTGGCATACGATGATTGACAAAAATGTCCTTAATGGCATTGGATAGGCCCAGGCAATATTGGGTTCTGAATGCTGGATCTTTCCACTGTGAACTGATGGCTCAGCAGCTGAACTTCCCAGCATATTCCTCTGGTGGTCTGCGACCCCACTGGAAATCACGCAGCTTTGCCTTTGCAAATGATGCCAGGTCTGGGTCTGCATACAGAACACCTATGACTGAAACAATTGTCCACTGAGGTAAGGCCTGGGTACCCCTGAGGCAGGTAAAAGCTCACATCTGGGAATCCCCTTGTAGAAGGGACATGACTGGACCAACTCTCTCAGAAGAAAGATGAGAGTGCTCTCAGAAAGAAATACAGCTTACATGCATACATAAAATTGTCAAAACTGTCAAACTTGAGGCATTCACCTGAATTTTCCTGGCAAAGGAATCTTGAGTTCCACAGAAGGGTGTCATACATGGCGAGACAGGACCACTAGGAGGCATATGGAGGTGGTGCGAGCACTGAGAAGGGCCAAGGAGCAGAGTCTAAGCCGTTACCAGTTTTTTCCAGAGCCTCTGATGGTGAAGATGTTGCACTGCTGGTTACGGCCAGGTTGCGGTCCTTGGGCACACCAAGTTGGTCAAGCGTGGTACCATGTCACCAGGCAGGAGGATAGTCAAGGAAAGCTGGGGTTGAGACAGGCAGCAAGCAAGGGAGGCCAGGTCACACGCCAAGGGTCAATAGCCAGGGATCCAGTTGACAGATGGCAGGAGGCACAGGGGAAGCAGGGATATCCACAGGCAGACAGGAACACAGGAGCAGCACAGGGACCAACAGATTGGACAATGAGGGGTTAACACAGGAGCTGGACACAGGAAACACTGGATTAAACAGCAGGTGTAAAGGAACTAGTTCACAGAACTAAGAGCTCGCCACAACGGAGACACAAAGGAGACACGACTTGTTGGACAAACACAAAATGGAGTCTGAGAGCTAGCTAAAAAGCCAGTGCTGGTTAAGAGGCTATTTTCTGATTGGCCAGCGGCATGGACAGAGTTGATAAAGCCTGGAAACAGAGACACACCCAGCATCTCCAAGGAGAGATGCCTGTGCTTTAGTGAGGAACAGGTAAGTGTGACATTACCCCCCTCTTTTACGGGAACCTCTTGACAAGAAGAGGTGCAGACACATCTGTAGCTGGAACCCACGATCTTTCCTCAGGACCAAAACCTTTCCAGTCTTTTGAAGTTCATGTATCTCATCGACTTTTGATTTTCAAAATTTGGTGCACTTCATATTCCTGAGAAGAATCCGTTGCAAGAGTAGCCAGTGGAGAGGAATGAGAAAAGCGGTTCAGGACCAACGGCTTAAGTACAGACACATGGAAAGCAATGGGCAGCTTGAGATGTGGAGGAAGGCGTAACTTTTAACAAACTGGGTTAACCTTGGCAGAGATGACATAAGGTCCGATGAAGCGTTGAGCAAACTTTTGAGAAGGCACCTTGCAAAAAATATTCCTGGTGGATAGCCAGACTTTGTGCCCAGGTTGGAGAGGATGCGCCTTGCGGCGATGCGGATCCACAAACTTCTTGTAACGGGCAGCAGACTGCTCTAGGTGTTCTGATGTTGAGGCCCAAATACAGTTGGTGTGGATACTTCAGTGGAACAGGGTATTGGAGACAAAATGCAGGGATGTTTGCCGTACACAATAAAAAATGGAGACTCCTTAGTGCTGGTGCAAACATGATTATTGTGAGCAAACTCTGCCCTAGGTAGCAGAGTCACCCAGTCATCATGGTGAGCGGATACCAGGGCTCGAAGATATTGCTCCAAGGACTGAAGAAGTGGGACTGCAGGGGCGCAGGTGGCAGACCTTATTTGAGCACAGACAGCACTGGCCTTGACATAGTCTGTCACATCCTTGTGAAAAAAAATTCCTGGTAATAGTTGGTAAAGCATTGAATAGCCTTAAGGCCGCAGGGTAGTGGCCAATTGGAAATTGCTGCAACCTTTTTAGGATCCATGGAGAGACCTTCTTTGGAAAAAATGTAGCCCAGAAAGGGCACCAGGGGGAGTTCGAAATAAGCACTTTTCCGCTTAGAGAACACATCCTGGAAATCCATATACTGAGTTGGAATGGACGGAGCAACTTCAGGAGTGGAGAAAGCAGGAGGCCTGATAGGTGTGAGCTTGGCCAGGCATGAGGAGTGACACGGGGTTACATTAAGGGTTATAATAAAGATAAGAGAGAGGGGAGAGGGGGCAGCCTTAGCGCATTTTATGAAATATGGTGAAGGATTTGGAAAGTATGCTAATAATTCTTACAGAGGCTAAAGGTATGGAAAAATTGTCCCAGGCAAATATAAGACAGAGTCAGATCCTTGTCATTCTTGGAGAGACAGAGTCTCTAGGGGGGCACTACGGGCTGCACAGAAGCGGTGTGAGCCCTGAGAAGGGCCAAGGTACAGGATCCATGCAGCAACCAGGTTTTCTCTAGAACCTCTAGTGGTGAGGATGTTGCTCTGTTGGTTCCTCTCAGGCACACTTGGATCACCGCAAACACAGAGGAACTCTGGAACAACACAAGGTAACAGGTAAGGAAACACAAGGCTGAGCAGTAAGGGATTAACACAGGAGCTGGACAGGGAAAGCACTGAATCAATCAACGGGTGTGGAGCAAATGCTCAGCAGAGCTAGGGGGCTTGAAACTAGAGGATACATGTTGCACAAATGCTGAGTGCTGTGGCTGAGCTAGCTAAATAGCCAGGGATGATTAAGAGGCTATTTCCTGATTTGCCGGCCAGATGGGCAATACTGATAAAACTTGAAAGAGCAGGGTGAGAACTGCGTGCATGGGCAGGATAGAGGCGTCTAAGTTTTAGCCAGGAAAAGGTAAGTGTGACAATTCATTAACATCCAATCCACCCTATCAAATTATTTCTCTGCCACGGCTACTTTAAAATATCTGTGGGATTGCACCAGGGTACAAATGTTTTGGATGGCTGTACTAAAATATGTCAATCAAATTACGAAAGTGACAATACCCCTTCAACTGTTACTGTGTCTGTTGGGGTGCTGGGAAGAGTTTGCTGACAAACCCCCAAATAGGCGCAAAAAAAATTGGATTTCTCTATGCCTAGTGGCAGCTAGAAGAACAAATATGCAACAATGAATCCTGACACAGCTATAGCCTCAATCAGACCTGCTAGAGGCAAATGAAACCGATGATATCCCTGTATGCCAGTTTTTTAACAAATGGTATGACTTTATGTAATACTCTCCACGGATTCCACGGAATTCCAAAAAAATCTTGCACTGCCACTGTTATTCCAATTGGCATGCTCTCAACTTTCCATGGTGAGGGCCTCTACTAAGATCAATACAACCAATAGGTTTTATTAATTAACAGTACTATAGTTGTTTATGTACCAAACCTCTAGTACTAAAATGAAAGTTGCCTAAAGGATCTTAAGTTTGGTCCAGTAGCATAGGCATGGAGGTAGCAGGCAGTCCATTCAAACTGAAAAATCAAGTGAAATCAGATGAACAGAGAAGAATAAAATGCTGATAGAAGAAACAGAGAGCACCAACAGCTCACGAGTAGGTAGTTGTTATCGAGTATGTCCACCAAGCAATCCATTCCAGATTGATTTTGCTGGTGGAAGTAGACAGGGGACACTTTAAGGTGAATTACATCTAAAGTTGCCGCCAATTAGAACTCTGAGGATCCAGAATGGCCAAATGAGTAGGCCAATCTGGGAAGGCAATCTGCAGAAGCCCAAAAATGCCATTTTGCCATTGTGAAATGCTATCAGCCGGAAGGGAAATTACGACCTGTATTAAAAATCAACACTGCCTTTAAGTCTTGCAGTAATATAATTGAGGCCCCAATAAAGTGGAATAAATCCTGGGTTCTAGCATCACGCATGATATCCTCCTTCACCCGATAGGAGTGTACCCTGCAAATCCCATCCCTGAGGTGGGAGGGGTCCTGGCTTTTAGGCCTGACCCAGAGGGATTCGGACTTCCATCCTACTTCCTAGGTCACATTTAATAGCCACCATTTCCATTCCAAGTGTGTCCTCCACATGCTTCATGAAGTCCTCAAAATACTCTTTTAGTTAGTAAAGCCTTAATGTAAGAGTTCTTATCCCATTCCTTCTGTGACAACTGTTATGCCTGTGAGGAACTATGAGCACATCCTGAGTCTCCCCTGGGGCTATCAATAGATAAGAGAATAAGTGCAAGAAGTGCTCACCTGGAATCCAGTAATCATCTCCACAGAGCCAATAATTATCGTTGGAAATGAACGATTAAAGACCAAATTAGTCAATATTCATTAACAAAAAAAGTGCACAACGACTGGTCAACGATGAGGAGGAACAAGGAATGTCGCTGGAAACGAATGACTGTCCAAACGGATCTGATTGGGCAATGATCATTTGCTATCTATTGTGTGTACGGTCGTTCATACGATTGTATCTAGTGTGTGTACATTATTGGTGGATTATATTCGAAGGATCGTATCGCTTCAGCATGTACAGAATTGTGCACAATATGATCGTTCAAAATCGTTTTTGGGAGTTGATGTGTGCTCGGCACCATCTTGTGCCCCTTTGCTGCTTCTGTGTAGGATCTGTGTGCAGGAAGTATGCAATGATCTTGCAGGTACTTGCACCCCTGTTTTAGCAGGAAGCTGTCCCTGGTCCTCTTCTTCCCATCTTGTCGGTTTGAGGTACTTGCTAGTAAAAACAAATTCTACTTTTGCCCTACCCACCTGCCTCCTATGCCCTCCTGGTGTTCTGTGCGTATCTTCCCTACATGGGTATTTTGTATCCTATTGTCTTATACTGCCTTATGTGAATTTTACTGTTGGTTGTATGTGATCTGATTATATCGATCCCATTTCCCTTTCCCCATATGTTATTCGAATAAAAAAATGTAAATAAAAATTCCTACTTTTGCTGTAGTAAGTTTGCTGTCTACAGAAGGCATTTCTGCTTCTCTCTATGGCCATGAACCCAACAAAGCACAAATTATGTGTGTGAGACCCCCATTAAATTGTTTTGCAGCAGAATTTCTGTATCCTAATGGAATACTGCTGTGTTTCCAGAGATTCTAAATATTTTTTTCTTTTTACTAAAATATCTGAAGGAAGACCTCCTCTAGGCCAGATTGGTGATATTTCAATTTACAAAGACTTTGTAAGATCGCTTAATTGTAAGATCACTAGGTAAGCTTATAACCAGCATATCCAGTCTGTCGTAACGATGAAACTCAGGCACCACCCTATTACACATCATGCCAGGCACTCTGATCCAGCAAACCATGCCCACAGAGCGAGGCGCACCCAGCTGTCTGCCATTAGGATGCACTTTCGCTCTTCATGCTCCTCAGTACACGTGCCCTAAAATCCAAATGAGACAAGGTACAGTTCATGGGACACAAAGCAGGTTCAGTACCAGCAACAACCTCCCAGAAAAATAATAAAAGGCCCAAATACCATAGGAGACCAGCCTCCCAAACTAAATGAACCTTTGGTGTACATACAACCTAAAATGAATTGACTTCCAGTGGCCAATGCGCTTATTAGCTTGCTCCCCCAACCCCCACCATGCAGCCTCAGTTGCTGAATGAAATGAATCCTAAATGAATGCGAAGTGTAAGCCCTTGGGTTCATTCCCCTCTACCTCTAGGCACATACGAAAAACTTCCACAAGCTGGTAGCATTACAAATTTTGGCCCACCTGATACACCAGGAACAGCCCTCCAGGTAATCCTCCACTGCCTGAACTGAGCAAGCCACCGACCTGCTCAACTGTCCACAGTTGGACACAAAACCCCTTACCCCTCTGATCAGTCTTGGATTTCCTGATTCAAACAATGTTTCCAACCCCTATACCTGCATATCCCCCATCATTAAGCCTCCCAGTATTTATCACTCCTTTTATTTATACCATATTTTCTGAATACATCTGAGCAGCAACTCTAAATGAACTGGTGTCTGTGTCTGTTCTCTTATGGTTGTAATATTAATCTAATAGCTGATGTTTCTTCTGTTTCTTCTTCACAGTCTTCTTGAACCCTGGCAATGTCCTCAGCTTCAGCTTCAATGCCCCCCCCCCCTTCCTCTAGCAGGGTGTTCTTTTGCACAGCACACACAGCAGCCTGCCTCAGCCTGCAGTAGCTGACAGTCACCCCCCTCCATGGCTGCTTACCTGTGTGAAGCCATGCGCACCTCCGCTCTCCTCTTCTTCTGCTGGCTCCTGCTGCACTCGCTTCTGGGTCACCAGGTTCCTAGGACTCCTGGCTGCCTCTGGCCAGCAAATGTCCCTGAGTTAAACACTTGCCATGCCCACCCACCATGCGGTGGTTTTTCTCCTACCCTGTGGGCTTTGCCGATGCCAAGGATTCCCCCCAGGTTGCAGCTCCGCCCTAGCACACAAGAACCTGGCAGGGGAGCCTGAAGGGTCCTAAGAGGGGCTCCCAACACAGTGCTAAACTCACGGGGAGGTATTTGGACTCAAAGCTGTGGATGTGACTTACAAATTAGCCTATAAATAAAACTTAGAGTCCTCCACTTCATAAGCAATAGCTACTCACATCATTTCACCACCATGCCTAAGTGGACAGCTGAAGAGAGATCCACCATCCAGTCTGTGTGGCAGAGTAAAGTAAAAATTAACCAGCATGGACAAGAAGCTCTTACCAAGTATAATATTTTGTTTCTACTTTTTTCCCATGCTACTGGATGTTCTGTTCCTGAATTATTTATCAGTCTTGCACTGATTTCTTAGTTCATATTTTACATTTATAATTTAATTTAATATAAATATTTTTTTAATACAGTTAAGGGTTTTTTAAATTGTGAAAGGACTTGGACCTTCATTACTTCAATCCATCAAGACAAAAATTGTGGGTAGCAGGGGCCACTAGGTCAGAAAATACAGACAGCCATAAGAACCACATAGAAGTGTTCAAAAGTGGATGGATGGAATTTTGCATTAAATAATGAAATTGTAGACAATAATAAAATATATCCAAAACCATTTTTAGATCTTGGTAGTGAAGGATAGAATTGGTGGTATTTATCGATATGAAGTCTGAGTCACCATTGCCACATTACAAAGAAGACATAGAAAATCCTAAATTCTCAGTTGCTGCCAAAACAGGGTAGGGCTAAGGTAAGCACCCCCCACTCCTTCCAAATATGTTGGCCATAGTTATTTTTTATTCTGTGCAACAATTTATTTACTGATATCTTTACTCAAATTTTGTTTTAAAATATGTTAATGTTTATTTTCCTAAGAAAACTAGGTCATTTTCTGCAACACATATAATGAATTAAATCTTTTGGCTTTAATCATTTTTTGTAATTTCTATCGTTGCACAGACATATATGTATGAACTGTAAACTTATACCAGTTATTATATGTGCTCCATGCTACCCATGAAGATGTATTTATTAATTGCTGATGTATATATCCAAATATCTGTAGATTTTTTTTGAAGGTTTATTTGTTTTCTTTAGGTTTTCCTAGGCTGTTAGTATTCTACTAACACACAAAATAAAGTTTGATTGCTTTATTTTGACCAAACTGACCTCGCCAATTTTGTAAGAATGTTTGAAGTCTGACTAAAGTCTGACTAAATTAACAGGGGATGGTAAAACCCTTTACATTTGTTTTACTGCTGGTCTCCTGGAGAAGATTTCCACACACTTACATTAAACATACTTAATAATCCATGATGCGGAATAATGCAATATTGGTACACAGCAACCAGATCTACTTTTAGCTTTAGGAATTAATAGTGACTACTGATCTCTTCCTGGCTATAATGTTCCCAAACACACTTTTTAAATATTTATGCTGAAATATTTATGATTTGCTTAGGGCAACTCGAGTTGTTAAAAAACGTTAAATAGTCTTATTTATTCCAGTTATTAAAAAACTAAAAAATCTAACACATTTATTTTCCTTTCATAGCTTTTTTTTTTGAAATGTTGGTGAATGTCCTGGCTGCCAGACTTGGACCTTCCTTCACACCTCGGGACCAGAGCGCAATTGAGAATTTCTTTGATGTCATGGTTGATGGTCTTAGCAACATTACCCAGAATTAAACATGTACAAAAAGCAGCAAAGTCTTCACTGGGGCTGTGTATCCTTGTGTGAACATTTTGTAGTACATATAATAAAATATTTTGTAGTCCATAATAATAAGGGAGGTGAGGGAAAAGGTTTAGAAATAGATTTTCCTAATATTTTTTTTTACCTGGTCTCAGGGAGAACTGGGTGTATTCAGATACCTACCACTTTCATGGCTGAGACAGATTTCTGTGAGTTAATTAAGATTAACAGATTAACACAAAAAATGGATCATGAGTAAAAGTTCCTGTACACATTTTCCAATAGAATCCAATGTGAAAATTTTATGGTAATTCTTGGGAGGAAACATTGAGTTTCACAAAAGTAAGGCCCATAGTTTATAGACACACTTTTTTTTTATTTCATATTATCATCTCATTTTCCAGCTCCAGCACTCATGTCATATAACATTTCAGAGCCACAAATTAAGACTATCAGTGCTGAAAAATGTTTGTTTGTCTGATACTGTAATTACAAGTCTGGACAGGTATATAATGTCTATTAGCTGTCACTGACTGCGGGCCCCACTTTGAACTATTTCTGAATTGTGAATTATCTCCACTCAGGGCCACCAGCCTAACTTATCCTATTAGGACTGGGGCAACGGGGAATGCCTCCCTGCATCTCTTTCTCCGTGTGCTCTCTGCAAATATAATTTGCCAAATCTGACTTTGCCAGTCTGTAGTCAGACTTGATAGAAATGGACGGGTGTTTTAACAGAGACACAAAACAGTGCCGTATTTTTTTAAAGCCAAGCACTGAAATTTCACTGCACATTATAGAGTTCATAGCCATGTCACAAATTTTCCCCTGAAAGAGATTACAACCTCAATGTACCTACTATAGTCTAAGGCCAATTTGTAGGTGGAAACTATGTAACCTACCAATATGTAACCAAGAAATACTCTATGCAGATAGTGACCTGGCTGAGATTCAATCCCATTAAAAATTTGACAGGGGTTTCAACACTCTCCCACTCAGAATTATAAAAAATATTTTGCATTTACATATATTTCAATAACAGCAAGAGCATATTATATGTTAAAGGTGTCTCACAATATGATTCATAAGTGACAACAGTTGTCTAAGAGATTATGCTAACATAAAAAAAAAAAAAAACAAATTATAAAAGGGGAAAAAAGTTGAAAGAATATACATCAGCGTATCTGTAGACAGAATAACAAGGTGAAGAAATGAGTAATCACTGTGTCCCAACCAGGGACTAGTCATCCACTAGTTCAAAAAGACCATTATCATCTGGATCCTGGCTTGGGTGGCAAAAGTTAATGTTAATAAACAGGTCATAAATACTGTAGGGGAAGAAAGGTGGGAAATTGTAGGAAATAAGCAACGTTAAAGTCATGAGGTAGTTTTTTTAAAGTAAATTTTTGGTAAAGTTTTTTTTTTAAATAAAATAAAAAATGAGAGGATATAGTTTAAATACAGAAAAAATGCAAGTGAAGAGACAACAAAACATAAGAATTCAATGGAAAATTTGGGAAGGTACACTTATTTCCAAACATCAAAGGGGTCTTAATGGGAGACCTCACCTGAAATTTAGCAACTCTATCCTGTAAGGTGGCTGTCAGGTATTCCATTAGGGGGATATCTTGTACCCTGTCGTACAGTGCTTCGAGAAACAGAGGCACATTTGGTTTCCAGTGGCATGCTACAAGAGTACAGGCGACCAGCAGAGTATGTAAGATTCATTTTTGTATCACTGGTGGCGTCTGAGTTACTGGCAAGCCTAGGCATATCCAAAATCCGGGCTGGGGGCCAATTGCAGCTTGTGTTCAGATTTCCACCAGCCCGCAACCTCAGTCATCACAGAGAATTCCCAACGTTATTATAGTGGGCGTATGCTGTATGGACCAAACCCACTCTAATTCCAAGAACGTGCTCTAAAAATCTACCAGGGGGCGTGTACAAATGAGCGTGTACCATTACGTCATCGTCAGTCTTATAAAATGTGTTCCAGTGTGTTCCTGTCAGCCCCACATTGTCAGCACAATGACTTACCAGTAGGGAAGAGTCACTGAAGAAATCCTGGAGTATGGTACCATGGGAACAGAATCTTTAGGTAATGCAAATGAACCTTTTGTTAGCAGAGGTCCAGCTGGAAAAGGGGCTTTATCTGCACATTAAAACAGAGATATCTCAGTGAATGTACTGATATGATAAATGCAAACTCTACAAACTGTAGATAATCTGCCCTCTCCTCCTGGTGATCAAAAGTAAAACAATTGAGGTACTGCTACATTAGATTAGTTTGCTCCCTTGGTCTGATCGTTAGTTTTAGAAGCAAAACCTGAGACATGCAAAAGACAGAAAAATACCCATGTGTTTGCAGAACAAACTCCAGAACTGAGAGATGAAGATCATTCTCTTCTCAGAGACCACATTGTCAGGGATACCATGCAATCTAAACACATTTTAAATAAACAATTGTGAGCGTTTTTTACCTTCTTCAGTGGAATCCACTATGAAAACCATGACAATGTGGGACCATGGCCTGTATGGAGAAGGCAGTGGCTGGAGCTATTTTACTACAAGCACAGACTGTCCAAGCTTTAACATAAGCTTTAGTATCTTCAATAAGTGCAGGCCACCAAACCAGAAAATTCCATTAGTGCCAAGGTCTTTTTTCCTTTGGGTGCCCAGTAGTTTTATTTTCATAAATCTGTTGGATGACCTGAGGACTGAGAGCAATGGCACATACAAGCAACCTGAGGGTTTGTCTGGAGGAAAGTCTAACTGGTGAAGTGCTAAAAGGACAGAAAGGTCTGGTGAGAGATGATTATTGATAGTACCCTGAATATACCGCAAGAAGGGAGAATGGATTAAGGACTGGAATCAGAGCCTGCTTCAAAGAAACTATGAGATAAGGCATCTGCTTTACCATTTTTAGACCAAGGTCTGTAAGTAATAAGGAAATTTAATCTTGAAAAAAAAAATACTAGTTGCGCTTGCCTAGCATTAAATTTCATAGCCCCCTGGTGGAAATACATGTGTCAGAAATGGCTAATGTTTGACACAAAACACTTAGGGGCTGCTTAATTAAAAGGTAGTACTTATCTTTATTGGATGCATGCAATGGTCCAACACAGCAACAGTTGCAACAGCAAGAATACATGACGGGTTTACCCCAGGGAGTGACAATTTTCATACCATCTAACTGGGAAGAATTAGACAGGAAGAAAACTGGCATTTTTTTCTTTACATATTTCCAGAAAATGTCAGCATGAGTACTGAATTCTATGGTATCTGTGGTTAACAATTATACACTGATCTTAACAAACCTGCTTATTTTGGCCAAACCTCTTTGTTACATTATACTGAAAAAAAAACATTTGTTTGAATGATATTACATTTTGTATATTACCAGCGGCTTTCTTTCTCATTACCTGTCATGGCATAACAGCCACAACTTTACAAATTCACAAATCCACCTGTACATCCACAATACATGGATTCAGTGTTCCATGTTTTTGTATTTAACTTGCTTAAAAAGATTACCTTAGGTGGCTCTCTAGTAGTAGCTAGCTTACCATGCCTGCTACACTCCCTCCATATAATCCAAATGTTTATGGTCTGTATATACAATCACCTCTAGCCAATGGTCTTATAAGACTAATTTGACTGCCAAAAGCTCTCCAATATCCTAATTTCATTCTGATGGAGAGAACCCAATGGAAAAGAAGTCATAGGGATGTAATATTTCTGGATTTCTGGAGTACTGAGACAGGATTGTCCCCACTCCTATTTCAGATGCATCAACCTCCACATAGAAGGCTTTATGGACATCAGGATGTAGAAGTATAAGAGCAAAACTTTGACTACCGGTAGTAGTAGACTACCAGGAAGGATCTGCCTCTTTTCATGTCATGTCATGTTAGTAAAGGGAGCTATCAAGGTGGAAAAATTCCTAAACATTCTATAGAAATTGGAAAAGCCCATAAACCTCAAGTTAGTGAACTGGAGCCAGTCAAATACATTGATAGGCTTGGCTGGGTCTATAGTCAGGCCACAATTTTAAAAACTGTACCCAAGAAATGGAACTTGTTGAACCTCAAACACACACTTTGCGAGCTTGATGTAGCGACAGTTATGCCCGAGTTTCTGGAGGACAACCTTAACATGAGCTCAATGTCAAACTAATAAAGAAGAAAATATAGGTATGTCATCTAGATAAATCCCCACATATTTAATAAGAACATTTCTAAAGATGTTGTTTATGACGTCCTGGAAGAATGCTGGGGCATAGCACAGAACAAATGGCATTTCCAGGTACTCATAATGCTCATCCCAAGTATTATAAGCCAACTTTCATTGACTTCCCTGCTAGATTCTAAACAGGTTGTAGGTTCTTCTCAGGTCCAGTTTAGTAACTTTTTGTACCCACAACCTTGCCAAGAGGTCATCAATAGATGGTATGGGGTACATTTATTTTCCCTAAATCTCTGTAATCAATACAGAGAGATTTAGACTTTCTCAGACTTCCATCCTTTTTCTCTAGCAAAAAGAAGCCATCCCTAGCAGGGGAAGAGGAGAAGTTATTCAACCCCTTTTCCAGGTTCTTATTAATATAGGCCTTCATGGCTAGATTTTCAGGACCTCTGAGAATACAGAGATGTCCAAGGAGTGACATGGTAGATGGAAAAAAACCTACTGGGCAGTCATGAGGCTGGTGAAGTGAAAGAACGTAAGCGACCTGAGGAGAAAACTCCATATTCAGCAAAAGCTGAATATGGAGTGGACAATTTCTCTAAAATTGCACTGGCAACAAAGAGAGGCATGGAGTTTTTTGCCGTACATAACAAAACATCTGTCTACTCATCTGACAATTTACCAG
The DNA here is from genome assembly GCF_032062135.1 of Pyxicephalus adspersus. NCBI lineage: Eukaryota > Metazoa > Chordata > Amphibia > Anura > Pyxicephalidae > Pyxicephalus > Pyxicephalus adspersus. The sequence goes on along the minus strand of NC_092864.1, from coordinate 68,578,146 downwards.
ATTCACTATCAAATATGTCTGTGTAACCATGGCACTCTCAAAATTACTTTTGACTTATACTGCTTTATATGAATGTTGGAGTTGTTGGAGCTTACCCCTTGGTGTATCCTTTTCCATTGTACTAAACTTCCACTGGGCAGTTATAGGCGTTCATTGATACCGTTTCTTCTTGATGCAGCTAAAGCACAGTACCTAGATATTGGAGGGACCCTAGCGAACCTTCATTGAAAGGTTGGTTGCAATTGGTGGAGGAGGTTTGTAAGATTGAAGAGGGGTACCATGATTTTCAGGATATGACTTTAAAATTCAATGCCATCTGGGCTCCTTGGATTTTATTTAGAGATAAAGCCTGTTTGTTCAACATCATGAGTCGAGATCAATGTATAAGGCTAATATGTTGACGATATATATGGTAAACCTTGAGTTTCCTGATTTTTCTTTGTATCAGACCATCAAAGGTATTAGGTAGATAATTGCTGGATACATTTATTTTAGATTCATTCTTATCGGATATTATTGTCTGAATAGTATAGGATAAATTTGAAGGACAGTCACTTGGATTGCTGTTTTTGTTTTGAATGTTTTGTTGGATACATTAATTTTAGATTCATTCTTATCGGATAATATTGTCTGAATGGTATAGGATAAACTTGAAGGACATTCACTTGGATTGCTGTTTTTGTTTTGAATGTTTTTGTTGGATACATTTATTTTAGATTCATTCCTATCGGATAATATTGTCTGAATAGTATAGGATAAATTTGAAGGGCAATCGCTTGGATTGCTGTTTTTGTTTTGAATGTTTTGTTGGATACATTTATTTTAGATTCATTCCTATCGGATAATATTGTCTGAATAGTATAGGATAAATTTGAAGGGCAATCGCTTGGATTGCTGTTTTTGTTTTGAATGTTTTGTTGGATACATTTATTTTAGATTCATTCCTATCGGATAATATTGTCTGAGTAGTATAGGATAAACTTGAAGGACATTCGCTTGGATTGCTGTTTTTGTTTTGAATGTTTTGTCATTCGTATGTTAGTATGTGTTTTTACATATATTCATACAAAGGGGTGTATAAGTATGCAGAATTTTTTTCCCCCCTCACGTATTGTTAGTAGGCCAATATTCATGCACAGATATATAAGGTCATTAGAGGCCCTTTCCTCACCCCCACCCCTTTTTTCTTCTCCCCTCACGTTTGTTAGTAGGTTGATCTTCACGTGCGGGTATATAAGGCCATTAGAGGCCCTTTCTTCATCCCCACTTTTGTTTTTTTCCCCCACGTTTGTTTGTTAGTAGGTTGATTTTCACATGCAGATATACAAGGCCATTTAATGCCCTTTCTTCACCCCCACCCTTTTTTTTTTAATTTTTTTGGTCACAATTGTTAGTAGGTTGTTATTCACACACAGATATATAAGGCCATTAGAGGCCCTTTCTTCACAAAAAGAAAATGTTATATTTTTTTTCTTGGAATACTTTGTATTATAAGTGTATTGTTTTATTTTTTCATAATAATTTGTTTTTTATATGTATAATGTATGTGTTTTTGTATAGTATGGTTTTGTTATTTAGTTGTATATATAAGCAAAATTTATTAAAATTAAATAATCAATAGCAAGAGGTATTAGACACTGAAACATCTGTATTTTTTATATAGTAGGACAGATTTTTTTTTTTTACCGAATGCTCTTCTTTTGTTAATAGCAAGAGGTATCAAACACTGAAATATCTGTATTTTTTGAGAGTAGGACAAAAAAGCTGGCTTATTTGGTACATAGGAACAGGTAACATCAAAAACTGCAATATCTGTAAAAATACAGATATACAGAAGACTCCTAACCTGTCCCTGTCACAATCCACGTCTCTCCCTGCTTCTATCCTTCACACAGAACACAAGATGGAGTAACTAACCCCTCCCTCCTTCCCTGTATATATGCCTGTGCTCAGATCTCTCCTGATTGGTCTGCTGGGCCTTGCTGTGCATCCTGGGAGCAAATGATTCGCTCCCAGCCGCGCCATTCCCGCTGGAAATAGTGGCTGTTCCCACCCCCTGCTTTTTCCCTCATTTGTTTGATGAGGACACGACCTCATGGCGAATCACAAGGCTGCTCTCGCTTAAATGTTCGGTAAGCGAGAAAGGCCCGATTCACCATGAGATCAAACTTACAAATCTCTCTCATCCTTAAATATAACAAGTAATATGCATTAATATCGAAGGGTGGGGGGTATGAACATCCTGTAGGACTAGTGGAGTTTCTCTTTTTTGTTAATAAGAACAAAGGCAATGGTCACCTGGGGAGGTTTGAAGAGATTCCCAAGATATCAAGGCCATAAATTGTTTAGGAACATCAATCACTCAGGATTCTTGAATAGTCATTTATCACTTCATTTAATTACTTTTCTGTACCACGTATTTTACTTTGAATAAATTATGCGATATTTTCTGAATAAATCAGAACAGCAACTCTATATGAACTGGTGTCTGTGTCTGTTCTCTTATGATTGTAGTATTAATCTAACAGCTGACGTTTCTTTATGAAATAGATACATTTTTTCTTGACCATTGCCAAGCTAGCTTCTTTACAGTCTTCTTGAACCCTGGCAATGTCCTCAGGTTCAATGCCCCCCCCCCCTTTCCTCTAGCAGGGTGTTCCCTTGTACAGCACACACAGCAGCCTGCCTCAGCCTGCATTAGCTGACAGTCACCCCCCTCCATGGCTGCATACCTGTGTGAAGCCATGCGCACCTCCGCTCTCCTCTTCTTCTGCTGGGTCGTGCTGCACTCGCTTCTGGGTCACCAGGTTCCTAAGACTCCTGGCTGCCTCTGGCCAGCAAATGTCCCTGAGTTAGACACTTGCCATGCAGCTGTGCACCCTGCACGGGGTCACCTGAGAACCTGATAGAGAACCTGAATCTGATTTTTCTCCTACCCTGTGGGCTCTGCCGATGCCAAGGATCCCCCCAGGCTGCAACTCTGCCCTAGCACACAAGAACCTGGCAGGGGAGCCTGAAGGGTCCATAGAGGGGCTCCCAACACAGAGCTAAACTCACAGGGAGGTATTTGGACTCAGGTGCCTCAAAGCTGTATATGTGACTTACAAATCATCCTATAAATAAAACTTAAGAGTCCTCTTCTTCTTCATAAGCGGTAGCTACTCACATCATTTCACCACCATGCCTAAGTGGACAGCTGAAGAGAGATCCACCATCCAGTCTGTGTGGCAGAAAGTAAATATTGAACAGGATGGACAAGACGCTCTTACCAGGTATAACATTTTGTTACTACTATTTTTCATATCTCTTTTCTATGCTACTGGATGTTCTGTTCCTGAATTATTTAACAGTCTTGCACTGATTTCCTAGTTCATATTTTAACATTTATCATTAATTTTAATATAAAAAAAGACTTTTTATTAGTGTGAAAGAACCTGGACCCTTCATTACTTAAATCCATCAACACAAAAACTGTGGATAGCAGGGGCCACTAGGTCAGAAAATACAGACAGCCATAAGAACCACATAGAAATGTTAACAAAATGGATGGATGGAATTTTGCATTAAATAATGAAATTGTAGACAATATTAAAATATATCCAAAACCATTTATAGATCTTGGTAGTGAAGGATAGAATTGGTGGTATTTATCAATATGAAGTCTGAGTCACCATTGTCGCCTACATTAAAAGACATAGAAAATCCTAAATTCTCAGTTGCTGCCAAAACAGGGTAGGGCTAAGGTGAGCATTTTTTACCCCCCAATCCTTCCAAAATTGTTGGCCATAGTTATTTTTTAATCTGTGCAACAATTTATTTACTGATATCTTTACTCAAATTTTGTTTTAAAATATGTTAATGTTTATTTTCCTAAGATAACTAGGTCATTTTCTGCAACATGTATATTGAATGAAATCGTTTTGGCTTTAATCATTTTTTGTTATTTCTATCCTTGCACACACATATATGTATGAACTGTAAACTTATACCAGTTATTATATGTGCTGCATGCTACCCATAAAGATGTATTTAATAATTGCTGATATATATATCCAAATATCTGTAGATTGGTTTTGAAGGTTCATTTGTTTTCTTTAAGTTTTCCAAGGCTATTAGTATTCTACCCCTGTAATGAAATGTTCTCTTCAATTTGTGGTAGGCTGCTCATAGTCCATCCCTGGACCCAGAGGTTCTTTAGCAACTCTGAAAATGTTTCCACCCCAGCTGTTATTGCTGGTAATGTTAAAGTGCAAGAGCATACCAGGAGATTTTTGGGAGCCATTGGTGAAACTGTTAAGGACCTAGACAATGTGAAGAGTTCTCTGCAAAGCCTCAGTGATATCAATGCTCACGAACTGTTTGTGGATCCTAGTAACTTAAGGGTATACATAATAATTTGTTATATTTCACAAAATAAAGCTTGATTGCTTTATTTTGATCAAACTGACTTTGCCAAGTTTGTAGTGTTTGAAGTCTGACTAAATTAACAGCGGATGGTAAAACCCTTTACATTTTTCACTGCTGGTCTCCTGGAGAAGATTTCCATACACTTACATTAAACATACCTAATAATCTATGATGCAGAATAATGCTAATTATATTGGCACACAGCAACTAGATCTACTTTTAGCAGCTTTAGGAATTAATAATGACTACTGATCTCTTCTTGGCTATAATGTTCCCAAACACAATTTTTAAATATTCATGCTAAAATATTTGTGCTTTGCTTAGGGTAACCCAAGTTGTTAAAAACTGTTAAATAGTCCTATTTATTCAAGTTATTAAAAAACTAAAAAATCTAACACATTTTTTTTCCTTTCATAGCTTTTTTTTTAAATGTTGGTGAATGTCCTGGCTGCCAGACTTGGACCTTCCTTCACACCTCAGGACCAGAGCGCAATTGAGAAGTTCTTTGCTGTCGTGGTTGATGGTCTTAGCAACAGCAACCAGAATTAAACATGTACAAAAAGCAGCAAAGTCTTCACTGGGGCTGTGTATCCCTGTGTGAACCTTTTGTAGTACATAATAAAAAATACATAAAACAAGTTCCTTTTTGTAATGTTATATTTATTTGTAAAGGCTAAATTAACTATTTGACCTGTCACTTTAAAAAGGTTTAGGTGTACTTATTAGTTGAGGTGAGGGAAAAGGTTTAGAAATAGATTTTCCCAATATTTATTTTTACCTGGTCTCTGTTAGGGAGAACTGGGTGTATTCAGATACCTAGCCATATCATGGCTGGGACAGATTTCTGTGAGTTAAAAAAATACACCATGAAATGATAGAACAGGGCAGGCTGGATTATGGTGGCTTACAGCCTGGGATAGCTGGCTAGATATTTGTCTTCTAACAGTGGTCTTGTTAGTGTCCCACTAGCTAAGATTTTCTATCCTGTTTGTTGGATCCCACAACTTATGGAGAAGGCCTGAACCAATGCAAGGATCCTATTTTTATGAAGAGAATCGGATTTAGATTGGACAGGGCACAAAAAAGGGTTGAGGGTTATAATAAAGATGAGGGGGGAGAGGGGTCAGCCTTAGCACATTTTATTAAATATGGTGAAGGATTTGGAGAGCTATTAATTCTTACAGAGACTAAAGGTATGGAAAAAATGGACTTAATCCAAACTAACAAATTTTGTCCTAGGTTAACATAAGACAGTCAGATCCTTGTCATACTTGGAGAGACAGAGCCTCTAGGGGGCACTACGGGTTGCACAGAAGTGGTGTGAGCCCTGAGAAGGGCCAAGGTACAGGATCTATGCCACAACCAGTTTTTCACTAGAACCTCTAGTGGTGAGGATGTTGCTCTGTTGGTTCCTCTCAGACACACTTGGATCACCTCAGACACAGAGGAACACTGGAACAGCACAAGGGAACAGGTAGGGAAACACCAGGCTGGGCAATAAGGGGTTAACACAGGAGCTGGATGGGGAAAGCACTGAATCAATCAACAGGTGTGGAGGAAATGCTCAGCAGAGCTAAGGGGCTCGACACTAGAGGATACATGTTGCACAAATGCTGAGTCTGAGTTAGGTAAATACCCATGGATGATTAAGAGACTATTTACTGATTGGATGGCCAGATGGACAATACTGATAAAACTTGAAAGAGCAGGGTCAGAACTGCACGCGTGGGCAGGAGAGAGGCATCTGCGATTTGGCGAGGAAGAGGTAAGTGTGACAATCCATTAACATCCAATCCACCATATCAAATGATTTCTCTGCCACAGCTACGGCTAAAAGTATCTGTGGGATTGTATCAGTGTACAACAGTTTTATATGGTGGTACTAAAATATATCAATCAAATTACAAAAGTGACAATACGACTTCAACCATTACTGTGTCTGTTGAGGTGCTGGAAAGAGTTCACTGACAAACCCCCAAATAGGTGTAAACAAAATAGGATTTCTCTTTGACTAGTGGCAGCTAGAAGAACAATTATGCAACAATGAATCCACCCAAAGCCACCCAAACTAGACACAGTGATAGCCACAATCAGACCTCCTACAGGCAAATGAAACCGATGATATCCCTGTATGCCAGTTTTTTAACAAATAGTATGACTTTATGTAATACTCTCTTGATTCCGCAGAATTGCAAAAAATCTTGCATTGCCACTGTTACTCCACTTGGCATGCTCTCAACTTTCCATGGTGAGGGCCTCTACTAAGATCAAGACAACCAATAGGTTTTATTAATGAACAGTAACGTAGTTGTTTATGTACCAAACCTCTAGCTACTAGAATGAAAATTGCCTAAAGGATCGGAAGTTTGGCCCAGTAGCATAGGCATGGAGGTAGCAGGCAGTCCATTCAAACTGAAAAATCAAGTGAAATCAGATGAACAGAGAAGAATAAAATCCTGACTGAAGGAACAGAGAGCACCAACAGCTCACGAGTAGGTAGTTATTGTTGAGTATGTCCACCCACGTAGTCCATTCCAGATTGATTTTGCTGGTGGAAGTAGATAGGGGACACTTAAAGGTGAATTACATCTAAAGGTCCCGCCAATTAAAAGTCTAAGGATCCAGAATGGCCAAATGAGTAGGCCAATCTGGAAAGGCAATCTGCAGAAGCCCAAAAATGCCAAGAGAATTAGAAGGTCCACCAGCTTGCTGAATGCTGCCATTTTGCCATTGTGAAATGCTATCAGCCGGAAGGGAAATTACGACCTCTATTAAAAATTACTCATCCAGAATGACACCAACACTGGTTTTATGTCCTGTAGTAAGATAATTGAGGCCCAAATAAAGTGGAATAAATCCTTGGTTCTAGCATCATGCATGATATCCTCCTTCACCCGATAGGAACCCTGTACCCTGCAAATCCCATCCATCCTACTTCCTAGGTCACATTTAATAGCCACCATTTCCATTCCAAGTGTGTCCACCATATGCTTCATGAAGTCCTTAAAATACTCTTTTAGTTGGTAAAGCCTCCCATTCCTTCTGTGACAACTGTTATAACTGTGAGGGACTACTGGCACATCCTGAGTCTCCCCTGGGGCTATTAATAGATAGGAGAATAAGTGCAAGAAGTGCTCGCCTGGAATCCAGTAATCAACTCCAATATTTATCGTTGGAAATCAACGATTAAAGGCCGATTGGCCGATAATCGTTAACAAAAAAAGTGCATAACGACTGGTCAACGACGAGGACGAACGAGGAATGTCGCTGGAAACGAATGACCGTCCCAGCGGATCTTATTGGGCAATGATCATTTGCTATCTATTGTGGGTACGGTCATTCAGTGATCGTGGATTGTTCTGTGACACACTTTCTCCTGTACATATCACTTCCTGCATCGTTCTAACGATTGTATCTAGTGTGTGTACATTATTGGTGGACTATATTTGAAGGATCGTGTCGTTTCAACATGTACAGAATTGTGCACAATATGATCGTTCAAAATAATTGTGAATAATCGTTCATCAGTCGTTGATCGGTCGTTAATCGTTCGTTTTCTTACGATAAATTATTGCACATGTGTACCTAGCCTTAGTCCCTTAGCCCACATACTGGTCAGGGGGGCTGGAGTAAACTGCTGTGCTTATCATGCCGCTATGAGGTGATGGAGCATGATTTAGGATTTCTCCCTCTGAGTCTCCCCTCTCTTTCAGGGAGTTGATGTGTGCTCGGCACCATCTTGTGTCCCTCTGCTGCTGCTGTGTAGGATCTGTGTGCAGGAAGTATGCAATGATCTTGCAGGTACTTGCACCCCTGTTTTAGAAGGGAGCTGTCCCTGGTCCTCTTCTTCCCATCTTGTCAGTTTGAGGTACTTGCTAAGAAAAACAAATTCTACTTTTTCCCTACCCACCTGCCTCCTATGCCCTCCCTGGTGTTCTGTGCGTATCCTCCCTACATGAGTATTTTGTATCCTATAGACTTTAACTGCTCTATGTGAATTTTACTGTTGGTTGTATATGATCTGATTTTATCGATCTCATCTGCCTTTCCCCATATGTTAACTGAATAAAAATATTGAAATAAAAATTCCTACTTTTGCTGTAGTAGGATTGCTGTCTACAGAAGGCATTTCTGCTTCTCTCTATGGCCAGGACCCCAACAAAGCACAAATTATGTTTGTGAGACCCCCAATAAATTTATATCACTGAAAGTGACAATTTTCATTACTGTTTTGAAGCAGAATGTCTGTGTCCTAATGGAATATTTTTTTTTAATGAAATATCTGAAGGAAGACGTCCTCTAGGCCAGATTGGTGAGATTGCTTTGTAAGATTGCTTAACTGTAAGATCACTAGGAATAGCTTATAACCAGTCTATCCAGTCTGTCGTAATGATGAAACTCAGGCACCAACCTATTACACATCATGCCAGGCATTCTGATCCAGCAAACCATGCCCACAGAGCGGGGCGCACCCAGCTGTCTGCCATTAGAACGCACTTTCGCTCTTCATGCTTCTCAGTACACGTGCCCTAAAATCCAAATGAGACAAGGTACAGTTCCTGGGACACAAAGCAGATTCAGTACCAGCAACAACCTCCCAGAAAAGCATTAAAAGGCCCAAATACCATAGGAAATCAACCCTTCTTCAACGTTGCCTAGGAACCCCAAGACCAGCCTCCCAAATTAAAAATCAACCTTGGGTGTACATACAACCTAAAATGAATTGACTTCCAGCGGCCAATGCCCTTATTGGCTTGCTCCCCCCCCCCCCCCCCCCACCTATTCAGCCTCAGTTGCTGAATAAAATGAATCATAAATGAATGTGAAGTGTAAGCCCTTGGGTTTAGACCCTCAACCTCTAGGCACTTACGAAGAACTGCCACAAACTGGTAGCATTACAAATACTGGTTCTCCTGATACACCAGGAACAGCCCCACAGGTAATCCTTCACTGCCTAAACTGAGCAGGCCACGACCAGCTCAACTGTCCACAACAGGACACAAAACCCCTTACCCCTCTGCATACCTGCATATCCCCCATCAATAAGCCTCCTGGCCGATCCTACGCCCGGATCACCAGCTCCCCCACCCACATTGCTTCCAAAAATGCAAAACAAAAAGCTTCCAAATAACTTCTTAAAAATACAAAAGTCACCGTGCACCAGCGATCCGCCACCATCTCATCCCTCCGATACCCATTCACTGCTTGAAGCACCATAAAACACTTTGTAAATTCCGCAAAACCCAAGCTTTAAACCAAAACGCTAGGACCACTGAATCCTGCAGCCAGAGCTTGAGAATCCCGGAGCCAGAGAAGGAAAAGACTTTATCATAGACTTTAAAGCTGCGTACACACTTCCAATTTTTGTCGTTGGAAAGGATCTTTCACAATCCTTTCCAACGACAAGGGAGTGCACGATGCATGAACGGTGCTGTACATACAGCACCGTTCTTGCTCTATGGAGAGGGGAGGGGGGACAAAAATTGTGGGTAGCAGGGGCCACTGGGTCAGAAAATACAGACAGCCATAAGAACCACATAGGAGTGTTCAAAAATGGATGGATTCAATTTTGCATTAAATAATGAAATTGTAGACAATATTAAAATATATCCAAAACCATTTATAGATCTTGGTAGTGAAGGATAGAATTGGTGGTATTTATCTATAGGATGTCTGAGTCACCATTGTAAACTATATTAAAAGACAGAAACAATTTATTTACTGATATCTTTACTCAAATTTTGTTCTAAAATATGTTAATGCTTATTTTCATAGATAGATTTCAAGATAACTAGGTCATTTTCTGCAACACGTATAATGAATGAAATATTGGCATTAAAATCATTTTTTGTTATTTCTGTCCTTGCACAGACATATATGTATGAACTGTAATTTAGTGGTCAGTGAAGTGCAAGAGCATACCAGGAGAATTTTGAAAGCCATTGGTGAAACTGTTAAGAACCCAGACAATGTGAAGAGTTCTCTGCAAAGCCTTAGTGATATCCATGCACACAAACTGTTTGTGGATCCTATGGATGCTTCCCTCCATGTTTGTTGTGGCAGTCTCACTGCATGCCAAACAGGCAGCCATTACCCTGTATAAGGCCAGGGCGTGCCTGCATTTACCACTCCTGACAGAGATTTGCTAGGATCACAACCTTTCTGTGCTGCTTGGCTTGTTTTGTCAAAAGTAAAAAAGTGCTTTACTTAGACTGTGTCCCACTCACACTATTAGGCAGATATATTGTTTGATTGTACTGTTTTTGTGCAGTCCTGAAATCTACTGTACTCAGATAGGTAGAGTGTTTCACTGTTAAGGTGCGTACACACTTCCAATTTTTATCGTTCCAATCGAACGACGAACGATCGATTGAGCGAAAAATCGTTCATAAAAAAGTAACCAACGACGCCGACGAACGAGGAAAGTCGCTGGAAACGAACGACCGGACCGACGGATCGGATTGGACGACGATCGTTGAACATCGTTCGTGTGTACGGTCGTTCGTTGATCGTCCATGGGCTGAGCACGCGTAATGAACGAACGTCCGTTCACTTTCCTGTCGTGCACATAGTTCCTCTATCGCTCAAACGATCGTATCTATTGTGTGTACAATATCTACGAACGATCGTGTCGTTAACTCTATGTGCAGGATCGGTGCTATACGATCGTTCGTATATATCGTGCAGGAACGTTCGTCGTTCGTTTTCCAACGATAATAATTGGAAGTGTGTATGTAGCTTTAGCTAGACAGATAGATAGATAGATAGATAGATAGATAGATAGATAGAAACTAAAAAATAAAAAAATACAGATGTTTAATTCTGATACCAGTTGCAATCTATCAAAATAAATATAAACATTTCTGTATTTCTGTAAAAAAAAATACAGATATTTAATTCTGATACCACTTGCAATCTATCAATAAAAATGTCTGTTGTTCTGTAAAAAAAATACAGATACTTAATTCTGATACCACCAGCAATTTATCAAATTAAACAGAAAAATGTCTGTATTTCTGTAAAAAAAATACAGATATTTCATACTGATACCATTTGCTATTAAAAAAGCCATAAAACTTTCTGTATTTCTATAAAATAATACAGATGTTTAATTCTGATACCACTTGCAATCTATCAAAATAAATATAAACATTTCTGTATTTCTGTAAAAAACAATACAGAGATTCAATTATGATACCACTTGCAATCTATCAAAGTAAACAGTAAAATTTCTGTATTTCTTTAAAAAAATACAGATATTTATTGCCGATACCACTTGCAATCTTTCATTAAAAGTATAAAAATTTCTGTATGTCTGTAAAAAAATACAGATATTTCATTTTGATACCACTTGCAATTTATCAAAATAAACAGAAACATCTCTGTATTTCTGCAAAAAAATTCAGATACTTAATTCTGATACCTCTTGCAATTTATCAAAATAAACAGAAAAATGTCTGTATTTCTGTAAAAAAATATAGATATTTCATTCTGATACCATTTGCTATCAAAAAAGCCATAAAACTTTCTGTATTTCTGTAAAAAAATACAGAT
>NC_092864.1:68564442-68565640 GCF_032062135.1 Pyxicephalus adspersus | reverse complement strand
ATTCTGATACCACTTGCAATCTTTCAATAAAAATATAAAAATTTCTGTATGTCTGTAAAAAAAATACAGATATTTCATTCTGATACCACTTGCAATTTACCAAAATAAACAGAAAAATTTCAGTATTTCTGTAAAAAAAATACAGATATTTAATTCTTGCAGTCTATCAATAAAAATATAAAAATGTCTGTATTTATGTAAAAAAATACAGATATTTCAATCTGATACCATTTGCTATCAAAAAAGCCATAAAATTTTCTGCATTTCTGTAAAAAATACAGATATCTAATTCTGATACCACTTGCAATCTATCAAAAAAAAGAGAAAAATTTCTGTATTTCTGTAAAAAAAATACAGATATTTAATTCCGATACCACTTGCAATCTATCAATAAAAATATAAAAATGTTTGTATTTCTGTAAAAAAAAATACAGATACCTCATTCTGATTCCACTTGCAATCTATCAAAATAAACAGAAAAACATCTGTATTTCTGTAAAAAAATACAGATATTTCATTCTGATACCACTTGCTATCAAAAAGCTATAAAACTTACTGTATTTCTGTAAAAAATACAGATATTTCATTCGGATCCTACTTGCTATCTATCAAAAAAGACAGAAAAACTTCTGTATTTCTGTAAAAAAAACAATACAGATATTTCATTCTGATACCACTTGCAATCTATCAAAATAAACAGAAAAATATCTGTATTTCTGTAACAAAAATACAGATATTTCATTCTGTTACCATTTGCTATCAAAAAAGCCATAAAACTTTCTGTATTTCTGTAAAAAAATACAGATTTTTAATTCTGATACCACTTTCAATCTATCAAAATAAATATAAACATTTCGGTATTTCTGTAAAAAACAATACAGATATTTAATTCTGATACCACTTGCAATCTATCAAAATAAACAGTAAAATTTCTGTATTTCTTTAAAAAAATACAGATATTTCATTCTAATACCACCTGCTATTAAAATAGCCAGAAACATTTCTGTATTTCTATAAAAAAAATACAGATATTTAATACTGATACCACTTGCAATCTATCAATAAAAATATAAAAATGTCTGTATTTCTGTAAACAAATACAGATATTTCATTCTGATACCACTTGCAATTTATCAAAATAAACAGAAAAATGTCTGTATTTCTGTAAAAAAAATACAGATATTTCATTCTGATACCA
>NC_092864.1:68545216-68563408 GCF_032062135.1 Pyxicephalus adspersus | reverse complement strand
ATCTATCAAAATAAATATAAAATATTCTGTATTTCTGTAAAAAAAATACAGATATTTAATTGTTATACCACTTGCAATCTATCAAAATAAATATATAATTTTCTGTATTTCTGTAAAAAAAAATACAGATATTTAATTCTGATACCACTTGCAATCTATCAAAATAAACAGAAAAAAATTCTGTATTTTTGTAAAAAAAATACAGATATTTCAATCAGATACCACTTGCTATCTATCAAAAAAGCCATAAAAATTTCTGTATTTCTGTAAAAAAAAACACAGATATTTCATTCTGATACTTCTTGCAATCTATCAAAAAAAATACAGATATTTCAGTTTGATACCACTTGCTATCTATCTAAAAAGCCATAAATTTTTCTGTAGTTCTGTAAAAAATAATACAGATATTTAATTATGATACCACTTGCAATCTATCAAACTAAACAGGAAAATTTCTGTATTTTTGTAAAAAAAATACAGATATTTCAGTTTAATACCACTTGCTATCTATCTAAAAAGCCATAAATATTTCTGTATTTCTGTAAAAAATAAACAGATATTTAATTCTGATACCACTTGCAATCTATCAAAATAAATATAAAACTTTCTGTATTTCTGTAAAAAAAAATTCAAATTTTTAATTCTGATACCACTTGCATATCTATCATCTATAATTCTGATACCATTTGCAATCTATCAAAATAGAACAATTTCTGTATTTCTGTAAAAAAAAAACAAATATTTCATTTTGATACCTCTTGTTATCTATCAAAAAAGCCATAAAAAATTCTGTATTTCTGTAAAAAACAATACAGATATTTAATTCTGATACCACTTGCAATCTATCAAAATAAACAGTAAAATGTCTGTATTTCTGTAAGAAAATACAGATGTTTCATTCTGATACCAGTTGCTATCCATCAAAATAAATATAAAAATTTCTGTAAAAAAAACAGATATTTAATTCTGATACCACTTGCAATCTATCAAAATAAACAGAAACATTTCTGTATTTCTTTAAAAAAAAAACAGATATTTCATTCTGATCCTACTTGCTATCTAAGAAAAAAGACAGAAAAACTTCTGTATTTCTGTAAAAAAATACAGATTTTTTTTGTGATACCATTTGCTATCTATCCAAAAGGACAGAAAATTTTATTTATTTCTCTAATAAAAATACAAATAATTAATTATGAATCACACAGCTCCATTACAAGTGATATAGGCCTCAATGTAGATAGAGGCCCCGAGGGAGGTGCTCAGTAAACAAAATTATCCAGTTTACCAGCTCCATTGCAAGTTATAAACCTCAGAGGCAGAGTAGAGGTAGAGGGCCATGAGAGGGAGGAGTAGAAGGAGATGCTGAAGGCTATGAACGTGCTCTTCCCATCAAGGTGTCAGCAGGCCGTGCAGCAGTTGACGACTAATCAGTACACTCTGCAGAGGGGATGTTGAAATCATTGCCGATCCAAGCCTTATTCATTTTAATAAAAGTGATTTTCTGCGGATAGCCAAATCCGCTTGTCACTCACTACACCCCCAGCTGCACTGAACGCTGCTGCTGGCAGCCGGAAAGGCTGAGCACAAGTCCCTTACAAGCACTTCTTGATAGTGCTGCATTTTAGGTCCCCTGTATTGGGGCAAGATCAGGCTTGTAACGTGAATGAGGCAATGCAATAGTCTTCAGTCTTTGTGTTGTATGCGCGGATCTTTGGCTAGGCACTCCTGCATGAAGGCTGTCATGTGGCTCAAACTCCCCACAGGTGAGGTAATTCTGGACCCACACTCCTGTGGGTCGAACAGCAGAACAGGGTCGTCCTCCTCCTCCGCCTGGTCTTGCCATTCACGGAACATGCCGCCTTGTGTTTGGGTGGATGGATGCCATGTACCCTCAATATTCTCCTCTGCCCCTTCCTCCCCTTCTCCCATGCCTGCAATGTCCTCCTCATCCTCTTCCACCTCCTCCTCTTCCTGGATTTGCGGTGCACTATGCCTAGTAGGCACGCATGTCCAAGATAATGTTTGAAACGTCATCTCTTGATGCAGCGTCCACTCTGTGTTGTATCCGAGATCCACCATCATCTGTTCCAGCAGGCATATGATGGGGATGGTGTCACTGACACAGGCCTGATCTCTGCTAATCATCCTGGTGGCCTCTTTAAAAGGTGACAATACAGTGCACAAGTCCTCAATTTGCAGCCACTCCGCAGGGCTGAAGAAAGGTAGTGTAGGTATACGTCTGAAACAAACAGACTCTGACACGTAATCCACCACCTCTTTCTGTTGTTCAGCCAGCTGCTGCAGCATGTAAAGGATGGAATTCCAACGTGTGGCCACATCACAAATTAACCGGTGCACTGGCAAGTTGAGATTTCGCTGTGAATCCACCAATCTAGCACTGGCTGTGTACGACCGGCAGAAATGCGCTGACAACTTTCTGACCTTCAGCAACAGCGGCTGGGGGCCCGGGTAATTCCTAAAGATGCGCTGTGCTATCAGGTTCATGACATGAACCAGGCAAGGTACGTGTGTGTTTCCCACAACGCAGGGCTGCCAGCAGATTGGCCCCGTTGTCACACACAACCTTGCCTGGCTGAAGTCTGTTGGGAGTTAGCCATATGTCCTCCTGCTTCCACAAGGCACTTAGAATGGCTGCGCCCATGTGGCTGAGGGAACCCAGGCTTTGCAACCTCAGGACTGCCTGGCAACGTCTGAATTGTGCACCGAAATAGCAAACTGCAGGTTGTTGCTGGCAGTGAACAGATGCTGCCGAATGGAAGGTGCTGGGTATCCATGGCAAAGTGTCCCTGGAGGAAGAGGTTGAGGCACAAGAGTTAAAGAAGGAGGTGGAAGTGGAGGTTGAGGAGAAGATTGCATGATGATGTGCTTTGGACGGAGGTAGGTATGCAGGCCTTGCTGCAGCTGCATCTTCCCCTGCTGCCACCAAAGTTACTCAGTGAGCTGTATAGGAAATATATCAGGTTGTCAGGTGCACCTTGCCATGGACACATTGCTCTGCACGTGTTCATGCACAGCATTTTTCTGCAAAATACTGTCACTTAGGCATAAGGTACTGTGGGTTCGTGTAGAGGAATGCGTAACGGAACGCATTGGAGTCCACCAGCCAGTAAGGGAGGAGCTCTAACGCAATCAGCTGTGCAATAACCACATTGATTAGCTTTGTTTTGGGGTCATTTGGGCCATATTTCCTCTTGCACTCCAGCATCTGGGGGATGGAAGGTTGGATGCTGCTAATGCTAACCACAGAAAGATTGGACAATGGGGTAGGATTTGTGGGGGATGGCAATGATGCCTGGTCTTGACTGCTATCAATGCGACAAACAGCAGCCAAACAGCATTGCAGCTCCTGCTCACCGCTGGTGGAGCCTGAAAAAGGTAATGCTCGGCTACATCCCCCACTCAAATTGCTGGCAGCAGCACAGGTAACTTTGGTGGCAGCGGAGGAAGATCGAGCAGTTTGAGCTTGCTTCTTGGGCAGAGGTGGTCGCACAGAGCTCTGTGCTTTGACCAGGTGTTCCCACCAGGTGTTGTCAAAAAATGCCCACAGGGCCCACTGCCACTGTAGGGAGAGTGGGAATCTCATTCATCCCAATAGCTACACCTTCTACACTGTCAATTAAGGATGATGGCCTCAGAACTGCGTAACCACACATGGTGGCTTTGTCATAAATTCTCTTTTCTCTCCTAAATTCTCGCTCTGGAATGGGCTTTACATCCTTATGAAAAGTAAATTGAAGCTGTTGCTGCTGCCACCGCCTGCCCAGTACCCAGCTCTAGATGGCAGTTAATAATGCTGTCCACACTCTCAGGGCCTGCTGCCTCCTTCTCATGCTATTACTGCTGCCGCCTGCCCTCTGCCCGGTACCCAGCTCTAGATGCCAGAATAGACTCAAGCTCAACAGGGTGTTCTTTCCCCGCTGATTCCGCCAAGCCCATTCTGTTTCATGTGGTTTCACTACATAGTAGGTAGGGACAGATTGGAATCTCGCTCATCCATTCATGTCTCCAATAGCTACAGCTTCTACACTGTCCATATAGGTGATGGCCTTAACCTCCAATGCCATCCTTGCTGCTTCTCAGGGCCCACTGCCTCCTCCTCCTCATGCTGTAACTGATGCCGCCTGCCCAGTACCCAGCTCTGGATGCCAGTTACCAATGCTGTTCACGATCCGTCTCAGGGCCCACCGCCTCCTCCTCCTGCTGTTGCCACCTGTCAGTACTCCATTCATAAATATGGCATTACAGCCATCTAGGTGGCATTGATGATGCAGTACACCCAGTTCTAGATGCCAGTTACCAATGCGGTCCCTGCTCCGTCTCAGTGCCCATGGCCTCTTGCTGCTGCCACCTGTCACTTGTAACGTATAACAGAGCTGTGTAGCTGGCTATTTTTTTGACTGAAAGACCCCCCCTCAGAGACCTCTGCCTGTACTCTGAAGCCTGTGTATGGGTTGTAACAGAGCGGTAAAACCTGATAGCTAATTTTTGGACTAGAGGAACCCCCTCGTGCCCCTCTCTGCCTCTACTCGGAGACCATAAAAAATCTGGCATGTTCCCTTGACCGCCCCCATAAAATGGCCTTGCCAGCAACAGAAAAAAAGACTTCCTTATTTTTTTTTTTTACTTGTACAGTGTTGTGCAGAGCTGGGGGAGTCTTGACATATCTTTTTAAATGTATTTATAGGCTGTAGAAGCTCTACACAGTCCAGAAAAACAACCCGAATTTTCCCCCTATTGACTTTAATGGAGTTCGAATTCGACATTCGATCACCCGAATAATTATGCATTATTCAACCGAATAGCGGTCAAATCAAATAGTAAGCTATTCGACCAACACTAGTAATGACCAGTCAAAGCATAGAAAATACTTTTTATACAGCATTTTGATAATTACTGTGTATTAAAAGAGTACTTTCAAAAGTTTGGTTTTGTAAGCTGCCACTTTATAATCTAGTGCAATCTACTGCATTCAAGTGGAGAAAAGGGTGTCTCTGATTGTCACTTTAGGTAATTATAGTATGGTGACCATTGCTACTGTACAAAATCTGATAGACCTGTTTGAAAGATCTGGTATCATTAAACTGGAGATAATTGATCAGCTGACCACGTATAAACAGGCTCAATTTTGGTATTAGTGTTGAAATATAACGTTACACAATACAAAATTCTAAATCCACAAACGTAATTTTTCTCTTTTGATGCTGTTTATGCTAGAACAATGCATACATAGTCCTATATTACTTAGTATTATTACTAGTGATCCAACACAATAAATAAGCTAATAGACTCTATTCCAACCAACATACGAACAACAGGTTGATTTTCTTGATCAACCGAACAGTCCATTCCATTGTTTCAGCAAACCGATCATAATTTAATTCATGATATTACCAAATTCGATTGACCAAAATGATCTAAATCATGTGTAGCCTGAATGGCAAGAAGTTTGATTGCTCAGATTGGAAAATAATCATACAAATATTACTTGATATTATAGGAGCTCTCATCAATGTCTGTTCAGTTGGTACACACTCCAATCCTAATTAAATGAAAGATTGATTCAATGAAAATAAAGTAATGGATTTGCATCTTGATTGGTTACAAAGAACTAGTTGTTTTTCCTTGATTCTTTAAAGTCTGTAGTCAGACTTGATAGAACTGGGCTGCTGTTTTATCTGTTTATAGTCTTGAATAGCATATATACTAAGGCGGTTGTTTGTACTCCTAATCCAGATTCTCCAGAGATTACCAATTGCTTTCTAACATGGAAAAAAGCGAGAGAATTCTAATAGGGATACAAAACAGTACCAATTATTTTTAATACTAAACACGGCTATATTACCCAGTGCTAAGATCGATTTGCAGTGGTGCTGAAAGTTTGTGAACCCTTTATTATTGTCTAAATTTTTATAAAAATGTGATCTGATTTTCAAACAAGTCCTAAAAGTAGATGCAGAAAACCTAGTAAAAGAAATGAAACAAAAATGAATAAACTTGGTCATGTGTTTATTGAAAAGAAATGATCCAATAGTATATCTGTGTGTGGCAAAAGTAAGTGAATTGTGCTTTTAGTATTTGGTGTAACCCTCTTGTACAACAATAACTGCAACTTAATGGTTGTGGTAACTGTTTATCAGTCCTGCACATCAGCTCAGAGGAATTTAGCCCATCCCTCAATATACAACAGTTTCAGCTCCTAGATGTGAGTGTCTTAATATGAACCACTCGCTATATGTCCTTCCACAACATTTCAGTTGTTGCACGGTCAGGACTTTGACTTGACTATTTCAGAACATTTATTGTATTCCTCTTTAAGTATTCTTTGGTGGAATGCCTAAAAGTTCTATTTTGGCTTCATTTGTCCACAAAACATTGTTCCAGTGTCTTTCTGGTTTGTCCAACCATCTAGAGTGCAGTGATTATCTTCTTTCTACCCTTGTTACACATTATTGCTGCTCATTGTTCTCCAGGTGCTAGACTCATGAACATCAATATTCAATATTCACATCAATATGAGACTGGCCTTTAGTTGATTAGAAGTTACCCTGAGTTCCTTTGTAACCACTAGGACTATTACACATTATTTTTGATAGTTGAACACATCTGAGTAGGGTAATAATGGTATTAGGTTTCCTGTTTGTACACAATTTGTCTGACTGTTGATTGTTGAAGTGTAAACTCTTTTGAGTTGGTCTTGTAACCGTTTCCAGCTTTATGGACATCAACAAAATTTTTCTAAAGGTTTTTTAGACACCTTATTTGATCCAGCCATGATGCACATCAATAATTGTCTTTAAATGATTCTTTAAATGCAACAGGGACACTCTCACTCCCACCTGATTGTCATTCCATTGATTGAAGACATCAGACTCTGGTTTCACCTGCAAATTATATGATAATCCTAATAATTCACTTACTTTTGCCACATGCATAATGTTATTGCATGATTTTTATTCAATAAATACATGACCATATATAATTATTTCAGTTTTTATGTATTTAACTAGGTATTCATCATCTACTATTATGACATGTTTGGAATTCAGATGATCTTTATCTTTAATATAAAAATTTTAGAACAAACTTTCAAGCATCATGATTTACATGGAAACCAAATCACCTATCCATGTGTTTTTAGGATGTAGAAAGTCTCCTGGCTGAGATTCAGTCCCTAGAACCACTAGAGAAGAGATCCAGCTACTATGCTTCATCCACACCTTCAAAAATAGTTTTTCAAGTTAGTCAGGAAAATGGTTAAAAATATTCATTACCCATATACCCTGTGCCACATCTCAAACTTTTAAATCCAACATTCCACACTAAGTGGCAATTGAATACTTTTCATAACAATAAGTAGGTGTATTCATTTTGGATTAATTGGTTAAAAACTGGAAGATGTTGTTATTATTGTGTCTTGAAATATATATGTATTACATTCAATAGGTCTCGACAGCTTATTCCTGAGGAAGCTGATACATCCGCGAAACGCGACGAAAACTATTGTGACAATTTTTTGATATGTTATATGTAAATTTTAATTGTATTGATGTTTTAAAAGTATTGAATTAAAAATTATGTTTTTCTATTTTATTCAGATGAGCTTGTGGTTCACCCCCAACAGAATGCTGCAGTTTACAGCGGGTCTGAAATGGCTCTTAAACGTTATATAATTGTAAAATTTGCATCTGAACTTGTTGAGAACTGACACTCCAATACACATCAGTTTTGTACTGCCCCTCTCCCCTTTCTATATACTGCTTACTAATGACCATAATTGTTTTTTTTATGCAAAAGGTCCTAAAGTGCATCTCAGTTTAGGACTTTTTTAAAATATATAGAATACTTGTCAGGCGTTTTCTGCGAACAGTGTGTTACATTCCTTATCGCAGAAAGAAGAAATCCCTCATTGGCCAGTTGTTAGTGTAACAGGTGTTCCTAATGGAAAATTAAACTTAAAGTGGAACTAAACTGAAAATAAAAGAATCACAATTACCTTTAATTCCGCAAGTCCCTCGATCCCGCTGTAGAAGTCCTTGATCGAGTCCCGCACCGTCCTGAAATTCTCCTTCATCCCAGCAGGGAGGAAGCACTGGGCGCCACCATCTTTATCTGTCCTCTAAGAAAGTACATAGCTTTATGTGTAATACGTTTCGGTGAGTGATATATTTCTGGAATAATAACCTAAGAAGCATGGCAGTAGCAACACACACTGGTGGTACCATTTTTTAAACTCACGCATTTACTGTAAAAATGGGCATATACAACACATCGCAACACCAATGCTTTTCTCAAGCGCTTGGTAATGCATGCTTATATGTGTGTGCCTGACCATAAGTAAACTAGGTCTCTCCCCAGAAATCTAGAAACAATGGTTTCCAGATAAAGAAATTGAATATAATGTGGTCTGATAGATGTAACCACCTAAAATAATAAAATGTATGTTAGTATTTCTCAAAAACTGCAATTAACAAAAAACTATGGCTAATGTGTGCATTTTGAGCAGTTATGAGTCCACGTATTAGTGTTTTCACCGAAGATTCAACCAATGTTTATTATTATTACAACACAGTATTTATATAGTGCCAACATATTACGCAGTGCTGTACAAAGTACATAATCATGTCACTAGCTGTCCCTCAAAGGAGCTCACAATCTAATGTCCCTACCTCAGTCATATGTCTTTAATACAGTCTGCAAACTCCATGCAGATAGAGCCCTTGGCAGGATTTAAGTTCCCCCATGCCGTGCCCCCACTCCTCCTCCCCCACCCCACCCCCTTTACCCCAAACACACACTGAGACAACAACTTGGTTAAATGGCCTGTTAATTAACAAATAACTTAAATATTAACTCTTTTAATAAATAACCAAAAAAAAAACATAAATAACAATATAAAACACATAATCAACAAATAATAACAACTTACAAATAATAAAGTAATAACAATTACTCAGGGCAGGCAGGAATTACAGGACCTAAAAATAACTAAAAATGCATGCAACTAAAAATTCTGTTTATGTTGTAAGTTGTTGAAATAGTGTAATTTGTTTTGTTGTTTTTTTTTTATTGCTAGCCAATGAATATATACATTGAGGCTGATTCATCAAGCAAAATCGGAAGCTCGCTCGCGCATTCGTATTCGCGATCCGAAATCGTACGCCGTCGCGCAATTCAGCAACTGAAAGAGCTCGCGGCCGGAGCTGCGCATCTCCGGCAGCTTTACACTGGCGATGCGCGACCCCTATTGCCCATTTTGTTATGAAGGCAAGCATCCGGCTTGGCAGTGAGGAGGCGAGTGTACGAGCGCATATGACTCCAGCCCGCTGTAAACCGGCTCGATATAACGGCGCGAAAGTACACGCGACCAGCGAGCGCGGATTTCATTGATAAATTATGCCCATTGTATGCGTTCTTAAAATAGCACTTTCTATGTGTGTCCTGATCTAAAAGAAAAAGTTATTTCAAAATTGTTTATATTAGTTACCATTTTTGTTTTCCAACTAAAATAAAACAACAGGAAAGACAATTAATAAATATTTATGTCAAGGGAATTATACATCTAAAATATTTTGGATAATGGATGCTGTGATGGGTCCACTAGACATAACTGTAGAAACAACACAACAGAACTGTGTAACCACACATGGTGGCTTTGTAAAAAATTCTCTTTTCTCTTATAAATTCCCACTATGGAATGGGCTTTACATCCTTATGAAAAGTAAATTTGCAAAGTCATGATCCTTACAAATTATTATTTTTTTTTGACAGCCAAAACAGCTTAAAACTCTTAATTTTTGTTGTTTAATTTTGTTGTTGTAAAAATTTCTTGGATTATGACCCACAAAAAACTTATACGACAGGAAACTGAAATCTAGAATCCTTGGATCCATTAAAAACAAAACATTTCCCAATTAAAACTTATATAAAACATAATACTCCAGAGCAACATTTGTTTTCAATCAATACAGCGACTGTATTTCATGTATATTTTATCAGTTATAATGGTTACATTTTATATATTGGGTTTATTTCTATAATTTTTTTTAAATGATTGTTTTACTTTGGTGTGGCAGCACGGTAGGCTCAATAGCTAGTAC
The DNA here is from genome assembly GCF_032062135.1 of Pyxicephalus adspersus. NCBI lineage: Eukaryota > Metazoa > Chordata > Amphibia > Anura > Pyxicephalidae > Pyxicephalus > Pyxicephalus adspersus. The sequence continues at coordinate 68,553,290 of NC_092864.1, read as the reverse complement.
TCTTGCCTTTGCAGTACTAGGTCATTGGTTTTTCCAGGATCCTCAAAGAGTTTCGATGTTCTCTCCACATCTCAAAAACTTGCAGTTAGGGTCATTGGCTTTCCCTTAACACACAGCGCTGTTATGTTCTATGGACGATCAAGTTTCCCCCGCTGCGCTGTTCTCTATTGACTTATATTGACCATTGGTCATTATGGGATCTATTGTCTTTCATGGATCTGTCAGGACCTGATCCATGAACAACGTTGGGCGACTGCTGTACACATGTCAGATTCTCGAATGAGAAGAGCCGGACTGTTCTTATCAGACGAGAATCGTGTGAAGAGTGTATATAGCTTTAGACTGTGTTAATGACATATGACCATGGAGGGGATATTAGGTTGTGCGCCCCCTTGAGGGACAGTTAGTAATATGACTTTGTAAAATGTTGGAACAATATAAATACAAGGTAATAATAATATTTTCAATATGTATATGATTTAATGTTGCAATTCTTGCTAACATTTGTGAAATTGTGTGGGTATTACTGTTTACCAGTGTGTTTCCCAGTTGTACTATAAACTCCTCTTAAAGCCTACAGGACATTGGGATGGACACTCTAAGTAAAAACCTAAACTCCTTTAGTAAAAAAAAAAAAAACCTGTAACCTTGCCTATGTATGTCTCTGCAAAGGGTGTACTCCCCCCCCCTTGATTGTGACCTTTGCAGAGACATGAATGGGCAAGGTGACAGGGGGGCTTCTTTATTAGGCTGTTACTTAGCAAAGCTGTATTACTACAGATTACATAGCTTACTCAATGTAGTACGAAGTCACTTTGAAAAATATACTAAAAACAAAATAAATTATGATAATAACACTTTACATTAGGAGGGTGCACACTGCTGTTTAAAAAAAGTGTTTCTGTCTGACACTTGGCTATTTAATACTAGGAATTTTGATTTATTGTCTTGACCGTCTTGATTTAATGGGCTTCATCAATAACTCTCTAATATTTATATGATATTTTTAATGTCTGTCCCCTCAATATACTCTGCAATTAGGCACCGATGCAGTCTTATTTTCCACTGGTCAAAGGCGTGGAGCAATCTTAAAATGTAATCAGCAAGCAGTGAGCATTTTTTTCTTTTTTCATGAGTCAGAAAAAACTACTATGGGTGGACCATGGGAAGGTTTCTATAAAAGGACAGTTTGTCTCTATGGCTAGGCACAAACCCTACAGAGCATTACCTCTAAAGCTCCCACATAGCAGCAACAATGGTTCACTGGACTGCTGAAGAGAAAGCCACCATTGCCTCCATCTGGGCTAAAGTTGACCTGGAAAATGACGGTCATGATGCCCTAGGCAGGTAATAACCCAATGAAAGCTTTTTATTTATTATGCTACTCATACTTACTGCTTATTTATTGCAACTATTGATCCTTCAATCTATTTTCCTTGTTACTTATATTTTAATTATAATCTCTATATTAACTGCAAAGTCTCTCTCTCTCTCTCTCTCTCTCTCTCTCTCTCTCTCTCTCTCTCTACATATATATATATATATATATATATATATATGTGTGTGTGTGCATGTATAATGTTGTTTGTAGCTGTAAAGTATTGTCTTTGTGGCTTATGTATTGTATTTATTTTATTAGGCTGCTCATCGTCTATCCCTGGACCCAGAGGTATTTCAGCACCTTTGGAAACCTGTCCACTGCCGCTGCCGTTGCTGGTAATGCCAAGGTCCACGCTCATGGCAAGAAGGTGCTCGGTGCCATTGACAACGCCATTCACCATCTGGATAATGTAAAACAGACCCTGGCTGCCCTCAGCAAGCAGCACGCTGATGAGCTCTATGTGGACCCCGAGAACTTCAAGGTACAGATCTATAGAAAAATAATATATTTGTTTTCTAACATTCACTTGGTAGATGTAAGTATGATTGAGTAATTCATAGTAACACTGGGAAATTCATTAGTTATTTATTATTATATATATATATAGATTTTTTATTAGTCTTGATTATCTTCACATTAGGTTAGAGCTGTCAGAACAATGAAAGGTTACTGAACATTACTGCATAGTTGTTTGGCCTATTTACTCTATTTATTAAACCTATTTATATATATTGTTACTGTGGACATGCAGACCTGTTATACACTTGTAGGGTGACATAGGTGTAGTCAATAATGTCATAAATGTCATGAATAATAATTATTCTTTCTGTTCACAGCGTCTTGGTGAGGTGCTGATCGTTGTTTTGGCCGCCAAGCTGGGAGCTGCATTCACCCCTAAAGTCCAGGCTACCTTTGAGAAATTCCTTAATGTCTTGGTGGCTGCTCTGAGCCATGGCTACAACTAAATGTTCTTTCTGTTGTTTGTGTAAAATTCACAGATCCCCGGAATACGGGAAATAAAATTTTTAAAAAACAACATCAAAAGTCATGTGTTTATTTCTTTATTATTGTACAAGATGTATCTTACTTATAAACAGATGGGAGACCTAGACAACTATTGTCAACCATTAGTTAAATAATAAACATGAATTTTATCTTTGTATGTAGTTACTCATTTTGGTGTATGGGATGTTGCTGGTGGTATATTTTGCAATGGGCCTTCCTATTAACAAACAAGTAATATAACTATTGCATTAAATAATGTAATGGTAATAAAGTGACAATGTGCCACCCAGCTTCTATAAACACCATGTGCACTGAACTAATGTGGTGTTATCAGACACTTCAATAATTGGCTCTCTATAACAACAACGGTCCTGACAAGTCACATTGTGAAAACTCACTCAGTTGCCCACCAAACAAACCAATAAGCAGTCCATTTCATAAATCTCCCTAATGCAGAAGTCTAGAGCAGGGGTGCCCAACCTATGGCCCGCGGGCCACACCCGGCCCGCAGAGCGTCAGATCCAGCCCTCCCCTCATTCCCTCTCTGCTTCTTGTCTTGTGGGGGATGGGGCACTCACATCTTTTATATTTTCTATCAAGATTGTGCTGCCAGGAGAAGGAGCTGCTCCTCTCCTACCTTGTACTGTGAGCTAACCCCAGCAGCTGTGTCTGTCTTCATGCTTCTCTCATTATCCCCATGTATAAATCCTCATATCTCCTTCACTGATAATCATAGAAATGTAAAGTTTTCAGGGTACACAGGGGACCCCAAGAGCTGCTACTAAATTAATTTAAGCCCCCTAAATATATCAAGTTGCTATATACGGGGTCACAAGCAAAAAAATCTCAACAACAATCAGGAATATTTTTACATTAAGGGGGCTACCTAAAGCCAGGGTCCTCAAATTAAGTCTGCATATTGGGGACCCCCTGGGGGCCACTCCCATGGAAATGAGCATTGGGGTCCTGCCAAATGCCTGTGCGCTGTGGTGCCCCTTAAAGTTCACAAAACTTCAAGGCTGCATTCAGGTTGGCGGTGAGGTTGTAGTGTGGTTACCCCTTCCTCATGGCTTAAAACCCTTGCTCGGGGGAGACGCTCAGTACCGCTCACTGCCGCCTGGAGTCAAATCTGCAGACACTGTGGTGCAAAGAGGCCGATGTGTTACACATAGCTGGACACTTACATTCTGTGACCCTCAATGTCTTTGGAACAGAGGGATGTTGGCAACTGGAAATGTGGGAGCCAGCAGAAAATGTCTTTTGTCCCCCCTTACATAATAAAATGTTATACCCATCATATCACGCTACCCTGCCACACATAGCTATCCCCTTTACTCTCTATGAACCCCAACATCTAGCTAACTCCCCCTAACATGTTATCATTACAGTGCCATCACAAGATACGAAAAACTTTACCGGTCATACCATGCTACCCCGTCACACATAGCTGGCCACTGTAATCTGTGAACCCCAATTTCTCTTTAACAGTAGTATAGTGGGGGGATTCTTGTGACTACCGTCCTCCCCACTAAAATATTATCTCTGCTACCACACCATGGTGCCCTGTCACATATAAATGTCCGCTTATGTTCTTTGAATCCCAATTTCTCCTGAAAGAGGAGCTGTAGGTATATTAAAATGTAGAATAAGTGGGGTCTCTTGTGCCTAACCCCCCCTAACATTATAATTGCTGCGGTGCCATCACAAGAAAAACTATACCGGTCATACCGTGCCATCCTGTCACACATAGCTGGCCATTTACCTTCTGTGAACCCCAATTGCTCAGAAATGGGGATATGTAGGGCCCTAGAGATGTAATAGTAAGAACATGTCCCCCTTGGCTATCTGACACATGAATTGCATTTCTCTGGAAGTATCCATTGCAGAGATTCTTGATTTGTCATTTGTTTTATTTTGTGCATGTATGTTACAGTAAGTAGAAACATTTCATCTTAATATCATTTAAATTAAAACTATTCTGATTTTAGGCATACATCTTAAATGTCTGTTTGCATTGTGGTCCGCAAGTTTTATCCCAATGTCAACAGCGGCCTCAAGATGTAAAAAGTTTGGGCACCACTGGTCTAGAGAATACATATGAACACTTACGTGTTACCTAAAAAAAGAAAAAAATATCTAATCACTAATTATAAAAATCACTGAGGGATTCTCTATTTTCACTGCCATTTCACTGAGCAGTTCACTATTACCCTCAATCCATATTGTATTGACCATCAGCATTTTCCTGACTTTTAACCTTTTGTACCTCTTTCACCATCCACCATGGCAATAATGCTGCTAGATGGTATTACTCTTCCACTAGTGTAAAAAAAAAAAAAAAAACATACAATGCGGTAAAATAACTGTCATGTAAATACAGTAAACACTAAAACAAGATTATTTATAAACATAACTGACTGGGGCCTATTACAAAAAGAGGGGTGTAACTTTATGTTTAACATCACAGTGTTTATTCCATGTTGGGTACAAAAAATACATAATGCATAGGTCTGGGGTTTATATTACTCCATAGAAGATAAAATCATTGCTATCACAAATATTAGACTTTTGTACAGGGCTTCTTGAGGAAAAGCAAACTGCCTCAGAATGTGTCACCAATTTTATCACCAATACATAAGTGGGCTTTTATTTTAATTTATTGTATAAACATGCAGTGCAGTAAAATGTTATGTAAATGCAACAAACTTTAAAACAAGATCAAATAAGAACATGACAGACTGGGGCTTATTAAGAAAGAAAAGTGAATGTTGCTTTCTGCTTGATGTGTGTAAAAAAATTAAAAAAGAAGAATTAATAGAGTGTACAGATTTGGATCAAGTGAAGGGGAAATTATTTAGTGTGTAGAAGATAAAATTTTTGCAATAATAGACTTTGTATAGGGCACCTTGAAAAAGAGCAAACTGCCTCAGAAAAAGGCACCTGGGCTATCCCCAATATCACCAGGTGTGCAGTACAACATGCAGAACGGAGCTATGCTGAACTGGTTACATAGAGCTCTGACATGAAGCATGCCAATCAGAGGTTTGCTGACTTATCCCTCTCCCTGATCATTTAAATTGAAGCATTGCTTTGTAATGGACTATTAGGCAGATCTGCTGATCCTAGCTGTTTCCTCTCCTGCATACCTTCCTTGGCTTTGTCGATGACCTGAACCACTTCCACCAAATACACAACTTTGTATTTTTTATAGCGAAAGAATACTCTCTTTTATTGTGCAAGATCCATACTTCCCCTATTCTATTCTTTATTTTACTGTTCACTGATCATATTCTGCCAACATAACTAGGTGCATCGTATCAACCTAGAACTGCACCAGGAAACGTATTTTACATTTTCCTGCACAGACCAATCAGATAATTTCTCTGTACTTCACCAAGGACCTAGCACCACTAGGTGCAGCACCTGGAGGGAATAAATACACTGCATTCATGTCTCATCCTTGGTTGCCTATAAAGGAGACACAGGGTCTGATTTAATAAAGCTCTCCAAGGCTGGAGATGATACACTTTCATCAGTGAAGCTGGGTGATCCTAAAAACTTGGAATGGATCCAGTCCAGGATTCAAAACATTTGCTAACAACGAGCAAATTACTTTTTAACAAATCCATTCCATGTTTGCTGGATCACCCAGCTTCACTGATGAAAGTGTATCCTCTCCAGCCTTGGAGAGCTTTAATAAATCAGGGAGATAGAGCTGACCTGGAACAGAGCGCAGTTTGATGAACAGACAGCACACATCGGAGGAGAGCACCTGCAGCAAATGGTCAGAGGTGCAGTAATGAGCACAAATTCCACAAAACAGAACAAAGACAGCGGTAGCAGACTCCGCAGACTGTAAATGAGGACACAATGTCCAGACTGTTCTGAAGGAGAGGAGTAGGATGGGGTTTCCATCTATCAGAGTATTAGTTGACATATGGGGCTATATGTTATTAAATAATCAGTTAACAGAACCAGTACACTTTTTTAAGGTGTGCAAAAAGAGGGCTTTTTATGACACAGATCAGATAAGACAAATATGAAAAGGGTACCCAACAGAACCCCCAAAAAGTTAAAGGAAAAGTTTGATTCTTTGCAAGAAAGTAAAACATAGGTTCAATTAGCATACCTGAAAGTCTGGAGCCCATTTTTACTATATGCTTTGTTGAGAAATCTTTTTGTTGATGCATTAACTAATAAATAGGTTGATGTGGGCTTTCTGTGTCTGAGGGAATAATAAATTAGGTGTCCTTTTATTATACTTTTTCACATTTTTTCTGTGCTTGTTTTAGGCTTCTCTCACCCTACAACCCTATTTCCACTATGTATTTGAACACCCTTGTACTTGTAGTAAATATATTGAATGTGGTAGTATGTGACCACCTATGTACTTCATTCATATATGTCTCACAGTGCCATCATTACTGGACTGCAGTGTACCATGTCTGTGCCTTTTGTAGAACCCTATTTGTTAAGCAAAATGGTTATAAACACAAACCCTGCAGAATTGTTACTGCAATTGGCAAATAAATATACATTTCTAAGAAAAAGAGAAACCTCTAATCCAAATGAAAATTACCCAATTTGTATCCCCCCCCCCCCCCCCCCCCCCCACCCACCCCCCCCCCCCTCTACAAAAAAGACCTCCATGCACCTTATTCCAGGTGTCTTCAGTCTGGACATCACAAGTTTTCTTTACTTGTTATTTTACCCTACATCCCTACACCCTACAACCCTCTTTCCACTATGTATTTGAACACCCTTGTACTTGTAAATATACTAATGTGATAGTATGTGACCACCTATGTACTTCATTCATATATGTATCATGGTGCCATCATTACTGGACTGCAGTGTACCATGTCTGTGCCTTTTGTAGAACCTTATTTGTTAAGGGAAATGGTTATAAACACAAACCCTGCTGAATTGTTACTGCAATTGCCAAATAAATCCTTTCCAAAAAGACCTCCATGCACCTTATTACAGGTATCTTCAGTCTGGACATCACACGTTTTCTTTACTTCTACTTTACTTTTTTTCATTGGCAGTGGGGCAACTCTGCAGCATAAACCTGTGGATACAAGGTAGGTCAATGCATTGAATTCAGTATGAATTAAAGACATAATCTGGTTGAAAAGAGTAGATTCTGTTAAATATTAAAGTGAATAATTAGATAAGGGAATCTCATTTCACTCTAGAAGATGATTAGGTTATCAAACTGAACTTATTCATTGGATTTCTTAAAGAAAATCCAGCAATGTAGAACATGTTGTAATGTTACAGGATTTTATAATAGCAAAAATTCTGGTGCTAGCTTGAGGTGTTTAAAAATAAAAATAGTATGAATAGGGTGATTTAATAACTATGTGGGTACTAAATGTCAAACAAGAAGTTGAAGGTTTAGGTGAAATGTAACCCTCACAATTCAGGAAAATATATGAATGGATTCCCGGCATGTTTCTGCACTGGACGATGTAATCTGAAAATGTAATCAGCATGCAGTGAGCATTTTTTTTTCTTCTATCATGACTCAGGAAAAAACTACTATGGGTGGACCATGGGAAGGTTTCTATAAAAGGACAGTTTGTCTCTATGGCTAGGCACAAAACCTACAGAGCATTACCTCTAAAGCTCCCACATAGCAGCAACAATGGTTCACTGGACTGCTGAAGAGAAAGCCACCATTGC
>NC_092864.1:68501396-68544235 GCF_032062135.1 Pyxicephalus adspersus | reverse complement strand
CTACCTTTGAGAAATTCCTTAATGTCTTGGTGGCTGCTCTGAGCCATGGCTACAACTAAATGTTCTTTCTGTTGTTTGTGTAAAATTCACAGATCTCCGGAATACGGGGAATAAAATATTTAAAAAACATCATTAAAAGTCATGTGTTTATTTCTTTATTATTGTCAATCATTAGTTAAATAATGAACATGAATGTTATCTTTGTATATAGTTACTCATTTTGGTGTATGGCATGTTGCTGGTTGTATCTTTTGCAATGGCCTTCCTATTAACAAACAAGTAATATAACTATTGTATTGAATAGTGTAATGGTGGTAAAGTGACAATATGTCACCCAGCTTCTATAAACACCATGTGCACTGAACTAATGTGGTGTTATCAGACACTTCAAAAAATGAGTCTCTATAACTGCAACGGTCCTGACAAGTCAATGTACCATTATGGCTATTGTAGATGAGTATTATTGCAGACATGTTAAAAAAAACTTCACATTGTGAAAACTCACTCAGCTGCCCGCAAAACAAACCAATAAGCAGATCATTCCATAAATCTCCATAATGCAGCAGTCCAGAGCAGGGGTGCCTAACCTACGGCCCACAGGCCACATCTGGCCCATAGAGCTGTCAGATCCAGCCCTCTCCTCGTTCCCTCTCTGCTTCTTGTCTTGTGGGGGATGGGGCACTCGCTTTTTTTATATTTTCATATTAAGATTGTGCTGCCAGGAGAAGGAGCTGCTCCTTTCCTACCTTGTACTGTGAGCTAACCCCAGCAGCTATGTCTCTCTTCATGCTTCTCTCATTATCCCCATGTATAAATCCTCATATCTCCTTCACTGATAATCATAGAAATGTCAAATATTCAGGGTACACAGGGGACCTCAAGAGCTGCTACTAAATCAATTTAAGCCCCCTAAATATAACAAGTTGCCAGATACGGGGTCACAAGCAAAAAATCCTAACAATAATCAGGAATATTTTCACATTAAGGGGGGCTATTTCAAAACCAGGATCCACAAATTGAGTTTGCATATTGGGGACCCCCTGGGGCCCACTCTCATGGCAATGAACATTAGGGTCCTGCCAATTGCCTGTGCGCTGTGGTGCCCCTTAAAGTTCACAAAACTTCAAAGCTGTGTTCAGGTTGGCGGTGAGGTTGCAGTGCGGTTACCCTTTCCTCATGGCATGGAACCCTGGCTCGGGGGAGACGCTCAATACCGCTCACTAATGCCTGGAGAGGTGTTACATATGAGGCTAATGTGTTACATATAGCTGGACACTTACATTCTGTGACCCTTAATGTCTTTGGAACAGAGGGATGTTGGCAACTGGAAATGTGGGAGCCAGCAGGAAATGTCTTTTGTCCCCCCTTATGTAATAAAATGTCATACCCATATCATATCACGCTACCCTGCCACACATAGCTATCCCCTTACTCTCTATAAACCCCAATATCTCTGTAACGTTCTCTTACCTCTTACGTTCTTTGAATCCTAATTTCTCCTAAATGGGGAGCTTTAGGTATAATAAAATGTAGAATAAGTGGGGTCACTTGTGCCTAACTCCCCCTAACATTTTATTGCTGCGGTGCCATCACAAGATAAGAAAATCTATACCTGTCATACCGTGCCATCCTGTCACACATAGCTGGCCATTTATCTTCTGTGAACCCCAATTTCCCAGGAACGGGGAGATGTAGGGCCCTGGAGATGTAATAGTAGGAACATGTACCCCTTGGCTATCTAACACACGAATTGCATTTCTCTGGAAGTATCCATTGCAGAGATTCTTGATTTGTCATTTCTTTTATTTGGTGCATGTATGTTACAGTAACCATTTCAGTTTAATACTATTCAGTTTAAATGAAAACTATTCTAGTTTTCACTATACATCTTTAATGTTTGTTTGTATTGTGCTCGCGTGTTTTATCCCAATGTCAACAGCGGCCCTAAGATGAAAAAAGGTTGGACACCACTGGTCTAGAGAATACATATGAACACTTAAGTGTTACCTAATTAAATGAAAAAAATATCTGATCACTCATTATAAAAATCAATGTGGGATTTTCTATTTTCATTGCCATTTCACTTAGCATGTTCATTATTACCCTCGCTCCATATTGTATTGCCCATCAGCATTTTCCTGATTTTTCGTTAGCGGCTTTGTACCTCTTTCACCATCCACCAATGCAATAATGCTGCTAAATGGTATTATTGTTCCACCAGTGTGGAAAAAAACATAAAAACATACAATGCAGTAATATAACTGTCATGTAAATACAGTAAACACTGAAACAATTATGTACATAACTGTGCCATGCGCAACACAGGAAAGGCAGAAAGAGCTTAGGCAGCTAAACGCATGGCTTAAGTCCTGGAGTAGAAGGGAGGGGCTTTGGTTCATAGTCTGTCTTATGTCTTTCATAAAGAGAGGATACCGAAACGAAAGGGTGGTGGTGTCTGTCTGTATGTGAGAAGTGATCTGAAAGTGAATGTGAAAGAAGAAATTGCGGATGGAACAAGCGATGAGGTTGAGGCATTAGGAGTGGAGTTGAATGTGGGGTTAAATAACACACAATTAATTATTGGAGTTTGCTATAGGCCCCCCAGTGCTAAGGAAGAAATAGAAAACCAACTACTAGCACAGATAGAAAAAGCAGCAAAAAGTAGAAATGTTTTAATCATGGGAGATTTCAACTACCCTGACATTGACTGGAGTAATGGCACTACAGGAACAGCAAAAGGGAGGGAATTTGTGAATTTAATACAAGATAATTTTATGGTACAGTTTATAGAAGCCCCAAATAGAAATGATACTCTGCTGGACCTAGTTCTTTCTAACAATGCAGAGCTTATAACAAATGTGCAAATAAAAGAAAATCTGGGTAGCAGTGACCATAATATGATTTCATTTATTGTTAGCTGTAAACAGGAAGCAAAAACAGGAAAGATAAAAACAAGAGCAAATTTTCCATTATTAAGGACGGCTCTCTGTGCCTTGGACTGGGAGACAATATTGTCCTCAAAGAACACAGAACAGAAATGGGAATGTTTCAAGTCTATTCTACAAAAAAAAACTGAAAAATATATTCCAATGGGTAATACGTTTAAAAGGCTAAAATTAAAACCTATGTGGCGTATAGCTGATGTTAAAAAAGCCATAAGGAACAAGAAAAGGGCATTACAATTTCATCATTTGAAACCTATAAAGAATATAACAAAAAATGTAAAAAGGAGATAAAATGTGCAAAACTTCAAAATGAAAGACTGATTGCAAAGGAAAGTAAGGCAAACCCCCCAAAATTTTTCAAATATATTAACAGCAAAAAGTTCAGATCTGAGCATGTAGGCCCCTTAAAGGATGTCGCTAGGTTGGTAACTAGGGATAAAGACAAGGCAGATTTACTAAACACTTTTTTAGCTCTGTGTACACGAAGGAAAATGGCAGAGCTCAAGTCCAAATTCATAATAGCAAAGTCACTGCCTTAAAGGAGTCACAATGGCTCAGAATTGATATGATTGAGAAACAGCTGGGAAAAATAGTTGACAAAGCACCAGGACCTGATGATTACATCCACGTTTCCTCAAAGAGCTGAGCTCAGTTATTTCAAAGCAATTATTTCTAAATTTTTAGAGACTCTTTAGTCACTGGCAAGGTACCGATGGATTGGGGTAAGGCCAATGTGGTTCCTATCTTCAAAAATGGAGCAAAGTCATTACCAGGTAACTACAGACCCGTTAGTTTAACGTCCATAGTTGGAAAGGTCCTAGAGAGTTTTATAAAGAGCCACATAGAGGATTTTCTGACAGAAAATAATATTATAAGTGATAGTCAGCATGGCTTCAAGAAAGACAGAAGTTGTCAAACAAATTTACTCTCTTTTTATGAGGAAGTAAGTAAACAGGTAGACAAGGGAGTAGCAGTTGCTATAGTGTACTTGGACGTTGCTAAAGCATTTGACACTGTACCCCAAAGACGGTTAATATGCAAGTTAGGGTGGATAGGTTTAGAAAAGTCAATCTGTAAATGGATAGAGAACTGGCTTAAAGATCGCATCCAGAGAGTTGTAATTAATGATTCATACTCTGAATGGTCTAAGGTTATTAGTGGTGTACCCCAGGGTTCAGTGTTGGGACCTTTACTGTTTAACATCTTTATAAATGATATAGAGTTTGGAAATAAAAGTACCATTTCTGTGTTTGCAGATGACACCAAACTATGTAATGGAATAAAGTCCATACAGGATGTCTATAATCTACAAGCAGACCTGGATGTACTGTTTGATTGGGCAGCCAAGTGGCAAATGACATTTAATATAGATAAATGTAAAGTTATGCACTTGGGAGCTAACAACATGCATGCTTCATACTGTCTAGGTGGAATACATCTAGGGGAGTCAGAAATAGAAAAGGATCTGGGGGTTCTGGTAGATCATAGACTTAATAACAGCATGCAATGCCAAGCTGCAATATCTAAAGCTAGCAAAGTACTTTCTTGTATTAAAAGAGGAATAGACTGCAGAGATGGAGACATAATCATGCCCCTGTACAAAGCATTGGTCAGACCACATCTGGAATATGCTAAAAGCTAAAAAAAAATAGATCTTTTTCTAGAAGCACAGAAAATAACTGGGTATTGGGGCTTTAAAGTAAAAATACCAGTGACTGTTGATCCAGGGAACATCCGATTGCCTCATGAAATTAGGAAGAAATATTTTTTCCCCTGCTGAAGCAAGTTTTTTAAACTTCCTCTGTACCATCTATGTCTTATAGGGTTTTATATCTGGGATATGTTTATTTCCCTAGTGGTTGAACTTGATGGACTTATGTCTTTTTTCAACCTAACCTACTATGTAACTATGTAACTGACTGGGGCCCATAAAAAAAGAGTGGATGTTACTTTCTGTTTGACATCACAGTGTTTATTCCATGTTGGGTACACAAAAATAGAGAATGCATAGGTCTGTAGTTTATATTACTTTATGGATTATAGAATAATTACACTAAAAAATATTAGACTTTTGTACAGGGCTCCTTGAGGAAAAGCAAACTGCCTCAGAATGTGTCACCAATGTTATCACCATTACATAACTGGGCTTTTTTTTTTACTGTATTGTATGAACACAATGTATGCAAGATCCATACTTCCCCTATTCTATTCTTTATTTTACTGTTCACTGATCATATTCTGCCTACATAACTAGGTGCATAGTGTCAACCTACAACTGCACCAGGAAACTTATTTTTTATTTTCCTGCACAGACCAATCAGATAATTTCTCTGTACTTCACCCAGGACCTAGCACAACTAGGTGCAGCACCTGGAGGGAATAAATACACTGCAATCTTGTCCCATTCTTGGTTGCCTATGACAGAGAGAAAGGGCCTGATTTATTAAAGCTCTCCAAGGCTGGAGAAGATATACTTTCATCAGTGAAGCTGAGTGATACAGAAAACTTGGAATAGATCTAGTCCAGGATTCAAAACATTTGCTAACAAATAGCAAATTACTTTTTAACAAATCCATTCCATGTTTGCTGGATCACCCAGCTTCGCTGATGAAAGTGTAATCCCTCCGGACATGGAGAGCTTTAACAAATCAGGGAGATAGAGCTGACCTGGAACAGAGCGCAGTTTGATGAACAGACAGCACACATAGGAGGAGAGCACCTGCAGCAAATGGTCAGAGGTGCAGTAATGAGCACAAATTCCACAAAACGGCACAAAGACAGCGGTAGCAGACTCTGCAGATTGTATATGAAAACACAATGACCAGACTGTTCTGAAGGAGAGGAGTAGGATGGGGTTTCCATCTATCAGAGTATTAGTTGACAAATGGGACTATATGTTATTAAATAATCAGTCAACAGAACCGGGCCATTTTTAAGATGTGCAAAAAGAGGGCTTTTTATGACACCGAACTAAAAAGTGAAATATGAAAAGGGTATCCAACAGAACCCCCTAAAATGTAAAAGGAAAAGTTTGACTCCTGACAAGAAATTAAAACATAAGTTTAATTGGCATACCTGAAAGTTTGGAGTGCATTTTTACTATATGCTTTGTTGAGGAATCTTTCCTTATGTGCGTTATTTAATAAATAGGTTAATGTGGGCTTTCTGTGTCTGAGGGAATAATAAATTAGGTGTCCTTTTTTTATACTTTTTTCACATTTTTTCTGTGCTTGTTTTAGGTTTCTCTCACCCTACAACACTCTTTTCACTATCTATTTGAACACCCTTGTCCTTGTAGTAAATATATTGAATGTGGTGGTATGTGACCACCTATGTACTTCATACTACTTGCAGTGGGGCAACTCTGCAGCATAAACTTGTGCATACAAGGTAGGAGAGGTTAATGCATTGAATTCAATATAAAGTAAAGCGATATTCTGGTTCAAAGGAGTAGATTCTGTTCAATTATTAAAGTCAATAATTACATACCTTAGTGTGAAAATTAAACTGTTTTTCTGGAAATCACCAAACAATGGAAATGTCATTTCACTGTAGCAGATGATTGGGTTATCAAAGTGATCATAGATTTAACGCATTTATTCAAGAAAATCCAGCAATGTAGGACATGTTGTAGGTATTGTCAAAAAATGTTACAGGATTTTATAATAGTAAAAATTCTGGTGCTAGCTTTAGTAACTCAACAATACAATAATATGAATGGGGAGACTTGATAAATATGGAAGTAGTAAATGTCAAACGAGAAGTTGCACGTATAAGTGAAATGTAACCCTCAGGAAGATACAATATATGAATGGATTCCCTGCATGTTTGTTAACACACACAAAATTGTGCATTTAAAACACACATTTTTAGTTTGTGTCTATACTCATTGTATTGTAATCTGCACTGTAAATTGTAATCTGAAAATGTAATCAGCATGCAGTGAGCATTTTTTTCTGTTCTTTTACCATGACTCAGAAAAAAACTACTATGGGTGGACCATGGGAAGGTTTTTATTAAAGGACAGTTTGTCTCTATGGCTAGGCACAAAACCTACAGAGCATTACCTCTAAAGCTCCCACATAGCAGCAACAATGGTTCACTGGACTGCTGAAGAGAAAGCCACCATTGCCTCCATCTGGGCTAAAGTTGACCTGGAAAATGACGGTCATGATGCCCTAGGCAGGTAATAACCAATGAAAGCTTTTCATTTAATATGATATCATAACTTACTGCTTATTTATTGCAACTATTGATCCTTTAATCTATTTTCCTTGTTACTTATATTGTAATTAAAATCTCTATATTAACTGCAAAGTCTCTCTCTCTCTCTCTCTCTCTCTCTCTCTCTCTCTATATATATATATATATATATATATATATATATATATATATATATATATATGTGTGCATGTATAATGTTGTTTGTAGCTGTAAAGTATTGTCTTTGTGGCTAATGTATTGTATTTATTTTATTAGGCTGCTCATCGTCTATCCCTGGACACAGAGGTATTTCAGCACCTTTGGAAACCTGTCCACTGCCGCTGCCGTTGCTGGTAACGCCAAGGTCCATGCTCATGGCAAGAAGGTGCTCGGTGCCATTGACAATGCCATTCACCATCTGGATAATGTAAAACAGACCCTGGCTGCCCTCAGCAAGCAGCACGCGAGCTAACCCCAGCAGCTGTGTCTGTCTTCATGCTTCTCTCATTATCCCCATGTATAAATCCTCATATCTCCTTCACTGATAATCATAGAAATGTCAAATATTCAGGGTACACAGGGGACCCCAAGAGCTGCTACTTAAACCAATTTAAGCCCCCTAAATATAACAAGTTGCCAGATACGGGGTCACAAGCAAAAAATCCTAACAATAATCAGGAATATTTTCACATTAAGGGGGGCTATTTCAAGACCAGGATCCCCAAATTGAGTTGGAATTTGGGGACCCCCTGGGTGCCACTCTCATGGCAACGAGCATTAGCATCCTGCCAAATGCCTGCGTGCTGTGGTGCCCCTTAAAGTTCACAAAACTTCAAAGCTGCATTCAAGTTGGTGGTGAGGTTGTAGTGTGGTTACCCCTTCCTCATGGCATGGAACCCTGGCTAAGGGAGATGCTCAGTACCGCTCACTAATGCCTGGAGTCAAATCTGCAGGAGCAAAGAGGCTGATGTGTTACACATAGCTGGACGCCTACATTCTGTGACCCTCAATGTCTTTGGAACAGAGGGATGTTGGCAACTGGAAATGTGGGAGCCAGCAGGAAATGTCTTTTGTCCCCCTTATGTAATAAAATGTTATACCCATCATATCACGATACCCTGCCACACATAGCCAACCTCTTACTCTCTATGAACCCCAATATCCCTGTAAGAAAATAGAAAGGTGACTGGAAATGGGGAATCTTGTGGTTAACTCCTCCTAACATTTTATCACTACAGCGCCCTCACAAGATACGAAAAACTATAACTGTCATACCGTGCTACCGTGTCACACATAGCTGGCCACTTACCTTCTGTAAACTCCAATTTCTGTTTAACAGTAGAGAAAGGGAAATGTAAAATAAGTGAGGGGTCTCTTGTGGCTACCGTCCTTCCCACTAAAGTATTATCTCTGCTACCACACCATGGTGCCCTGTTACATATAAATGTTCACTTAAGTTCTTTGAATCCCAATTTTTCCTGAAAGGGGAGCTGTAGGTATAATAAAATGTAGAATAAGTGGGGTCTGTTGTGGCTAACTCCCCCTAACATTTTATTGCTGCGGTGCCATCACAAGATAAGAAAATCTATACCTGTCATACCATGCCATCCTGTTACACATAGCTGGCCACTGACCTTCTGTGAACCCCAATTTCCCAGGAACGGGGAGATGTAGGGCCCTGGGGATGTAATAGTAAGAACATGTACACCTTGGCTATCTGACACATGAATTGCATTTCTCTGTAGTAAATGTACTTGTAGTAAATATATTGAATGTGGTGGTATGTGACCACCTATGTACTTAATTCATATTTGTCTCACAGTGCCACCATTACTGGACTGCAGTGTACCATGTCTGTGCCTTTTGTTCATTGGCAGTGGGGCAACTCTGCAACATAAATTTGTGCATACAAGGTAGGAGAGGTTAATGCATTGAATTCAATATAAAGTAAAGCGATATTCTGGTTCAAAGGAGTAGATTCTGTTCAATTATTAAAGTCAATAATTACATACCTTAGTGTGAAAATTAAACTGTTTTTCTGGAAATCACCAAACAATGGAAATGTCATTTCACTGTAGCAGATGATTGGGTTATCAAAGTGATCATAGATTTAACGCATTTATTCAAGAAAATCCAGCAATGTAGGACATGTTGTAGTTATTGTCAAAAAATGTTACAGGATTTTATAATAGTAAAAATTCTGGTGCTAGCTTTAGTAACTCAACAATACAATAATATGAATGGGGAGACTTGATAAATATGGAAGTAGTAAATGTCAAACGAGAAGTTGCTCGTATAAGTGAAATGTAACCCTCAGGAAGAAAAAATATATGAATGGATTCCCTGCATGTTTCTTAACATACACAAAATTGTGCATTTAAAAAGCACAATTTTAGTTTGTGTCTATACTCATTGTATTGTAATCTGCACTGTAAATTGTTATCTGAAAATGTAATCAGCATGCAGTGAGCATTTTTTTTCAGTTCTTTTAACATGACTCAGAAAAAAACTACTATGGGTGGACCATGGGAAGGTTTTTATAAAAGGACAGTTTGTCTCCATGGCTAGGCACAAAACCTACAGAGCATTACCTCTAAAGCTCCCACATAGCAGCAACAATGGTTCACTGGACTGCTGAAGAGAAAGCCACCATTGCCTCCATCTGGGCTAAAGTTGACCTGGAAAATGACGGTCATGATGCCCTAGGCAGGTAATAACCAATGAAAGCTTTTCATTTAATATGATATCATAACTTACTGCTTATTTATTGCAACTATTGATCCTTTAATCTATTTTCCTTGTTACTTATATTGTAATTAAAATCTCTATATTAACTGCAAAGTCTCTCTCTCTCTCTCTCTCTCTCTCTCTCTCTCTCTATATATATATATATATATATATATATATATATATATATATATATATATATGTGTGCATGTATAATGTTGTTTGTAGCTGTAAAGTATTGTCTTTGTGGCTAATGTATTGTATTTATTTTATTAGGCTGCTCATCGTCTATCCCTGGACACAGAGGTATTTCAGCACCTTTGGAAACCTGTCCACTGCCGCTGCCGTTGCTGGTAACGCCAAGGTCCATGCTCATGGCAAGAAGGTGCTCGGTGCCATTGACAATGCCATTCACCATCTGGATAATGTAAAACAGACCCTGGCTGCCCTCAGCAAGCAGCACGCTGATGAGCTCTATGTGGACCCTGAGAACTTCAAGGTACAGATCTAAAGATCTAGAAAAATAAAATATTTGTTTTCTAACATTCACTTGGTAGATATAAGTCTGATTGAGTAATTCATAGTAACACTGGGAAATGCATTAGTTATTAATTACTATATATATATATATATATATATATATATAGATAGTTATTATACTTGATTATATTCACATTAGGTTAGGGCTGTCAGAACAATGAAAGGTTACTGAACATTACTGCATAGTTGTTTGGCCTATTTACTCTATTTATGAAACCTATTTATATATATTGTTACTGTGGACATGCAGACTTGTTATACACTTGTAGGGTGACATAGGTGTAGTCAATAATGTCATAAATGTCATGAATAATAATTATTCTTTCTGTTCACAGCGTCTTGGTGAGGTGCTGATCGTTGTTTTGGCCGCCAAGCTGGGAGCTGCATTCACCCCTAAAGTCCAGGCTACCTTTGAGAAATTCCTTAATGTCTTGGTGGCTGCTCTGAGCCATGGCTACAACTAAATGTTCTTTCTGTTGTTTGTGTAAAATTCACAGATCCCCGGAATACGGGGAATAAAATTTTTAAAAAACAACATTAAAAGTCATGTGTTTATTTCTTTATTACTGTACAAGATGTATCTTACTTATAAACAGATGGGAGACCTAGACAACTATTGTCAACCATTAGTTAAATAATAAACATGAATTTTATCTTTGTATATAGTTACTCATTTTGGTGTATGGCATGTTGCTGGTTGTATCTTTTGCAATGGCCTTCTTATTAACAAACAAGTAATATAACTATTGCATTAAATAATGTAATGGTGGTAAAGTGACAATATGTCACCCAGCTTCTATAAACACCATGTGCACTGAACTAATGTGGTGTTATCAGACACTTCAATAAATGAGTCTCTATAACTACAATGGTCCTGATAAGTCAATGTACCATTATGGCTATTGTAGATGAGTATTGTTGCAGTCTTTGTGAAAAAACTTTACATTGTGAAAACTCACTCAGCTGCCCGCCATACAAACCAATAAGCAGTTCATTCCATAAATCTCCATGATGCAGCAGTCTAGAGAATACATATTATCACTTTGCAATTCTCTGGAAGTATCCATTGCAGAGATTCTTGATTTGTCACATCTTTTTTTTTTTTTGGTGCATGTATGTTACAGTAACAAGAAACATTTCAATTCCGTTTCATTTTACATTTAAACTATTCTAATTTTGAACATACATCTTTAATGTTTGTTTGCATTGTGGTATCCAAATGTCAACAGCGGCCCGGAAATGAAAAAAGGTTGTGCACCACTGGTCTAGAGAATACATATGAACACTTACGTGTTGTCTAAAAAGAAAAAAAAATGCCTGATCACTAAATATAAAAATTACTGAGGGATGCTCTTTTTTCACTGCCAGTTTACTATTAACCTGGCTCCATGTTGTATTGACCATCAGCATTTTCCTGAGTTCGCTAGCGACTTTGTAACTTTTTTATAATCCACCATGACAATAATGCTGCTGCTAATATTATATTGTTATTATTATTATTATTATTATTATTATTATTAATAATAATAATAATAATAAAGAGGATTTATATAGCGCCAACATATTACACAGCGCTGTACAATAAATAGGGGTTGTAAATGACAGACTAATACAGACAGTGACACAGGAGGAGGGGAGGACTCATTTGCATATACCATGAAGCTTTGAGTTTCATGGCATATGCACCGTATAGTTTAAAGAAGAAAAAAAGGAAATCACCAGAAGCCAGGGAGCCACCAATACTACTTCCTGGTGTTTTCTCTGTTTAAGTCTGCGTTATGTGGGATGGAGCAGGTACACGGCTTTTACTGTCATGTTGTAGAACCCTTTGCAATGGGCCTTTTTATTTAGAAATCAGTGATAAAACTACTAAGTGAATACTATAATAGGATAAAGTAATAATGTGCCACCTTATAAACACCAAGTGCCGAATGTGGTTTTTATCAGATGTGTGAATAAATGAGGTATAATATAACTTTAAGGTATAATGTAATGTATTTCAATTATAATATTAAGTCTTGACTAATCAATGTAGCTTTTTTGCAATTGTAGCAGTTTTGTAAACAAACCACATTTTATTTTATTTTTTTGCATATTGTTGAAAAGAAAATGCTGGTCACATGACTTTGATTCCTCCTCCACCAAACTTTTTTTCCTATTTAAAGCAAAAAAACAATCATTAATTTTTTTAGCCACCCCTTTATATAATAAAACAAATTTTTTTTTATACTTTTTTTTTAAAACTGGAAGGGGAGGACCCACAGCCTCCTGGTACACGTGACATAATATATATGTATTTCAGGAGGCTGCAGGTCCTCCAAGCTGCAGGCTGCTCAAAAAAAAAAGGCCAGTCTCACTGCTCAAGAGTAAGATCAGCACTTTTTTGTTTTACATTTCAGGAAACCCTCTCCTGTGTGGAGGGGACTTTTTGGGCTCCATTTCCTGTAGCTTTCCATTCTTTTGCAATATAATACAAAGATATAGAAAATAATTCAGAATAGCAATTTCTTGCTTCCTAGTTTTCTGACTGGTTGACTTTTTCAATAATTTCATAATCTGCAAACCGGTAAACAGTGAATAGTTTTGAAAGAATTGTGATCAAATGATCCAGTGATGGACACTGGTAGAAAAGTGCTGGGGCATGTACTTCCAGTAATGTGTATGCTTCTGTTATGGTGCAACACTAATGATATGTAAAAATATGCAAATGTTAACATTGTAGAAACAATTTTGTAAAATCTAATTCTAAAATGGAAAACTTTAAGGAACTTACCCATCCTGCGAGCCCGTGGTGTCCCTGGGGGTCCCAGCCACAGAGGGAGACGCCGCTGTAGCAGGCAGCATGGCCGAGGCTGCTGCTCTGCTCACAGCTTGTTTCTCTCTGCAGGCGGAGGGATCCGTCCTGGCCAAACTACTGTTCAGCCAGGCGGCATCCCTTGCATCCCTTCGGATGTGGTTACTGAAACTCCTGCTCCCAGCACTCCTTTGCATGTGCAAAGTAGTGCACGTCCTAGGAGTGCTGTGGGAAGAGGTGCGCGTGCTACTATGCATCCCGCTTGTACCCCCTGAGGGCGTGGCACTTGGCTGCCTCGCCCCGGGGCGGGACATAGTTAGTTTGAATTCCCCTGGCCGCAGGGGATTCACTTAGTCTCCTATCAGACGGTGCCAGGTGGCGCAAGGTCATTGGTCACTCTGGCCATTTAAGGAGAGCCTGTCCTGTACACCATTGCCCGCTATAAGACTCCTTCTTGTCCCGCCTTCTGTTGTCTATGGCTGAGACAGAGCTGACCTGGAGGCAGAGCATTCTGGTGAACAAGCAGAACACATAGGAGAATTTCACTTGCAGCAAACTAATAAGACAGACCTATTGGGCCTGATTTAATAAAGCTCGCCAAGACAGGAGATGATATATTTTCATCTGTGTAGCTAGGTCATCCAGCAAACCTGGAATGGGTCTGGTCCAGGACTGAAAACATTTGCTAACAAATAACAAATTAATGTTAAGAAATTCATTTCAGGTTTGTTGGATCACCCAGCTTCACCGATGAAACTGTGTCCTCTCCAGCCTTGGAAAGCTTTATTAAATCAGGCCCAATGTGTGAAGACACAGTATACAGATTGTTCTGAAGGAGTGGAGTATGGCAGGGTTTGATGATTTTCTGTTGACATATGGGGCTTTATGTCATGAAATAATCAGTCTGCAAAGTTGGGCTTTTATGACACAGAGCTGAAAAGTCAGATATGAAAAATGGTTTTAGTTGGTATACCTTAACCTCCCCAGAGGTAACCCCGAATGTGGCTCGGGGTAAAAAAAAATGCTGAAAACGGTAACCCCGAGCCACACTCAGGGTAGCTAAAAGGAAAAACAATGCAAAACAATGATAAATACTACATTACCTGGTCCGCCGGCATCCTTCTTTGCGATCCCTGTCATCTCGCATCCTCTGCATCTGATGAGTCACCCGGGAGTTCCTGGTGACATCACTGCGTGCGTCTGTTGCGTTAGGGGAATAGTGGGAATTTCAAATTATTTTGTATTGCATTCAATACAAAATAACTGTATTGAATGCAGTACACTGGATTTATATGCCTAAAAGCAGTACATTGTCAATCATGAAAAATTATTTTACAGCATAATATAATAGTATGAGTATATTATTTATTTTATTATTTTTATTTTAAAAATGTATTATTTTATTTATTATTTTCACATGATTTTGTGTTACAAACTTTTTTTTTCTCATACTATTATTATATACTGTAAAATACACTTTCATGAAAAACAATGTACCGCTTTTAGACATATAAATCTGAAAAGAAATGAACCGCTCGGGAGGTTAAAAGTTTAGAGCCCATTTTACCTTTACTTTGATGAGCATGCTTTCATTGTGTGTGGTAATTAGTAAATAGTTTGATTTGTGCTTTTTGTGTCTGATGGGTGTAAATTAGGTGTGGTTATAAGTCTTCATTTTTTTGCACTTCATGTTTCAAATTTTCCTCCCCCTACAACCCTCTTTATTTGAACACCCTTTGTACTTGTACTAAATATACAGTATATGTGTAAGGAACATATCTGTCCTGCGAGCCCGCGGCGTCCCTGGGGATCTCAGCCGCAGAGGGAGTCGCCGCTGCAGCAGGCAGCATGGCTGAGGCTGCTGCTCTGCTCGCAGCGTGTCTCTCTCTGCAGGCGGAGGGATCCGTCCTAGCCGAACTACTGTTCAGCCAGGCGGCATCCCTTGCATCTCTATAGACGTGATTACTGAAAGTCCTGTCCTCAGCACTCCTGTGGAGGTGCAAAGTAGGGCATGTCCCAGGGGTGCTGTGGGAAGAGGTGTGCGCGCTGCCACACGTGCCTCTTGTACCCCCCCGAGGGCGTGGCACTCAGCTGCCTCGCCGCGGGGCGGGACATAGTTTAAATTCCCTGCGGCCAATCGGCATTACAATATGTTTTTCTGACACATTTCCAATCCAGTACCAATGTGTGGAAAGAGAAAAGGAATGCATACCTGTCTCACAGTGCCACCATTTATTCATACTGTGCAGTGTACCATGTCTGCAACCTTTGTAGTACTTTCACTACACTACCTTGCAAAAGAATATTCATGAGCACAAGCTGGAAATGCTTATTTTTACTAGAGGCCGGTTTGTTTTAGCATTTATCAAGCTGGTCCAGACTGAAGTTGGTCTTTAGGGTTAGCAACAAGTAATTGACAATGGTTGATAGAACTAGAAAAACATATTTCTATTACACAGAAACATTTACATTCTTTGGTAAGAGTTGTTACTTTTCTGTACTAACACTGTGCATTAGATGAAAGGCTTGAACCACAGTGGTTCAAAAACGAGGTGGTATAAAAATTAATGAGTAATTTAAAGCATACCTAAACTCAGAATTTTCACTTTACATAAAAGGGTAGTGAACCCTTTTATGTAAGGTAAAAATTTTGTTTTTTATTTTTGTCGGTACAACTCCGTATCCCGGGAGGCTTTGCGCTTCCATTCAAATTAGGGGGTGGTGCTGAACCATTTTTTTTTTTAAAAAAAAGGGAGTTGTACCGACAAAAATAAAAAACAAAAGAGCATCCCGGGAGGCTCTTTGGTGCTCCTTTTGCGCATGGCTGACCATCTCGGGCATGCGCAGAAGGAGCCTTTTTGCTCAAAGAGAAAAATTTGCTGATCTCACGAATGTGCAGTGAGATCATCAGTTTTTTTTTTCATCCTACATCACCCGATCTTACGCCTGGGTTGGTGACTTAGGATAAAGAACCTTGAAGAGAAGACGAAGAAAGCGGCGCCTGGAGGGCCGGCTCCGGGATGGATGCCGAGAGGAAGGGGGACCCGAAGCCGGACACCCCCCGAGGGATCGGACAGTGGTGCGGAATTGAAGGTAAGTGTGTTAGTATTTTATTTTTTTGACTTTTGAGTATAGTTTCTCTTTAAAGTATACTCTCAATGTGTTTGAGAAATTCCTTCTGCGTAATTTGGTTCTTCATCTTTGTCCACCCATCTCTCTGCCATAGTACGAATGTATATGTATGAAACTTGGGATATTACATGGGTTAGTTGAATAGAGATTCCACTCTTCAATTGTGGATAAAGATCTATGATTTACAGGTCTGTATAGGTTATGATTTAGTTTGTGAAGTGGGGAATTGGTGTATATCGAACGAACCAAAGTGTGCTGCTTAAACTCTAGTATTTTTTCCTCCTTAACCACCTGAGCGTTACACAGGTCTAGATTTCTGTACCAAAAGTGATCCACTGTTTTTCATGAAATTTTTTTTTTTAAATTGTAGACCTGTAACTTACAGAAATATGTCCGAACAGGGGTTCTAGTAGATAATATGAATATAAAGATGATCGATGGAGGACGACGCTGGATGAGCACAGGGGGACCAGGTAAGTAAGGATGTGAAAAATCTCGGGCTTAACCATCCTTGCAATTTTTTTTTGCCCGAGCGATGGTCGGGCTTAACTGCAAGGAGGTTAAAGCAGAGATAGGGAGCTGTATTGGAAAGCCCAATATTTGAATTGTGATCATGATGGAGAAAAGGAATGAAAAAGAAAGGCTAATAGATTGATTTCCCATTCAGTTTAAATTAAAAGTAGAAGCAGTTTATTTATCAAAGTGAATGTGGACTTATCTTGTTTTTTTGAAAATTGCCTAGCAGATGATTGGGTAATCAGGCTGAACAAAGTTGCATTTTATTTCTAAAGGATAATTCAATATTACTGGAAAAGTTGTATTTATTAACAAAAAAAAATACATCTATATTCAGTGTACTGTTTAACAGTAATCTGCACTAGATGTTGTTACCCGGGCATTTTTTTTCTTTTTTCATGACTCAGGAGAAAATCACCATGAGTGGACCATGAAAAGCTTCCTAAAAAGGACAGTATGTCTAAAGCTGTCAGAACAATTGGTTACTGAAAGTTACCTTATGATTGCTTTCCCTATTTATTAAACCTGTTGTCGATTTTTTTTGCTCTGATCATGCAGCTCTGTTTTTTACTGGTAGAGTCTGCATACTTCTAGAATCACTAATAGGGTATATAAGGAGAAAAAGGGTTTAAATAATATTATATTATATATATTTTAGGTTCTTGTAAAAATGCAAAAGCAATAAAACAACCCTACTTCGATAAAAAATTTTACAAGAAAATACACAGTAAAATGTAAAAAGAAAAAAGTATAATTCTATGAATATTACTTGTCACGAAAATGTATAAACTATAAAACATAATGAATTTCATAATTATTGTTCATTCCATTTACAGCATCTTGGTGAGGTGTTGATCCTTGCTTTAACCTCTAAGCTGGGATCTTAGTTCACCCCAAAAGTTTGGGCTACCTTTGAGAAATTCAATAATGTATTGGTGGTCGCTCTGAGCCATGGCTATTACTAAATTATTTATATAAAATTCAGAGATCCCTGAAACACAGAAAATACAGTATTTTTAAAAAATATCTAAACTTTGACTATTTCCTTATCACTGTATCTATCTTCATGATAAACGGATAATGTACCTAGACCAATATTGGTAACCATTAAATAAACTAATATACTTAAAAAACGTCTCCTAGGGTGTGAATAAGGCTAAAGGAGAAACTGCCACCTGCATTTTCCCAGAGATGTAATTAAACATAATGTAATAAAACTGGTTCTTACCTTACAACTCTCCGGTTCACTGACTTGAGTTGAGGAATGTAGATTGGGCAGGTGCACAACCTGCCCCCCATTGGCTGTTGCTGGTAGTACCTTTTGCAATAGCCAACAGGGGGTCGGTGACAATGTGCCCCCCTACATCTAAGTGTACTGTACTAATGTGGTGTTTATCAGAAATTTTAATAAATGAGTCTCTAGAACTGAAAAAGTTGTGACTAATCAATGTATCTTTATGGCTATTGTAGGTGAGTTCAAACTTCATATAGTGATAACTCTCTGAGCTGCTTGACAGCTGAAACAATAAGTAGCTGGATCAAGGAACTCCATAACATAGCAGTCAACAGGGATAACCCATGAGCATAATATGAAACTTATAGATCACTGAGTTGCTGAGGGGTTCTTTATTTTCCCCCTTACTTTACTAAATGTATTCCCTATTAAACTGGCCATTAGCACTAATAAACTAATAAACTGTCCATTAGCATTTTCTTAATTTACTGGCAGCACTGTACGTCTTGCACCATCCACTATGGCAATAATGCTGCTGTGTTCCACCAGTGTAAAATATAAACATACAAAACAGTTAAGCTACATCGACACTTGCAATTATTGTCCTTGGAAAGGATCTTTCATTATCTGAGTTTTTTTTGCATATTGCTTCAAAAAATATGCTGGTCACATTACTTTGACATTTCCTCCACCCAACACTTTTTTCCTGGTGAAGCACATTTGTTATGCCCAGCACTGTGCTTTTTATATGCATGTATCGCCACATTTCTGCCTAATTGACTTTTTCAATATACCCAAGACCAAGCTAATAATTTTTAAAGAATAAGGGATCATTCAAGGACAAATTTACAATTAAAAGAAATGTATAATTATTGTTTACAATAAAACATATAAAATATATAAAATATTTAGGATGGCCATAAACATTTACAGCTGTTCTCAATACATTATTTAATATGTGTAAAAAAGCCGCTTAAAATAATGACGCATGTATCTGCTGTTTTATTGTAAACAAATAAAGAATTGTATATTACTTTTAAGTGTTAAATATCTCTTTAACTTTAAGCATTCATTTTCTTGTTGGTCTTATGTATGTATATAGCACACAAACTGAAGTGTGCAGGGATTTGGACGAATTAGTAACCACAATAAGAAATATTAGCTATGTATCTTTTGTCAATAATTTGGGGGTCTGAAAGCCAGTGAGCAGTATGTTTTGAGAATTGATACCAGATGAAAACAAATGGCAAACAAGATTGGGAACTAGTATAACAATACCATAGCATGTACTTGTACTGTTGAAGTTCCACACTAATCCTTTGCATTTATTACAGTTCTATAAACAAATTTTTGTAAATTGTATTGTCAAATGGAAAATTCAAAAGGTAAAAAGAGGCCAGCAGTCCTTTTAAACCATACTTGCCAAATTTCTAGGTATAG
This sequence comes from Pyxicephalus adspersus, assembly GCF_032062135.1. Classification (NCBI taxonomy): domain Eukaryota; kingdom Metazoa; phylum Chordata; class Amphibia; order Anura; family Pyxicephalidae; genus Pyxicephalus; species Pyxicephalus adspersus. The sequence goes on along the minus strand of NC_092864.1, from coordinate 68,524,704 downwards.
GGGAACTTGACTGTGGCCCCTGATATCACCACACATAGGGCCTGATTTATTATAGCCCTCCAAGGATGGGGAGGATACACTTTCATCAGTGAAGCTGGGTGATCAAGCAAACCTGGAATGGATCTGGTCCAGTATTGAAATTATTGCTAACAAATAGCAGATTACTTTCAAGAAATTAATTTCAGGTTTGCTGGATCACCCAGCTTCACCGATGAAAGTGTATCCTCTCCAGCCTTGGAGAGCTTTAATAAATCTGCCCCATACTAGTTATTTAAGTAATGGAATAGACAACTATAATAGATGGAATCCACAGTTAACTTTGCTTTCAGTGTAAAAGCCAGACCAGCCTAGTGGTAATTTACAAATTGCCCCAAATGTGGTCCACTTGAACACATGCTTGGCTCATATACAACAATTTTGGGAGTCTACATTTTAAATAATGAGTTCAGTGACAAGCTATACCAATCAATTCCAGTGCCTCTTGATGACAATGATGTCACGATGACTTCCCTTCTTTATAATGACTCTATAAATATGTTAAAACATTTATTAAAGAATAGAATATTTATTAGGAGCTGAAACAAAAGACTTTTTAAATATTGTGCACATTTTATTGGGGCGCTAAAAAAACAAACAATACAAAAGAAAATATTTATACATATTATTATATCAATAGTAAATAAATAGTGAAAAGCAATAGTATGATGTGATCAGACTTTGCCTTACAAATTTATTATTCTAGGTGAGTTTCTTAAGATCATCTTGACAGTAAAATGCATAGGAATAAAATTTTGTTTGCAAAAGCACAAGGCATGTTTTCTTATTTCCAGTGGTTATTGACCAGTAATGTCCAGTGGTCAATATGTAATCTTAAAATGAAATCAGCATGGAGTGGATATTTTCTGTATGACTCAGGAGAAAACTACCACGGGCGGACCAAGGAAAGGATCCTATAAAAACATACTTTGACTCTATGGCAAGACACAAACTCTACAGAGCAAGAGCCTTACCTCTAAATCCTCCACATAGCAGCAACAATGGTTCACTGGACTGCTGAAGAGAAAGCCACCATTGCCTCCATCTGGGCCAAAGCTGACCTGGAAAATGACGGTCATGAAGCCCTGGGCAGGTAATGACCCAATGAAGTCTTTCATTCAGTGGACATAATATTTGTTGTTTAAATTTATCCAATAAAATGTTCATTTTAACGATGAATCTTTAATTTTTTATACTATCTTGACAACTATACTATAACTACATTGTAATACCTGTAGCAATCAAAGAATATATATTTTTTATATATAAATATATATAGATTTACAATTTTGCAAGTGGCTGCTCTTTAATGTGTACTAGATATGGCTTGATAAATTATATGGCTCACATGTTTTCTATTTGAATTATTAGGCTGCTCATCGTCTATCCCTGGACCCAGAGATATTTCGGCACTTTTGGAAACCTGTCCACTGCCGCTGCCGTTGCTGGTAATGCCAAGGTCCACGCTCATGGCAAGAAGGTGCTCGGTGCCATTGACAATGCCATTCACCATCTGGATAATGTAAAACAGACCCTGGCTGCCCTCAGCAAGCAGCACGCTGATGAGCTCTATGTGGACCCCGAGAACTTCAAGGTACAGATCTATATATAGTAATATAAAAAAAATATGTTTTCTACAGTTCACTTGGTATTTTTAAGTTTGACTAATTACCTATATTATCAAGAAGGCATCATCTTATAATTAATATATATTTGTTTGTACAATGATAATTTGGAAAGAGCAGTTGCCAGGTAAAGCTCTCAGAACAGTGATGGTTACTGTAAGTTTTGCTTAGGTGTTTACTTTATTTATTCAATGTGTTTATAGATTTTTTTCCTGTAAAACATTCAGCTCTGCTATACACTGCCCTTTATGTACAATCACTAGTCAGTTAGGGGCTGCCTAATGACCCAGAGCAGTCAATAATAGAGTAGAGCCTGTTTTTTTTTTGGCTAAAATGTAAAATAACCAGCATTTTAAAAAAGTACTACTCCAAAAAAAATAAGAAAAACATCTTTAAGTTTTTTTTCTCTATATTATACCTGTCACTTTAATTTCTTTTCTATACTATGTTTTAAATACTAATTATTCTTTCTGTTCACAGCGTCTTGGAGATATGCTGATCATTGTTTTGGCCTCTAAGCTGGGAGCTGAATTCACCCCTAAAGTTCAGGCTACCTTTGAGAAATTCATTAATGCTTTGGTAGATGCTCTGAGCCATGGCTATTACTAAATGTTTTTTTGTTTTGTGTAAAATACACAGATCTCTGCAACATGGGAAATAAAATATTTATAAAATAACATCTCAACTTCTGTGATTATTTCCTTATCACAGTAAAAATGTACATGCACAGTGTGCAAATAAAATACTTAAAAGATAAAAATGTATTATGGTAATTTTAAGCACTTAAATTGTCAGTACTGTTTTTGTCTGTATCTTTTGAAAATAACTATCTTCATTTTAACTTGTGTCCCAATTTTAAATATTCTCATCATTTCATGTTCAACTCCGGGAAGAATTCCCCAATGGGGACACACATAATAAAATCCAGCAGTGCTTACAACAGTTTCCTACATTACCCCAAAGCTTTCAATAAAATGTTCAGACTATATATCTAAAATGAACACGGTAAGATCTGGTATTGGAATTTCACTATATGCCCCTGACATACCCAAATGACCACACATATTTTCAATGTATAAAAAAACTTCAGAGACTGCAGACCTACTGGAGTAGATTAAGGTTAGATGTGGTTGGAGACAAAAAGGAGAAGTACCATAACCACGAACATAGCATATAAATTAACCACTTTATAAATAATAATACACAATACCTTGTTGTCTGTTGAAATAATTTTGGGAGCAGATTAAATATATGAAACTTTGTTTAAACAATACCATTTAAATAATAAACAGTTACTTAAAGTTACTAGTAAAGTTTACTAGTTTTACACTCAGGCTAAATTAGGCCCTTGACAGTGTCTGTCCCATAACTAACTGATCGCATTGGCTTTGGGGTTTTCCAAAATCCTTATAGGATTATACTTGCCACTCTTAGGTCACTGCAGGGGCATAAACTTCCCTTTGCCCAATGACTACCAAACACAAGTTGTACTTGTTTGTATTAATTATCCAGAACTATACATTTTGGTTTTATTTATTGGTTTGGATTCCCCTGCAGCATTCACATATCAAAATTAGGAATTTTAAATATTTTTATGTATGCAAGCAATGCTTAAAGTTCGTTACATTACAAATTGTCAACCCCTGGGTACTCTCTTTACAGAACTAAGGGGTTCACTATCCCGGAATGCCCCAAAAGAGGCCACAAAGATTGCTTAGTTAACTTGTGTTTATTCTTACATATGAGCTGTGGCCCTCCAAATACCCAATAGCTGAAAGCTCAGCAGGTCATGGATTCATTGACAGGCTATACCCACCCAATAAGCCCTTTCAGTGTCTTATGACCCCAATCCTGCTACACAAACTACAACTTTTAATGCTCTGTCCAAACGGTCTGTCTACCAGCTGCAAAACTATGTATCTTATATAACTGGTTGGAAACAAATTCCCATACTTTACACCAGCTACAAAAGTTTCCTAACCAACTGAAGCTAATGGACTATATGAAAGCTGGCATGCATTCTTCCTTGCATCCTCCTTGTTTTTTCAGTACTTAGATGTCTTTATTTAAACATACTATACCTACTTCCCAGCTTCAAGATCTCATAGACAAACTCCACAATACACCTTGGTATCACAAACTCTTGTAAACAGGAATTAGAGCCCAGTTCCCTAAACTACCCATACTCTGTATGTGACAACATGCAGATGACACGGCCTGATAATAAAGAGGGTTACAAAACACAGTAGAACCAGTTTTAAAGGTACCATAAGTAATGTAACAACACAATAAACAGTAAATGGTTACATAAACCCAGACCCCAAGGAATACTTACTGGCCACGCAAGTAATGCCACCATCTAGTTCAGGGGGGCCCAACACGTGGATTGCGATCTACCGGTAGATCACAAAGACAACGTGAGTTGATCGTGGAGCCCTGCCTTTAAAAATAAACTCTACCGCGCACATAAGTTATTAAGTCCAAATACAATTGTTGATAGATCATTTTGACTTGGTCATTTTAAAAGTAGCTCGTAAGCCAGAAAAGTGTGGGCACCCCTGCTCTAGTTAATCACACCCCCACGAAACACTGAGGTGTACACACCTAAAACACAAGGCCTGATTTAATAAAGCTCTCCAAGGCTGGAGATCCAGCAAACCCGGAATCCAGCAAACCTGGATTGATTAAAAGTCACTTGATATTTGTTAGCCAATGTTGTAGAACTATATTAAATCAGGCCCACAGAGTTTACTAGATGGCAACTTTTGGAATCAGCACTTTTGGGAACCCTCTTAAATAGCAAAACAGCCTGGAATGTTCCTGAGCTCTGGTTGAAACATGGTGACATGTCCTCTTTATGGCTGCTATTGGAGTCTACTATTCCAGCACCAGAATGAATGTTCTAGTAAGCAGCTTTAACCAAAAATCCAAAGAGAGAATTAGCAGATCACTTCTGAGTGATTAGTCACCGTGTGACACATGGATAGCACAGACTGAACACTGCGGTACTCCCAGCAATTCAGCAGCTCCCCTGTCTATAGAAGTATCATAATGCACAATAGGCAAACATGTAACCATCCTCACTTTGCAAAGAAACGCTAACAATCAGTATTATTAAAACAGGTTGGTTTAGCAGCAGTCTTCCCTGAAATACTGTGACCTAGCTGCACACAGCAATAAAAAACTATAAATGATTTCTAAAGCACTGCCAGAATCACTTTCCTACCTCTGTAACTGGGGCAAAGATGTCCGACTTGTAGACAGTCCTCAAGAGATGGTAAAATGGGGACTGGGCCTGAGGCAATTAGGTGCAGGTAGAAATCTAGAAGGTTTTTGAATTGTGTGTCTTCATTTGGTCTAAGTCCGAGTCATGTACTTTAAATGTACAAAGTACAAGTACAATTGAAGTACATAAATGCTGTTATCTAGAAGAATGTCTATACAGTGGTACAATGGTGTTATGCAAGCGGGTGTGGACCCAATGTGCCACTGACTGGTTATACTCCGGAGGGGCGTGACTAAGCAGCTACCAGGTCTTCGCTAGAGCCTCTGGGGGTGAGGATAGGCTTGGGCTGCGGGGTAGCTGCCAGGTGCCACTCCAGAGCAATCCCCAGGCCAGTGGCAGCTGACCACAGGAGTCAGGAAGCAAGGATCCAAGATCAAGATCAGGCGGCAATCAGGCGAAGTCCAGAAACGTAATCCAAGGTCAGGGTCAGGCGGCAAACAGGCAAAGTCCAAAACGTATCCGAGGTCAGGGTCAGGCAGCAAACAGGCAGAGTCCAAAATCATCAGCAAGGTCCGGTACATGGTAGAGCAAAACAGGAACACACCTTAGCACAGAGAGTAACACAGAGGAAGCCAGAGATTGCTCAGGCAACTTCCTGTAGTAGGAGGTGCCTTTAAGTACCTGCAGGTAATCACCCATAGGCTGGGGAAAACAGAGGGCGTGTGTTACCTCAGACAAGGAGAGACACACCCACACCAGCTCAACACCAGAGCAAGTCTCAACACAGGTATAGAACATAGGAAGGAGGTTACCTGAAAGACAGGACCCGGCGCCCGTGCCTTCGATTAGGAGCAGTGGCACCGGCACGACCTGCAGTGCTAACAAATGGTGTAAGTCTCTATTCCGTTCCAGATCCTTTGACTTATACCAAACACATTTATCCCATAAGAAATAAAGGGAAAATGCTTAATCTGTTCCCATGAAAAATAATCCTATTGTTATTGGCATATTATACATTGATGGGGTTGTAAAGAATAATTTAAACACTGCTTAATACTAAAATACATAAATACAAAAGCAATTAGATGAAGTGAGGAGATGAGATGTTATGAGAGGTAAATAAGGGTAACGCGCTGTGTTGAGACTCATTTTGACGCATACAAGTTCTAGCACAAAGGTTGTATACGAAGCAAAGGTTGTATACCAAGCAAACTTTTTATGTCCAAACAGGACTTATACCAAGTTGTATACTGAGGTACCACTGTATTTTCATTCACTGGGTTGAATAAATAATTGCTTTTATTTCCATATTTGGTTGTGATTTAATATTCAATTTTGACATGCTTTCAGGATCTTCATACATTGTTTGGGGGTATTGTGTACATATTTGCATTAAAATTGAAAGAGAATTAACCTGTCTGTATATTTTAATACACTTCAGATATGTAAATCCATGGGATTTCCTGGGCTCATGTGCTGTGGTCATAAAAGTAACAGGTTTCAAAAAGAAACAAAAAACAAAAGGAGAGAACATATTTGTTAGTGTACAAAATGTTTTGAATTCTAAATGATGGTATGTGAAGGCCTAAATGTGGATTAATTAGTGTGGTGAGACATTCCGTTTTATGGGAATAACAGCTTAATGCCCTGGGGGAATCTTGACTGTGGCAAGACATATCTTGGTCACCTGCCTCCCAATCTCCAACACCCCACTACCCCTTACTTACTCACAAATAATCACACAAATGTCTCGTGCTGCACGTACTACACGTGCTGCACATGCCATTACCTAATCATTAACCCCTCGCAGTCTTCCTGTCTGTCTGCACTGTCATGCCAGCCTTCTGCTATTCTCCTTTCACTCGCATGCTCCAGGCTTTCCTTGACAGTGCCAAGTAAAACTAAAATGGTGAAAGTCTGATACTTTGGATCTGAATGAATATTGAAACCAAGTACAACTCTGTTTTGTGGTTGTTGGGTAAAAGAATGGATACTGATGGGCCAATTTTGTTTATTTTCAATTTTACACTGTAACTATTAAGGGCTATGTTATTGTATAAAAAAAAATAATATGTGTAAGCTGTGGCCAAAATTCTTCCAACTAACATATTTTTATTATATATAAAGTGCTTATGGTGCCCCCTCCCCCTCCGCTTTTACTTATCTCTGCCCAAGCCATGTCTTCAGTATCCAACCAAATCTAACAGTCATCTACTCCAATATGTCTGCATCCCAATGAACATACTGGGCCTGATTTATTAAAGCTCTCCAAAGCTGGAGGGGATACACTTTTGTCAGCAAATTCAGTCAGGTTCAGCAAATAGCAAAAGACTTCACTGATAAAAGTGCACCCTCTCCAGCCTTGGAGAGCGTTAATAAATTAGGTCCTATGTGTGGGCATTTTGTAATGTCAAGGGCTTTAGCTGAATAAATCACTAAACTTTGGAGAAAACTAGTAAAACATGCCACCCTGATTTAGTTTTCCTATCTTTATAACAATAGTAAGACACTTGAAAGCTGAAGGCAATGTAAAAATATTGCATTTTAAAAGCCCCCTCCCCACCACTTTTTCACATTTCTCCTTTATTTTAATTAGCCCATGTTCCTCAAATATTTAGTTACTCTAAATGTGCCAAAAAAGTTGTTAGTCTTTTACTTTAAATGTGTTCAGATGTAACCTACACAATCCAGAATATTTGGAGCAGTACAGTATAAGGCAAAATCCAGCAATCCTACATGAGAATGAATGCATCAGCAACTTTAACTAACATGCCATTTCAGCAAATACATCATTCCCCCAAGTGAGTGAACAGACTAGGTGTGAGTTAGCATATAGTTGTAACACTCCTGGCAGTATCTCCTATATGGCATTTATTCACACTATGTTTCTCAGATATGCAAGTAGGATAAAATAATTAGAACAGCAGGTCATATTTACCTATGAAAACTAAACCAAATCCTAACATTTTTCATTTAGTTGTTTATATAAGAACTATATCAGAACATTTTTATTTACAGCTATGGGTGTTGTAACTTGTTATATTTTAATTGTTTAATAATTCAATTGTAGCATCAGTTCACACTCATTCACATTTTTCCCAGATAATGCAAGCAGGACATATTTAACCATGTGAAATGAACTAAATCCTAACACTTTTTTAGTTGTTTATATAATCAGAACTTTTTTATTTATAGCTATGGGGTAATATAGAAGTGTAAGATTTTAATTGTTATCTGTATCCCCACTGGGGAAATCATCCTTGCCATTTGTATTGGTAATTATTGTCATTAGAAGAGATAGTGATCTAAAAATCATCATTCTGCTTATTTCTGGAACAAAAGAAAGACATTTTATATCCAACACCAGTTAAAGTGAAGATAAATCTTTTCAAAAGACACAAACAAAATAAATACTGAAAAACACAATGAATTTATCTGTTTATAATAAATATAATAAAATAACTACAGAATTTTAGTTTTTAATTTTTTTTTGTTTGCGTACTTTAATGATCTGTGTGTTTACATTATTAAAGTGATAAAGAAATACCCAAAAACGTTCAGATGCTAATATTTAAATACTTTATTTCCCATGTTGCAGGGATCTGTAAATTTTACATTAAAAAATGTAAAAAACATTTAGTTGTAGCCATGGCTCAGAGCAGCCACCAAGACATCAATGAATTTCTCAAAGGTAGCCTGGACTTGAGGGGTGAATTCAGATCCCAGCTTGGAGGCCAAAACAACGATCAGCACCTCACCAAGACGCTGTGAAGAGAAAGAAAAATGAATAATTATGACAATAAAGAGAAAGAAAAAAAACTTAGGAGATGTTTTTTTAAAAAAATTTTGCTTCGGTTTTGGTTCTTTTGGATAGAAAATTAAAAAAAAAAAATCTTTGTAAACGAACTTCTGCGCAACAGAAGGTGTCACTGCGGCTGTACCCTACTATTGGCTATTCTTGACTATTGACTACCCTATTAGTGACTGTCATGGATCATTAAAAAGCCCCAAATGTCTAACAGACTAGTGATTGTACAAGAAGGGGGACCTCATCTGTGTATACCAGAGCAGAATGTTTTACAAAATATATAAAAAAAATAAAAAAATATATATATAAAAAAATTAAATATATATAAAATATATAAAAAAAAATTTAAACAAGTTTACTAAATAAGAACCATATTTTTATTGTCTTACACTATTTTCAGAGCTTGAACACAATGTAAATGTACTATTAAGCTACTGCTTTTTGCATTAATGTTACAGTCAAATTTGAAAATACCAAGTGAACTGTAGAAAACATATATTTTATATTACTATATATAGATCTGTACCTTGAAGTTCTCGGGGTCCACATAGAGCTCATCAGCGTGCTGCTTGCTGAGGGCAGCCAGGGTCTGTTTTACATTATCCAGATGGTGAATGGCGTTGTCAATGGCACCGAGCACCTTCTTGCCATGAGCGTGGACCTTGGCGTTACCAGCAATGGCAGAGGCAGTGGACAGGTTTCCAAAGGTGCCAAAATATCTCTGGGTCCAGGGATAGACAAGAAGCAGCCTAATAATTCAAAAGGAAAACATATCAGCAAAATAATCTATCAAATTATATCTGATCTGATGCACATTAAAGAGCAGCCAGTTGGCAAGAAAGTAAACAAAAGTAAGTGAAGAATTTATAATTGAAATAAACTTTACATTGGTTACGATAAAACAACACATTTTCTGTCTACTAAATCGAAAACCTCAATGAGTTTTACCTGCCCAGGGCATCATGACCAACATTTTCCAGGTCAACTTTGGCCCAGATGGAAGCAATGGTGGCTTTCTCTTCAGCAGTCCACTGAACCATTGTTGCTGCTATGTGGAGGATTTAGAGGTAATGTTATTGCTCTGTAGAGTTTGTGCCTAGCCATGGAGAACAACTGTCTTTTTATAACAGCCTTTCCTCGGTCCACCCATGGTAGTTTTCTCCTGAGTCATGTTCAAAATGTCCACTCTAAGCTGATTTCATATTAAGATTACACAGTGTCCACTGGAGATTACTGGTCAACAAAACACTGGATGAAAATGTAATTTAGAAATTCTAAAATGCTTAAACAAAAAACAAATAATACACGTAAAATGCCTTTATATATTTAAGTACCAAGCTCATTTGAAATATGTATGCATATAATATATGTTGTAGTATTTTTTATATAAATATTAAATGTTAAGAGAAGTCAAAAATATTATGGTGTGTTTTTTATATGACTGTATTGTGCCCTAGCAAACAAAATTTTATTCTGCTTTTTTACTGTCAAGATGCTCTTAAGAATGTCCCCTAGATGACTAGATGTATAGGGTGAAGGGATCACATCATGCTATTGATTTTTGCTATTTATTTACTGGTTATATATATAAATATATATATATATATATATATAATATAAGTATATTATTATGTATATATACTTTTTTTATTTCCTTTGTATTGTTTGTTTTTTAGCACAATTTAAATGTTCATGATATTTAAAAAGTCTTTTTTTGCAGATCCTACTAAATTTTCTGTACTTATAAACATAATTGTAGTGTCATTATAAACAAGACAAGTCATTATTGTTCGAGAAATGTTTTGTCTGTCTAATGTATATGATTTGACAATTTTAGGTAAGGACAAAATTATTTCTGAAACATGGGGTCATAGAAAAAATGTTAAAATTGGTCTGGTCCATAAGGGTATACCAATCCAAAAAGAAAAGGGGTTAAATGCAAACCTAAAGACTTCTCAAAACACGTGTTGCCTTAATGTACATTTGTTATTTTGATGGGCTGGCAACCCACCTTGATGAATTAAAAATCTGATGTGACCAGCCGCAATGTGGATGGCGAATCGTAGTGTGGGTAAGTTGCTCTCTATTTTAACAGTTCATTGGGATACCGTTTAAAGTAAATGCCATTAGAACATACTGCACTACACTTTGCAAGGTCCCTTACTTTACAGTACAAAGTGTTATACTCTGTGTAATTGCAACACATAAATGTAAATGTGACCTAAAACTCTACCAAAAACACACAAAAAAACAAAACACACACATTCTCAAAACACAAAATATCCATTTTTAATAAAGAACACCTTTACTCCATCCCTTTATTCTTTTGTGTCTTTAGTCTTATGTCCACACTCTTTCATAGTTTATATAAATATAAAATGAATGTTCATTAAACAAAATAACAAGACAAATACAATGAACCAATGTGGCATGTACATAATAAAAACAATATCAATTAAGTACAAAAGAAAAAGTTAGAACAACATCAAATGAAGTAAACTTATTTCAATAGGTAAACTAAAGGTTAAGAAAATAGAAGAATATTAATTTGTATTCTCTTTTTTTTCGTTTACTGATTGCACAAGCAAACAAAAATACATCAAAGGGACATAGGGTGGAACTTATGGTAATGCTGAGAGCTTACGGCTGATAAGGATAGCTTTTGAACAAGCAGGATATAAATAATAGGGTGAAATAAAAATGTGGTGTGACTGAGATACGGAATCTTTGGGGCAAGACATAAGACTCATGGGGGGGGTGTAATATACATATAGCACCCTGCTAGTAATTGAATTGTAATGTAAGTCTTGCTGTGCTTTGCATGTCAGTAACCTCCCCTGAGCATTGCCTATAACCAAAACATCTTTTTTCCAGGGGAAGTTATTCTTTTAGCGCTTTATGAATTAGTTACAGTTTCTTTTGCTGTATGCTGGTGCTGCTAGGACACAGCATTGGAGGGAAGTCTATTGTTAAACCAACCAATTCCATAAATGCTGATGCTGCAAAATGGATTAGGTTTTATCACTGCTGACTGTTATTTATTCTGTGCAAAAGTGAAAACTGTTACAGTATTTCCTGTTTTTCCCAAACTCATTGTGCTGTAGTTGGTGTCTGGCTCTTGCCTTTAGTATAATAGGCAGAGTCAGGATTAATATAAATTGTCAGGTTTGAAATAAAATGAAGAGAACATAACTGAGTACATTGCACAAAATGTTTTCAATTCCTAACCATGGTATGTAAATGGCTTAATTTTGGTGTTGTGATAACAGCTGAATGCTTTATGTATGTGAGTGAATACAACTTGTGTTTGGTGGTAATTGGGTTAATGGAATGTTAGGCCCCTGCGGTGACTTTTAGAGTGATAAGTATATTTGTATAAAGTTTATGGAATAACCCCAAACCAGTGTGATCTGTGGTTAGTACGGATAGTGATTGTGACAAGTATATTTGTATATAAGGCTTATAGAACAACCCAAAGCCAATGTGATCTGTGGCTGGTACAGATAGTTATGATACTTACCGTATTTTTTGCCGTATAAGACGCACTTTTTCTTCCCCAAAACTGGGGGGGGAAGTTGGTGCGTCTTATACGACAAATGTGTTATAAAATAATTAAAATAATATACTCACCCGATACCCGATCCTGCGTGTATCTCCTGTCCTCTCTGGCTGCAGCGTGTCTCCTCCTGGCTGCAGTGCAGAGCGAAAGAAGCTGGCACAGCGCCCCCTGCTGATCCCTGCCCTAACTGCCGTACAGTGGAAAAAAAGGTAAGAACAGCACACAGTGATCAGAAGGGGAATTTGAATGACACAGAGTGATCAGAAGGGGAATTTGAATGGCAGAGTGATCAGAAGGGGAATTTGAATGGCACAGACTGATCAGAAGGGGAATTTGAATGGCACATGAGTGATCAGAAGGGGAATACCGGTATGAATGGCACATGAGTGATCAGAGGGGGAATAATCTTTCAGAATCTTTTTTTTCTAGATTTTCCTCCTTTAAAATTGGGTGCGTCCTATATTCCGGAGCGTCTTATACGGCAAAAAATACGGTATACTGGGAGTCTTGTCAAGGGCCTTATTTGTTTAATTTGTAACACTAAACTTTTTACCCCGTAAATGTTAAAACTATGTTATTTTATAAACAATATTTAATACATTTAGGCTGTGGTCAAAATTTTTCCAACAGACAACATGGTTTTGTGTGTTATTATTGACAAAAAATGTATTTATTTATTATTATGTATTTATTGTGGTATATTTGTGATTACTGTGCCCCCTCCTTCTCACTCTTGTCTGACCAAGTCACATCCCCAACCAAATCTAACATCATCTACTACAGCAGTGGTTGCCAACCTTTTCAGGCCAGCGGACCACTACATTTAGGTCTGAGCCTGCAATGGGTGAGTGGGCGAGTTGTATCAGGAGACACAGCTCACTCTCTACTCTGAGCCTGCTGTCCGTACAGGAGACATGGCCTGCCGCTCAGGCCGGTGCACTCCCCCAGCAGGGTCCTTCTCCTGACCCCACTCAGGGGTGCACCGGGAGAGTCGGGCACCAGCAAAATTTTTTTGCGGACCACTGCTTGGCGTGGTTCTACAGCATATCTGTGGTCACTCAAGTTGTTATTCATACACTAAACATTATGTGTAGCCATTTGGTGATGGCTATAATATGTATGTATAACAATGGTAAAACACTTGAAAGCTAAAGGCAATAGAACACTTTTATATTTTACTGGAATAGTTATAATAATGCATTAAATTGCATTAATGCATATGGTATGAGGGTGCTGAGAAGATCTTGGCTTTGCCCAGAAAGAAGAGAGCCAGAGTTATGAAATAACACATTTAAACAACATATTCCCTCCAGTGACTGATGCACTTGGTACAGCGTAGTTGCAGCTTTTCTAGACAGTTCAAATAAAAGTTTTTTGGTTGGGCGGCAAACCAGCTCTCAGCAGCATCTATGACGTCAGAAATGTCCTCAAAACATTGCCCCTTCAGGTGTTTCTTCAAATTTAGGAACAGATAATAGTCCGAAGGGGCCAGGTCAGGTGAGTAGGGGGGAGGGTGGACCAATTGGAAACCCAGGGTGTTCAATTTGGCAGCCACAACATTGGACGTGTGCGCAGGTGCATTATCCTGCAAAAAATGGATCCCTTTGGTCAACTTTCCACAGCGTTTCATCCTAATTGCCTCCTTCAGCTTGTCCAGGAGGTTAGCATAATACTGTCCGGTGATACTTGAGCCAAGAGGTAGGTAGTCCACCAACAGAATACCAGAAAACGGACGCCATTACTTTTTTGGCCGATTTCTGGGTTTGGAACTTCTTCAGCCGCGGGAACACGCTGTGGTGCCATTTCTTTGACTGTTCCTTGGTTTCAGGATCATAGATGTGGAGCAAGGTTTCATTCTCAGTCACTAACCTAGCCAAAAAGTCCTGTACAGCTTCAAAATGGGCCAAAACGGCTTTGGATGCTTCAACTCTTTCCTTCTTCTGTTCACTGTTCAAACATTTCGGCACCCACTTCGCTGAAAGCTTGGCATGTCTAGGATAGTGGTGATAACAAACCCAACATGCTCCCGTGAGATGTCAAGTATCTGGGCTATCTTTTTTGCAGATATTCGCCGGTCCTCAATAATCAGCTCATGAACAGCATCACAGGTCACTTCTACTTTTTCCAACCAAATCTAATCTTAATTTTCTCCAGTATGTCTACAGTTTCTTAAGTTGCTTTTCAGGCTGCAATGGAACACTTAGTTATATTACGTTATAGCTAGTTATATTAGGTTATATCATTTCATGTGGAAAATGTTCTTAACAGTTTCTCATATAGCATTTGTTCACACTCATTCACATTTTTCCTAGAATGCAAGCAGGGTAATATGCAAGCGGGACATATTTACCCATGTGAAATGAACTAAATCCTAACACTTTTTCAATTGTTTATATAACCAGAACATTTTATATATAGCTATGGGGTATTATAGAAGTGTAAGATTTTAATTGATATCACTGGGGAAATCCTCCTCTCCATTTTTATCGGTAACCATTATCACTGGGATAGATAGTGATCTATAAACAAGATTTTTTTTCTGGTTATTGCTGGAACAGGACATGAAAAGAACATTTAAAATGGGTACACAAGTTGAAGTGAAGAGAATTGTTCCCGAAAGTGCACAAAATACCAATAAGACTTTGTTCTAACCCACTACCCTCTCCCTTCCCTCCCTACCATTACCACTCCTTTTTTGTTCAGTTTTTTTCCTTTCTGTAATGCCTTTTATTCTGAACCCTGAATTTCCTGGTTTTCTGCTAAACCTGTATACACCTTTCACATTCACACCCTTGGTTGAAGGTTCACTGTACCTTACTCAGCCTTTTGATATTGTTTAATATTGTCCTTGCTGTTAATCTTTCATCTATTGTACTAGGACAGATTGATGTATCCCTTTAATGTGTTTTATTTGATATATTAAATATTTCCATACTTTTATTATGATTTCTGTGTGTATATTTTTACAGTGATAAAAAAATAATCACAGAAGTTGAGATGTAGTTTTAAAAATATTTTATTTCCTGTGTTGCAGGGATCTGTGAATGATTTAGGAAAATAGAAAGAACATTTAGTAATAACTATTTAATTTAGGGGTGAACTCAGATCCCAGCTTAGAGACCAAATCAATGATCAGCACCTGTGAACAGAAAGAACAATTAATAATAATGACATAGTATATATTAGAAATTAAATTTACAGGTATAATATAAAGAAAGCATACTTAAAGGATGTTTTTCCTATTTTTTTATTAGTAATATTTTCATAAAATATTTATTTTAGTAGTTGTTCTTACATTTTTAGCTAGAAAACTAAATTTAAAAAAATAAACCTTTGCACGCCTATGCAGGAGGTGTCACTACAACTGTACCCTATCAGTGACTGTAATGGGTCATTAAGAAGCCTCAAAGGTCTAACTGACTTGTGATTGTACAAGTAGGGAAACCCCATCTGTGTGTAGCAGAACTGAATGGTTTACAGTAAAAATATCTATAAACACATTTAATATACAGCATTTAACATTCATAATAATGTATATAATATATATTATCATTTCCAGATAAACAAAGTTATATTAATTAATTATTAAAGTTATTAGATTAAACTTTGAAATACCAAGTAAACTTTTTATGAGAACTTTACTTTAGGCAGCCTGAGGTAGTTTTCTCCTGAGTCAGGCTTAAAATGTCCACTGATCTAATTTTAAGATTACACAGTGTCCATAGCAAATTAATGGTGAACAGAACACTGATATAGATGTAATTTAGAAATGGCTAAAATTAAAATAAATAAAATAAGTGAAATACATTGTATTTTAGTTCAGTACCAAGCTCATTAAAAAATATATGTTGTGGTATTTTCAATATAAATTTTAAATATATTGCAAAAGTCAATATTTTTATGGGATGTACATAATTGCTGTGTTATGCTATAGAGTTAATAGGTAATAAACATACGGATTGTCACATCCCTAGGTAAGATCAATAAATAAATACTTTTTGATGTGCCAGATACTTGCACATAGATACCAACTGAGAAGGCCTTGGTGGAGTACTGCACCAGGAGACTGGCCAAGGGTTCAGGCCAGTAACAAATATCAGTCTAGTTTGTCACCAATATAGAGGAATTACCCCGCTTACAAGCTAGAATTCCTTGCACTCAAATAGGCCATGGTTCATAACCTGCACGGAAATGATTTTGAGGAGCATCTAGAAAATAATTCTCTTATATGTGTCATTACCTTAACCAAGCTAGATGCTGTGGGACATTGTTGGCTGGCTGCACTAGCAAACTACAATTTAAGGTACTGCCTAGGCTGAAATACTAGAGACGCTGGTGGACTATCTAGAACAGTGGTCGCCAACTGAGAGAATTTTGGTGGTCCGCGGCTCTGGCCGGTGCACCCCAGAGTAGGGTCGGGAGAAGGACCCCGCTAGCATTGGCACCGGCCAGAGCCGTGGATCATGTCCCCCGTACAAATCCCAGGACACAACCTGCCCACTCTCCCATTGCAGGCTCAGATCTGCGATGGGATAGTGGGCAGGGTTATGTCATGATGACGCCACCACAGGGCGGTTTCTCCCCCTTTGACTGACACCCGGCTCCTCGCGCATGCGCAGTCAGGAGCCAGAAATTTTAGTGGCCCGCAGGACTGAAAAGGTTGGTGACCACTGATGTAGAAGGCCACATGACAGCAGGCACCCTAATGATGAGTGGATTGAAATCCCAGCCCCAATGTGCCAGGGAATCCTATTCTGCCAGACAAGTATTGTTGTAGCAGAAACACTGGGACCGACTTTAGATGGAGTCCCAAAATTATTCTGCGCTGTAGTAACAGTCAGTACTGCCGCCTTGCCTTTGAGCATAAAGGATCTGTGGAGGAACCAGAGAAAAAATCCACTTTGTCATCTGGCATGGGAGACATTGGTAGAGAAGATGTCTGAGCTTCTAAAAGCTGATAAACATGCAGAAGCTAGGAGTTGGGTTTGAAAATTTGTAGGGCTGCAACTTAGTTGTATAACTTAGATCAGTTATACTTTTCAATTCTTATAGGGTCAAGCACATCGCTAGTCATTTTACTGTGAACTCTATTTGGTTTTTTACTACTTGATTCCCTCTGCATTTTTCATGAATTAATAATACTTTGTTGGAAGATGGGAATCAAACTGATAATACAAGGGCTTGTCTGGTAGAGTGTTCGTCATCTTCATTCCACCTGGAGCACCACAATTCTGTGCAGGATGAGCTGTGAGTTTAGCATGAGCTGTGGGGTGGAATTAGACTGCTCATCTTACTGTGACTTTTTAAAACTCGAGTTTTTAAAACTCGATCTCACGACAAATCTGGCCGTTCTCGTGTAAATTTGCCGATCGAGGTCAAATTTTAAATAAAAAAAAAATGTTATTTTTATTAACCTCTAGTGCCGGGGATCTTCTCAATGAATTTGGCCATGACCGCATTCATTGAGAACAGTGTGCAAATCGCGGGACTAGAGGGTAAATAACCTCTAGTGCCTAAGAGATTGCGAATCCTGTGAATCCCCTGTGAATCCTCCTGTTATAATTTCCTCGATCTTCCGATGGTTTCACGAATTCTACAGTTGATGTGCTGTGATTTTATAATTGTATATAATTTTATAGGAGTTTGTAAGCACCGCTTGTCTTTTTTCTATTTTTCACATTCTTAAGTCATCAGCTTTTTACTGTGTGGAACATTTTTTCTTGCAAAAACCTTAATAATACAGTGCGTAGTCAAAACTCCAAAGAGATGGAGTTAAGAATCTCCGTTTTAGGGATAGGTATATGTTGTATTAATAAAAAGATTTATCAAGCCTAGGACTAAGATTAATGCCTTGTAATTCTGTGTTTTAGCAAGGTCACATTTACATTTATGTGTTGCCTTAATGAAGAGTGTGTACCTTTTACTGTAAAGTAGGGAACTTTCAAACTGCAGAGCAGTATGTTTGGGTGGCATGTATTTTAAAGGGTACACTACATCCGCACTGCAACACACCACAACCCACAGTTTTTAATTCATGAAAGGTGGGTTGTCAGCCTTTTAAAAATAACAAATGTACCGTATTTTGTGCCGTATAAGACGCACTTTTTCTTCCCCAAAACTGGGGGGGAAAAGTTAGTGCGTCCTATACGACAAATGTGTTATAAAATAATTAAAATAATATACTCACCCGATACCCGATCCTGCGTGTGTCTGTGGCTGCATGCAGCGTCTGTCTCCTCTCCTCTGCCAGCATCCTGTCTTCTCTCTGTAAAGCAGAGTGAAAGAAGCCGGCACAGCGCCACCTGCTGTTCCCTGTCCTAACTGCCGTACAGTGGAAAAAAAGCACAGAGTGATCAGAAAGGGAATTTGAAGCACAGAGTGATCAGAAAGGGAATTTGAAAGGTACATGAGTGATCAGAAGGGGAATACCGGTATGAATGGCACATGAGTGATCAGAAGGGGAATAATCTTTCAGAATCTTTTTTTTCTAGATTTTCCTCCTTTAAAATTGGGTGCGTCTTATATTCCGGAGCGTCTTATACGGCGAAAAATACGGTGCATTAAAGCAACACATGGTGTGACAAGCCTGGGTGATTACATGTAACCCCTTTCATTTATGCATTTGTATACCCTTATGGACCGGAGCAAATTTGCTATTTCCACTATAGGCCTGTGATTCAGCAATAACTTTCTCCTTACTTGAAATAAAAATATGACACACATTAAAAATGCAAAACATAGTACAATATGTAGAAAATGTATTAACATGAAATAAAAAAAAAACATTTAAATATAGTGAACATTTTCATTGTGCTGTTACAAAAGAAAACAATACAAATGAATATATTTATAATGTATTTATTACTGTTTTATTATTTATTTTTATAAACAGGAAATGAATAGCAAAAAGCTGATGTGCTTAGACATTTCCCTATGCATTTAGTCATCTAGGTGACTTTCTTAAGAATATCCTAACAGTAAATTTTTTAGGAATAATATTTTGTTTGCTGAAGCACAACATAGTACAACACAATAATATATATACCATAAAACTTCTTGACCTTTTCAGCATATTTATTATATATATTGAAAATACTTGGCATTTTAGCTATTTCTAAATGACACCTGTATTCAGTATTTTGTTCACCAGTAATTCCCATTCTTAGGAGGTTCTTGACAATAAAATTAATAGAAATAAAGCAAAATAAAGTCATGTAAAAATATTTACTCCTTAACAAAAGTTTTGTGTTTTTTGCAATATTTATATTAAAATAGTAAAACAGAATTCTAATGAGAGTGGTACTGAAATAAAAAATACAATGCACATTACTTGTTTTGTTTTTTTTTGTTCTAATAATCAGCATTTTAGCTATTTCTAAATGACATGTATATTCAGTGTTTTGTTGACCAGTAATCTCCAGTGAACACTGTGTAATCTTAATATGAAATCAGCTTGGAGTGGACATTTTGAACATGACTCAGGAGAAAACTACCATGGGTGGACCAAGGAAAGGCTCTTATATAAAGACAGATGTTCTCCATGGCTAGGCACAAACTCTACAGAGCAATAACATTACCTCTAAATCCTCCACATAGCAGCAACAATGGTTCAGTGGACTGCTGAAGAGAAAGCCACCATTGCTTCCATCTGGGCCAAAGTTGACCTGGAAAATGACGGTCATGATGCCCTGGGCAGGTAATAACCCAATATATTTAGAAGACAGAATATTGTTTTAATGTAACTCTTGTATTTTTTTTAAATTATTACTGCTTTATTTTTTACTCCAACTTTATTATGTATATATAACTTTGTTTGTTGCTGCTCTTGAATGTGTATCAAACATTGTATCAAAATTATATGGCTCATATGTTTTCCTTTTGAATTATTAGGCTGCTTCTTGTCTATCCCTGGACCCAGAGATATTTCGGCACCTTTGGAAACCTGTCCACTGCCTCTGCAGTTGCTGGTAACGCCAAGGTCCACGCTCATGGCAAGAAGGTGCTCGGAGCCATTGATAACGCCATTCACCATCTGGATAATGTAAAACAGACCCTGGCTGCCCTCAGCAAGCAGCACGCTGATGAGCTCTATGTGGACCCCGAGAATTTCAAGGTACAGATCTATAGAAAAATAAAAAATTTGTTTTCTTCAGTTAACTAATTAACTATAATATTGGCATCATGTTATAAATAATATAAATTTGTTTATTTGACAATGGTATGTGCAAAGAGCAGTAGCTTGATATTACATTTACATTAAGTTAGAGCTCTCAGAACACTGAAGACCATTCACATATGGTTATTGTAAGTTACTGCATAGGCATTGGACTTATTTATTAAACTTGTTTATAGATATTTTAGTACAAAACATTCAGCTCTGCTATACACTGAGGGTCTCCTTTCAATCACTAGTCAGGTAAACATATTTTTATTTTTCTAGCTAAAAATGTCTATTTTCTCTGTCTATTGTACCTGTCACTTTAATTGTTATTTTATACTATGTCATAAATATTATTTGTTCTTCCTCTTTACAGCGTCTTGGAGATATGCTGATCATTGTTTTGGCCTCTAAGCTGGGATCTGAATTCACCCCTAAACTCCAGGCTACCTTTGAGAAATTCATTGATGTCTTGGTGGCTGCTCTGAGCCATGGCTACAACTAAATGTTCTTTGTATTTTTGTGTAAAATCCACTGATCCCTGCAACATGGGAAATAAAATATTTAAAAAATAACACCTGGTTTTTAGTGGTTATTTATCACTGTAAAAATGTATACACCCAAATCATTAAGGTACAGAAAGTAAATGTTTAAAAACAAAATTTTTGTAGTTATTTTATTATGTTATTTATAAACAGATAGAGCTCCTTTTCTTTGTTAGCATTTTTTGTGTCCTTTTGGGAAAGTTTCTCTGACTGGTGTCCCCATTTTTAATGTTCTTCTCATCTCCAGCAATAAGCAGAAAATGCTGATTTTTATATCACTATCTCTCCCAGTGACAATGGTTACCAATACAAATAGAGAGGATGATTTTCACGGTGTGGGTACAGATAACAATAAAAATCTAACAGCTTGAAACACGTTTCTACATTACCCGACAACTATATATAAAAACGTTCTGAATATATAAACAACAAAGGTTAAATGTTAGGATTTTGTTCATTTCACATTTTAAATATCCATATTGTGTCCTGTTACTAATTATTTCACACTGCTTGCATATTCTAGGGGAAAAAATTAGAGTGTGAATAAATGCTATAAAAGAAACTGCCAAGAGTATTTCCCCCAAGAAGTGAAATCTATGTATATACAATCAGAAGTATGTATGATGTATGTATGTTTGTGTATGTATTCATGTATGTATGTATGTATGTGTTTGTTTGTATGTATGTATGTGTATATGTATGTATTTGTGTGTATGTATGTATGTATGTGTGTGTATGTATGTATGTATGTATGTGTGTGTATGTATGTGTGTGTGTGTGTGTGTGTGTGTATGTATGTGTGTGTGTGTATGTATGTATGTGTTTGTGTATGTATGTATGTATGTATTTGTGTGTATGTATGTATGTGTGTGTGTATGTATTTGTGTGTATGTATGTATGTATGTATGTGCCAACTGTCTGTCTACTAGTAGCAGAAACATTTATCTTACATAACTGGTGGGAAACTCATTCCCCTACTTTACATCAGCTAAAAGTTATACCAGCAAAAGTGTCTTAGCCCATTGAAGCAAATACACAAAACAGAGCCTGGGATGCATCCTTCCATGCATTCTCCATGCATCCTCCTCGTTTTATTAATACTTAATTGCCGTATTTGAAATGCACTGAGCGTAAATCCTATCTTGGTATCACAGGCTCTTGTAAACCCTAGTGCCCTTATTTTCACATTTTTGTATGTGTTTCCTGTTGTACACTCCATCAACCCCCCCATTCATGTACATCTCAACTTGTTTTGTCCCAAGGGTTCAGGCTCTCAGTGATATTTCTCTTTATAATGTTCCTATTATCTGAACTTCATTTTTTCCCACCCTACATACACTTCTTGTTTGTTCAATATCTATCATTCTGAGCTATTTTCCCCCAGTATTACCATAAGTTCCCCCATATCCTCATAAAGTATATAGTTATGTCTATGCTGGTAAAGGCAGAAGCGATTTTAACTGAAAAAAGTGTATTTAAAAAGAAAAATTAAAACAAAAATACATTTTTTACCTGTATTAAAGGATTGTTAACCCTATTCATATAATGTTTGAATGTCACAATAGTCTGCTTTACCCACTTTCATTTTTCTGTTTGCATACGCTCATGGATAAGAGCAATTTTACCATATCCACTATGAGCCCGTGATTCAGAAATAACTTTGTCCTTATCAAAATAAAGAATGGACATTCATTAGACAAGTAAAACATTTTTTGGCAATGATGACTTCTCTTGTCTTGTTTATAATGATACAACAATTATGTTTATGCTGCAAAGTACAGAAAACTAACTAGCAGTTGAAATAAAAGAATTTTAAAATATTGTGCACATTTTCATTGTGATAAATATATATTCATATAAACCATAAAAAATAGCAAAAGCAATAGAAGGATGTGATCAGACTTTGTCCTATGCATTTTGTCATCTAGGTGACATTCTTAACAGCATTTTGACATTTGTTTGCTAAAGCACAATACAGTCACATAAAACATTTGTACTCCTTAACAAAAGTTTTGAGTTTTTCAAGATATTTAATATTTATATTGAACATAGTAGAACATATTTCAAATGAGTTTGGTGCTAAAATATAAAATACAATGCACATTACTTTTTTTATAATAATCAGCATTATAGCTATTTCTAAATGACATGTATATTCAGTGTTTTGTTGACCAGTAATCTCCAGTGGACACTGTGTAATCTTAATATGAAATCAGCTTGGAGTGGACATTTTAAGCATGACTCAGGAGAAAACTGCCATGGGTGGACCAAGGAAAGGCTCTTATATAAAGACAGATGTTCTCCATGGCTAGGCACAAACTCTACAGAGCAATAACATTACCTCTAAATCC
>NC_092864.1:68499153-68500316 GCF_032062135.1 Pyxicephalus adspersus | reverse complement strand
TAATTGTCCTTTCTGTTCACAGCGTCTTGGAGATATGCTGATCATTGTTTTGGCCACTAAGCTGGGATCTGAATTCACCCCTAAAGTCCAGGCTACCTTTGAGAAATTCATTAATGTCTTGGTGGCTGCTCTGAGCCATGGCTACAACTAAATGTTCTTTGTATTGTTGTGTAAATTCACAGATCCCTGCAATGGGAAATAAAATATTTAAAAAATACCATCTGAACTTATGTGGTTATATATATATCAGTGTAAAAATGTACAAACATTGATCAATAAACAGAATATATTTACCTAAACTAAACATTTGTAGTTGTTTTATTATAGTAAATATAAACAGATGAAGCTTCTTGTCTATGTCAGTATTTATTATGTCTAAATCTATTTAAGGACTTTGCTTTACTTGAATTGGTATTGTAATTTTAAATGTTCCCATCATCTCCTGTTCCAGTATTAAGCAGAAAATGTTTATTTTAAATCACTATCTCTCCTAATGACAATGATAACTAACCTGTGGGGACACAGGTAATAATACAAATCTAACAGAGGTTACAACACTTATTTAATACACCATAGTTATAAATACAAATTGTTCAAATTATATAAATAACTAATAATTTGGTTCAGTTAAATATATCCTTCTATTTCTAATAATTTACCCTGATTGCATTTACTGAGAAAAATATTAAGGTGTGAATAAATGCTATAGGAGATACTGTCCATAACATTTCTCAGAAGAAGTGATACAACTAGATGCTATCTCTCATCCATTCTGTTCACACACTTAGGGGAACAATGTACTTGCTAAATCTTGGTTCACTGATGCATTTATTCTCATATAGGTCCCGATTTATTAAATCTCTCCAAGGCTATAGAGAATACACTTTTATCAGTAAACCTGGGTGATCCATCAATCCTGGAATGGATTTATTCAGAGCCATTTGCAAATGTTTTGAATCCTGGACCAGATCCATTCCAGGTTTGCTGGATCACCCAGCTTTACAGATGAAATTGTGTTCTCTCCAGCCTTGGAGAGCTTTAATAAATCAGGGCCATGGAACTGCTGGATTTTGCCTCATTTTTGCAGAGCTTTACTGCTGTACTGTTCCAAATATTTTGGATTCTGTATGATACAAATCTGAACACATTTAAAGTAAAAAAAA
>NC_092864.1:68465351-68498746 GCF_032062135.1 Pyxicephalus adspersus | reverse complement strand
CCAGGGCCCTACATCTCCCCGTTCCTGGGAAATTAGGGTTCACAGAAGATAAATGGCCAGCTATGTGTGACAGGATGGCATGGTATGACCGGTATAGTTTTGCTTATCTTGTGATGCACTGCAGCAATAAAATATTAGGGGAGTTAGACACAAAAGTCCCCCACTTATCCTACATTTTATTATACCTACAGCTCCCCTTTCAGGAGAAATTGGGGTTCAAAGAACATCAGCAGACAAATATTAGAATGTAGAAGGTTTCTCCCCTTCTGTTTCTCTATCAACTACTGGAGCCCCCCTTGAGGATTATACAACATATAATAAAGAGAAAGAGAGCAGAGGTTTCTTTGCGGCAATTCACAAGTGTATTCAACATAAAACATAGAAAGAAATAATGTTTTTTTCCAAACTGAATAATGCAGTAAAAATATACAGCCAAAGGCTTACAACATTTTGGGTCTATCCCATTAACATCATGGGGTACCCGACGCCTATACTAGACAGATTTGGGCCTATGCAGTTCAGAGAAAACAGGGCTTAATCCTGACGCGTTTCGCCAACTGGCTTCTTCAGAGGATACATTATGTTGCTTTATGACCACTCACATTTTAGGCATACTATTATAGTATATTACTTATAATATGATACTACATTAGGCTACTTCTCAACAAAATATATTCCCTTATAATATTATCTAACCTAGTTGGTAGATGTTTTTACATAAACGGTACATCATACAAATTTGTAACTACAATTCCAAATTTTCTAGTATTTGGGATAACATTTCTGCATAACGGCCTACACTTATCCCCTGAAGAAGCCAGTTGGCGGAACAGCCATGTTTTCTCTGGTCAGGTCAGGTACCCCATGATGCTATTGGGATAGACCCAAAATGTTGTAAGCCTTTGGCTGTATATTTTTATTGCATTATTCACTTTGAAAAAAACATTATTTCTTTCTGTTTTATGTTGAATGCACTTGTGAATTGGTGCAAAGAAACATAAGCAGACAGTAATATGTGACAGGGCACCATGGTATGGTAGGAGTGGTACAATTTTAGTGGAGGGGTAGCCACAAGAGTCCCCCCACTTATTCTACATTTTCCTACCTCTACTGGTAAAGAAAAAGTTGGGTTCACAGAAGGTAAGTGGCCAGCTATGTGTGACAAGGTAGCACGGTATGACAGGTATAGTTTTTCATATCTCATGATGGCGTCGTAGTGATGAAATTTTAGAAGTTAGACACAAGAATCCCCCCGTTGCAATTATATTTCTCTTTTCATACAGAGTAATTGGGGTTCATAGAGATAAAATAAAAGAAGAATGATGTAGCTGCTGAAATGGGGCAGTTGCACAGCCTTGGACCCTAATGGCATGTTATGGCAGGTTAATATCCAATGCATTCATTTCATGCAGTGTTCTAGATTTTGTCTGGTTTTAATTCCAGAGCATTTCTGCTGTACTATTCCAAATATTCTGGACTCTGTGTGTTACAAATCTAAACATATTTAAAGAGTAAAATAAATCTAATAGCTTGTTCCCTTAACGTCCCCTAACACAATGACCACTAAACACAAGTTGTACTAGTTTTCATAATTCATCCAGATGCAAAGAATAAGACATTTGCCATTTAGTTTTACTTGGCTCTGTAAAGATCCCCCACAGCATTCAGCTTCTGCTACCACCACACCAAATGCCCCAACACCAAAATTAGGCCACATTTAGGTCTTCACATACTAGAAGTTAGAATTCAATTTAATCTTGTACAATAGACACAAATATGTTCTCTCCTTTTTTTTCAAACCAATTACTTCCAACCATAGTCCCCATCTGGCCATTAATGTTGCCACCCCTTTATGGAATGATATTGTATCCCAGATGAAGGTCTAACAGAGCTAAACAATACCAAAAACCTGCTAAGAATTGAAAAGGAAACAGACATTACCCATCCTTGTGTAACAACAGGCCATCCCAATGCAGATGTACCCTCACCGAATAAAAGAGAAATATTATAGGACACAGCTCACAGTTAGGGATCAATTAAAGCTGAAGCATTATCCATATTTTTAGTTGATACAGTTTTGGAATTAGAACCAAAATAACAATATAATAGATATACCCCTGGTTAGTCTATTCACAGAACTAAGCAATTCACCGACCCAGGATCACCCAAAAAAGGCCGCAGAAAATGATATATTGAAGAATAACATTTTGTATTTATCCTGACATATAAGTTGCAGCTCTCCAAATAGCTAAATAAAAGCTGAAAGGTCACCGGCTCATAAATTCAGTGACAAGTTTACCCGCCCAATATTCCTTCAGTTCCCTATTCCATGTCCCTAAATCTGATGCACAAGCTATGACTCCTAATGCTCTGTCCCAACTGTCTGTCTACTAGTAGCAGAAACATTTATCTTACATAACTGGTGGGAAACTCATTCCCCTACTTTACATCAGCTAAAGTGTCTTAGCCCATTGAAGCAAATACACAAAACAGAGCCTGGGATGCATCCTTCCATGTATTCTCCATGCATCCTTCTCAATTTAATAAAACTTAATTGCCGTATTTGAAATGCACTAAGGGTAAATCCTATCTTGGTATCACAGGCTTTTGTAAACCCTAGTGCCCTTATTTTCACATTTTTGTATGTGTTTCCTGTTGTACACTCCATTAACCCCCCCATTCATGTACATCTCAACTTGTTTTGTCCCAAAGGTCAAGGATCTCAGTGATATTTCTCTTTATAATGTTCTAATTATCTGAACTTCATTTTTTCCCACCCTACATACACTTCTTGTTTGTTCAATATCTATCATTCTCAGCTTTTTTCTCCCAGTATTACC
Source organism: Pyxicephalus adspersus (assembly GCF_032062135.1). Lineage (NCBI taxonomy): Eukaryota > Metazoa > Chordata > Amphibia > Anura > Pyxicephalidae > Pyxicephalus > Pyxicephalus adspersus. Next base: position 68,495,906 of record NC_092864.1, on the reverse strand, counting down.
ATAAGTTCCCCATAAAGTATATAGTTATGTCTGTGGTGGTAAAGGCAGAAGAGATTTTAACTGAAAAAAAAATGTATTTAAAAAGAAAAATGTAAAAAAAATACATTTTTAACTGTATTAAAGGATTGCTCACACACATTTATATGAATATATATTTATCACAATGAAAATGTGCACAATATTTTAAATTTCTTTTATTTCAACTGCTAATTAATTTTCTGTACTTTGCAGCATAAACATAATTGTTGTATCATTATAAACAAGAGAAGAGAAGTCATCATTGCTAAAAAATGTTTTACTTGTCTAATGAATGTCCGTTCTCTATTTTGATAAGGACAAAGTTATTTCTGAATCACAGGCTCATAGTGGATATGGTAAAATTGCTCTTATTCATGAGCATATGCAAACAGAAAAATGAAAGTGGGTAAAGCAGACTATTATGTAATCTTAATATAAAATCAGCTTGGAGTGGACATTTTGAACATGACTCAGGAGAAAACTACCATGGGTGGACCAAGGAAAGGCTCTTATATAAAGACAGATGTTCTCCATGGCTAGGCACAAACTCTACAGAGCAATAACATTACCTCTAAATCCCAAATACAGTACAATCCAACAATCTATCTGACTAATAGTGTGAGTGTGACACAGTCTAACAAAGTAAAGCACTTTTTTTTCACTTGACAAAGAAAACAAGCCAAGCAGCACAGGGAGGTTGTGTTGCTATCAGCAAAATCTCTGTCAGGAGTGGTAAATGCAGGCACGCCTTCACCTTATATAGGCCAATGACTGCCTGTGTGGCATGCAGTGACAGACAGCCAATCGGCTGTCTGCCACAACAAAGATGGAGGAGGCATCCGTGCTGTAATTGGAGGGCATGGGGGAGTTGCCCACCCTGCCCAGTTGTTTCAGTGTATTCTGGGAAATCCAAATTCGGGTTTGTCGAATGCAGCAAAATTCGGGTCGGGTCGACCCGAATTTGAACAACGATATTCAGGTCAAACATAAGGACGACCCGAATTCGAACAACAACACTAGTTATGTCTATGGTAGTAAAGGCAGAAGAGATTTTAACTGAAAAAAAAATGTATTTAAAAAGAAAAATGTAAAAAAAAAATACATTTTTAACTGTATAAAAGGATTGCTCACACACATTTATATGAATATATATTTATCAAAATGAAAATGTGCACAATATTTTAAATTTCTTTTATTTCAACTGCTAATTAATTTTCTGTACTTTGCAGCATAAACATAATTGTTGTATCATTAACAAGGTCCACGCTCATGGCAAGAAGGTGCTCGGAGCCATTGACAACGCCATTCACCATCTGGATAATGTAAAACAGACCCTGGCTGCCCTCAGCAAGCAGCACGCTGATGAGCTCTATGTGGACCCCGAGAATTTCAAGGTACAGATCTATAGAAAAACAAAATATTTGTTTTCTAGAGTTCACTTCTTATTTCTACGTTTGATTAATTAACTGTAATATTGGGAAGCCATCATCTAATAAGTAATATATATTTGTTTATTTGACAATGATATGTGTAATGAGCGGTAGATTATTACTACATTTACAGAACACTGAAAGACCATTCACATATGGTATTGTAAGTTACTGTATAGGCATTGGCCTTATGTATTAAACTATTTTATAGATAATATTACTATAAAACATTCAGCTCTGCTACACACTGATGGATATCACCCCACTTGTACAATCATTATTCATTTAGAACTTTGGGGCTGTTTAATGTCCCATGACATTCTGTAATAGGGTTCAGCCATGGTGACTTCTGCTACCCAGGAGTGCATGTCCTTTTTTAATTTTGTAGCTAAAAATGTAAAAGTAATGCAACTGATAAAAATATTTTATAAAACTATTGCTAACAGAAAAACACTTTTATTATATATACCTGTCATTTAAATTTCTATTCTTTACTATGTCATAATAATTAATTGTCCTTTCTGTTCACAGCGTCTTGGAGATATGCTGATCATTGTTTTGGCCACTAAGCTGGGATCTGAATTCACCCCTAAAGTCCAGGCTACCTTTGAGAAATTCATTAATGTCTTGGTGGCTGCTCTGAGCCATGGCTACAACTAAATGTTCTTTGTATGTTTGTGTAAATTCACAGATCCCTGCAATGGGGAAAAAAATATTTAAAAAATACCATCTGAACTTATGTGGTTTTATATATATCACTGTAAAAATGTACAAACATTGATCAATAAATAGAAAATATTCACCTAAACTAAACATTTGTAGTTGTTTTATTATAGTAATTATAAACAGATGAAGGTTCTTGTCTATGTCAGTATTTATTATGTCTAAATCTATTTAAGGACTTTGCTTGACTTGAATTGGTATTGTAATTTTAAATGTTCCCATCATCTCCTGTTCCAGTAATAGGCAGAAAATGTTTATTTTAAATCACTATCTCTCCTAATGACAATGATAACTAACCTGTGGGGACACAGGTAATAATACAAATTTAACAGAGGTTACAACACTTCTTTAATACCCCATAGTTATAAATAAAAATTGTTCTGATTATATACATACCTACAAAAATGTTAAGATTTGGTTCAGGTAAATATATCCTTCTATTTACAATAATTTACTGAGAAAAATATTTTCGTAATATCACTAATGATTATGATACATTATGTTGCTTTATGACCACTCACATTTTAGGCATACTATTATAGTATATTACTTATAATATGATAATACATTAGGCTACTTCTCAACAAAATATATTCCCTTATAATATTATCTAACCTTGTTGGTTGATGTTTTTACATATACTGTACATCATACAAATTAATAACTACAATTCCAAATAATCTTGTATTTGCAATAACAGTTCTGAAAAACAGTCTATACACATCCCCTGAAGAAGCCAGTCGGCGAAATGCGTCGGGTTTAGCCATGTTTTCTCTGATCAGGTCAGGTAACCCATGATGTTAATGGGATAGACGCAAATTGTTGTAGGCCTTTGGCTGTATATTTTTACTGCAATATTCAGTTTGGAAAAAACATTATTTCTTTCTGTTTTATGTTGATTGCACTTGTGAATTGGTGCAAAGAAACATAAGTGGACATTTATATGTGACAGGGCACCATGGTATGGTAGGAGTGGTACAATTTTTGTGGAGGAGTAGCCACAAGAGTCCCCCCACTTATTCTACATTTTCCTCCCTCTACTGGTAAAGAGAAATTGGGGTTCACAGAAGGTAAGGTTCCAGCTATGTGTGACAAGGTAGCATGGTATGAAAGGTATAGTTTTTCATATCTTGTGATGGCGTCATAGTGATGAAATTTTGGAAGTTAAGAAACAAGATTCCCCCACTTGCAGTTACATTTCCCTTTTCTTACAGAGATATTGGGGTTCATAAAGAGTAAGGGGATAGCTATGTAGTTTTTCATATCTTGTGATGGCGTCATAGTGATGAAATTTTGGAAGTTAAGAAACAAGATTCCCCCACTTGCAGTTACATTTCCCTTTTCTTACAGGGATATTGGGGTTCATAAAGAGTAAGGGGATAGCTATGTGTGACAGGGCAGTGTGATATGATGGGTATAACATTTTAATGGGGAAGGAGAAAAGGCATTTCCTTCTGGCTTCCACATTTCCAGTTACCAATATCACCCTGTTCAAGAGACATTGAGGGTCACAGAAGGTAAGTGGCCAGCTATGTGTAACAGGAAGTTCACCAGTCCCTTGCACCGCAGCTTCTGTAGATTTGGCTGCAGGCTGCAGTGAGCGGTACTAAGCGTCTCCCCCGAGCCAGGGTTCCATGGCACAAGAAAAGGGTAACCGGCAACCTTATCGCCACCTTTACTGCCAACCTGAATGCAGCCTTGAAGTTTTGTGAACTTTAGGGGCACCACTGCACACAGACAATTGGCAGTACCCTAATGTTCATTGCCATGAGAGTGGCCCCCAGGAGGTCCCCAACATTCAAACACGATTTTGGTCTTGAAATACCCCACTTAATGTAAAAATATTGTTGTTATATTGTTGATTCACCTGAAATCGCTCCCTGAGCTTTTTAAAAATTCAGACAGTTTATTCCTTTTGCCTTTTTCATGCAAAAATTAATCCAGTACCCCCAAACAATGTGCAAACCAGAAATCCTGGGAGCATGTTAAAGTTGTATTATATCACAGTGGATGAAAATACAGAGGCTCATTCAGGTAATAGCCTAAAGTATATGACTATGTGACAAAATGAGTACATACATAATTCAAAAATCTTTAGGATTTCTTCCTACCAATACAGTTAATTACTTTAGAGTCTAGTCACTATGTGGCCATCTTTGTTGCCGCCTGTATATGGAAGGAATGATGCATGGTCTTCCAGATCAAGGTCTAACAGAGCCAAACATTGCCAAAAACCAGCTATTGAAAATAAAACAAAAGAAAGATGGTATCACATAAGGTTGAAACATTAACCTTTTTCCGGTTGAAAAGTTGGAATTGGATAGAAAAGTTAATATAAACTACCAGCTTAAGAAACATCACAAATTGTAAAGCCCTGGTTAGTATCTTCACAAATATAAGCAAAAATTATCCCAAAATGCCCCAAAAAAAGGTCACAGAAAATGCTAACTTGAAGGTTATCCTCTTATATTTATTTTTACATATTAGTTGCAGCCCTCCAAATAGCTGACCCGGTAGCCAAAAGGGTACCACATCCTTTTATTCTTTGTTCATTCTTATCTTTTATAACCCTTTACACCTGATAAATAATGAAACCCTTAGTGAAATCTGGCCACACTCTTATTTGAAATAAAAAAGAGCAAAAACTCTCATTGATCATATAATCTAACCCGCCAGTTGTCCACAAGGTTCCAAGGAGGCTCCGGAATACTGACTGGTTGACCAGGAGCTCACAGTGCCAGCACCTGAAGACACATCCTGTATTAGAGACAGAGGGCCTGATTTATCAATACCATGTGAGTACGCTCCACGCAAGTACAATAGTATGAGTGTAAAACAAAATGTCAACAAACATTTGTGACCTGAATAAAATTTCATTCTAGTTTGACTTTAGAGAAATCAAATATTTTAGTAAAGGATTATAGGCAAACATGTTATAATACATGTATTAAGGAACATTTAGTGATTTCACTTGTATGTGTATATCAAAATACATTTACATGTTTGGCTTTATGTGCACTCATGTCTATACATACATGAGTGCATATGAAGCAAAACAAGCAATATACACAAAAAAATACAAACTTACCTTAATGAGGACTGTGCAAAAGTGCGGTGCATTTTTCAACTGATAAACACAGTTCACATGCACATAGCGGGTCCGCCGTGGCACACAACTATGCGCATCAAACAACTGAGTTTTAACAAGACAATTGTGCTGTTTTTTGCCTTTCAAATATCTCACAGAAGGGAACAGCCTAAAAACAATCACAATTGACTTTTTAAATTGTGTGTCCTGGGACATTGGAAAGGAGATCACATAACAAACCCCCAAAAAACCAAACAACAACATTTTACAAACAATTTTATTCAAAAGAAACATTTGCTAAAAGGTCACCACTAAACTTACATGACAAAAAAATTTAAAAGAACAAACAAAACACATGTAAACCCACACTTCCATATAAAGCCAAAATAGTTCAAAAATGGCCCAACAAATATTGCATTTAAAAAATACTTACCAACCCAATATGCAGTGTGCGTGTGATGCAATTATGGTGACAATTTTTTGTTCAGGGGATTTGCTTCCTTTTGCAGTTGAATTATGGACATCCAAGTTAAAGTTGAATTAGGTGATTTTGCCTACCAGTAATCATTTGCCCCAAATAAAAATAATTAAAGACATTGAGATTTTGAGAATTTTGAGTATTTGGTAATACTATTGTGAGTTTAGAAGACACTCACAATAGTATTACCAAAAGACAAATTATACTCAAGAAAATCAAACAAAAACGGATATATTAAAACAAATATAAACACCCTTCCATAATTCTGCCAAAGCCTTCCAAACCTCCTTTCTTTTCCAGTTTGGCCATGCCCTGGCATCTTTATCCATTCCCTTTGTAGTGTGTGGCACCTAACTCATTAGAATTACACCGGGGCATCGTACCTTTATCAACCATCAGCTAATGGAAATGATCCCACTGTATTTAGTAATAACCAATGAATTTTGTTTTGTCTGGAAATAATGTTTACTTGCCAGAAAACTTACTGAACTTAATTTTAGAGATATATAGCTTGGAAACAGTATTGAATTTATTTTTTCAAAGCACTGAAGTTTGTCAATCCCCCTCAAAGTCCCTACATTTAGATTTGAACCCCTTTGCATAATGTCTGAGTTATGATGTGCAGAGGTGGTATAGTATAACATTTCAGGTAAATAGCTCCAGGTATAATTTTTCATCATGTTTATGCCACTCCTTTCTGGGTCACAAACACTGAAAATAGAATTTGCTTGGCCAGGCCTGGATGAGTTCATTCAGCACAGCTACACATTGTGTACCTTAAGGCAAATGAAGACAGTAATTTGTATTTTTCTGTGTTAATCCTTTCAGTAAGGAAATAATGTGGCTAAACCCCAAATTCCCTGTGTTGTAACGTCAGATCCATCAGCTTCTGAGGCACCAACACTGAAAAGAAACAGGGAGCCAAGTTCCTGCCTTCAGATTTTTAATATAAATTGCTTTTTATTATTTCTTGTCTAAAACTTAAAAGCTTACTTATAAACAGCAAGTAAAAATATTGAAGTCTGATTTAAATGATGATATAAAAACAATAAAGTAGAAATTTTGGTATGGCTCCCAATATTCTGAGATACCTAAGGTCCTAGCATTTCCCAAAACAGCTCAAAAAGCAAAAAATGCCCTAAATTTTAGCCTTAACAACTTTATTTTAGATATGCCACTAAAATGCAAATCAGTGTCTTCTAGACACAGGCTGTCTGTTTACTGCGCTTTATTTGTTATAAATGTTTCTTAATAACAATCCTCCAGGTCACTAAATTTCCATTTGAAAAACACTTCACATAAAATCCTGGAGCCATAGTAACGTATTCTTCAACAGTAGTACAGTGTAACTTTGAAGTTCCAGGTTGGCTTTATTAAGTCATCTGCCCTGATTTAATAAAGTTCTTCAAGGCTGTAGAGAATACACTTTCATCAGTGAAGCTGGGTGATCCAGCAAACCTGGAATGGATTTCCTAAAAGTTTTCCTAAAAGTCAGGCTATTTGTTCAATCCTGGACCAGATCCATTCCAGGTTTGCTGGATCACCCAGCTTCACTGATGAAAGTGTATTCTCTCCAGCCTTGGAGAACTTTAATAAATCAGGGCCATCATGTTTTTTTTTACTACTTCGTTATGGATCATTAATACACCCTTAATTTAAACAAGCCTTGGTTGCTTTCTTTGTACATTTCCAGCCTTATTACTGAAATCTATAGGCCTATCTATAAACCACCTAAGGCCAATGTATTGGAATTGAAAATCCATATGATGTTCTGTGCTTAATTATCCTTACATACAACTAGGTGTTCAAAGTAGACACAACATTATCATATTCAATAAGCTGAGTAAATATTTATTTAGCTATCTAATCTATTTTTCTATTGATTATTTAATGTGTTTTTGCCTGTTTTACCTATGTTGTAATTATTATCTCCATAGGAACTGCAAAGAATAAAAAAAATATATTTAATAATATATATAAATAAATAATATATATATATATATATATATATATATATATGCATTATATATTGAATTTATTAGGCTGGCTGTTGTCTACCCCTGGGTCCAGAGACATGTAAGCAGCATAGGAACTCTGTCCAGAGTCTCTGACATTGCCAGTAATGACAAGGTCGTCAGTTTTGGCAAGGAGATGCTCAATGTCATTGACAAAGCAGGTAACCATCTGGATGATGTGAAACAAGCCTTAGATTCTAACAATAATCATAAAGCTATTGAGTCTCAGGTGGATCCTTTGATTTTTAAGGTACAGAGACACAGTAAAATTGAATGTATATTTTCTACATTTCAGTTGGGCTGACTAACTAACTATTAACATAGGGGAAATCATCAGTTTTTATTTAATATAAGTGTTTATCTTTTTTGGTTGTGATAATTTGCAAAGGATTACATTTATATTACGATAGAAATGTGAGACACCTTCTGTTACACTGGGAGGCAGGAACAAAAGTTTAAATAGGTTACAATAAAATCGTACATAACTAACCATGTTCAGGCAAACATTTATTTAATAATAGAACAATAAGTAAAATATAAAGGAAAACATTTTCTTAAAGTTTGTTTCTGTACATGACACTTGAATTAGTATACTATATTATATTTGATATGTCATAATATTTTATTTGCTTTCTTTTTATAGCTCCTTGATAATACGCTGATCGTTGTTTGGGCCTCAAAGCTGGGACCTGAATTCACCCCTAATGTCCAATCTACATGGGAGATACAATGTTAAACTAACCCTGGCTCCCTTCAGTGATCAGCAGGTCACTGAGCTCCGGATAGATCCTGAGCATTTCAGGGTACATATCTATAGTAGAAATGGATTGTATATTTTCTACAGTTCTGTTGGGCTGTTTATAACATTGGGGAAAGCATCATATTAATTAATATATATGTTTATCATTATTATTATTATTATTATTATTATTAATAAACAGGATTTATATAGCACCAACATATTACGCAGTGCTGTACATTAAATAGGGGCAGTGATATTATGCAAAGAGCAGTAGGTTACATGTATGTTAAGATAGAGCTTTGAGAAGAAGAAAATATAATAAAGACACCTTCTGCTACAGAGGAAGGCATGCACAAAGGTTTTTTACTTTTGTATCTCAAAATTCAAAAGTACATAATTAACCATATCTGCAAAAATAAAAATTGAAAATAATACAATCAGCCTAGTGAAAAAACATTCCTAATGTTTGTTTCAGTTTACAATACCTGCCACTTTAATTTGTATATTATATTACATTGTACATGTCATAACTAATATTTGTCATTTCTGTTCATAGCTTCTTGGTAATGTGCTCATCGTTGTTTTGGCCTCTAAATTGGGATCTGAATTCACCCCTAATGTCCAATCTACTTGGGAGAAGTTCATTAATATCTTGGTGGCTTCCGCAAGGCTTAGTTATTAGGAAATGTTTGTGCAATTATTGTTTAAAATGTACACAAACTGATTCTTGGAACATGCACAAAGAAAATTAAAATAATAAACTTCTGTGGTCCATGTTTTTATCATGGCACAATGTGTATGTTAATTATTAACAGATGAAGAATAGGCAACCATTAAAAAGTGTACATAAAATGTACCTTTCAAAGGAAGCAATTTGTAAGTATAGATACATTTTAAAATAAGGTATGGTTTAGGCCACATGGTCAAAATATTGCTTACCTGCTTAGTTGTAGTTCCTGTTGTGATAAATCTTGTATAACTACACAGTAAAATAAAGTATAGAGGAGTTGGGATATTGCCAGTAGATGAACGAATAATTGCAGGCAGCCTTCCATAACTACTGATTAACTGGAGTGCAATGCCCACCAGCCCCTTGGAACTTTACCATAGATGTGCCTGATACCATCAATGCCTGATACTGCAAATTAGATATTGAGATTCTCCTTATGCTTTTAGGAAACTTGGTATTCACATAACACTCCCCTCAAAACAAAATGGATTGAGTAGTTTAGGAAAAAAAAAAAAAAATTTATCAAAGTCCTAAAAATATCAATAGCTTTATTCACAGAATTATTAAAAACATATCTACCAAATAGACAATAAAACCATAATAAATTCTTGTTATACAATTACTAATTTATGTTCAGGATGATTTTCTCGCAGTTTCTCTTCACATAATAATGCTAAGGTGTTACATAGAAGTTCTGCTTTATCACACCATTAGTATTATATGCACACAAATTGTATCACATACCAAACAATAAGAGGCATCTGCTCATGTTCAGGATCATGTACATGTTCAGGATGAAGAGCGTTAGCTCTGTGACTATTTACTACTTCTCCAAACTACACAGCCCTCCAGCACTCACCTTCCTAGCACATAGACATGGAGCTGTGTGGAAAGAAATGATGAATAACGGGAAAGCAGAAGGAGATGGCTTGCTGGCTCTTTGTGCAGGGAATTGCTGTTCTTGCTAAAATGAGGGAGGTTAACAGCCTGGGCCCCTATTGGCATGTTGGTTTGAATTTTTGTTGCATTAGGTAGTGTACAGGATCACGGGGTGGGATCTTGGATGGAAGGTACATTTCCCCTATATATGGACACTGGTCCCTTTAAACTGGTCTGGGAAAGGAGTTTGAGATTATTTTTCTGTTAGGCAATTTTGTTGATGTATTTTCGCTAGTTGTCACGGGACCTGGACTCCGGACTGAAGGGCAAGGATTAGGTGAGCCTCTTCGGTTCATCCGGGTACACACCAGGAGTTGCACCTGCCCAGCAGGAAGGTGGGATTCCCATAAAGGCTCAGGTGTGCAAGAGGGAGGGGGAGTATATTTCTCTCTTCCCTCTCAAATGATCAAACAGCTCTTCCGGGCAAATGTATATTGATTTTAAAAAGACAACAAACAATAAACAGACATCCACATTTAATTTAGTGAAGAAGAGTGACCATTTTCCCAAACTGCGCATGTGGTTCAAAGATACACAGGACTCCGTATTAGAATGTACTAAGTCCTGATGGCTCTTTACCAGCCTTTTTGTTTTATCTAGAGCAGAGGTCGGCAATCTTTTATGGCCATCAGGTCATTTCAGGGGTGGGCAGGAGCACACTAGGCTGGACTCTCTCTTGAGTCCCACACTAATGACTCAGCCCCCACCAGTAATGCATACAGAGGAAAGGGAATGTTCCCTATTTACCCCGGCGACGGAAGTTTTAACGCCGACTGGGGTAAATAGGGAAGGGAGCCACCACACGGAGGCTCAAGAGCCTCATGCGGCTCTGGAGCTCCGGTAGTTTGTTGCCGTTTGGCTCCACTGCAGGTTGCCAGTCGGCATTAGGCCAGATCCGCCAGGGGGCATTAGGCCCGAACACACTACTGGCTAGGCCTTATCTGGCTTAAATGCTTGAGTTAGCTGACCCCTGATCTAGAGTCTAATTATGCACAGTAATGATCTATATAAGATGAAGAAGTTTGTCACAGTACCAGGATTGTTTCATAATATTAAGCCCACAATATAGGACAAATAAAGTAAAAAAAGGAATTTAAATATTGTACCTGTATTGAAGTGAAGAAACACTACATGTAAGCAATTTGTAAATGAAATCTATATTGAATATTCTGTTGAAATAATAATTTTCAAAGGACAGTGTAATCTAAAGATTAGGCTGATGTAGGCAAATACATCAACAGAAGTCTACCATGGTTGGATCATGGAAAAGCATCTATAAAAGAATAGTTTGTCTTCATAACTATACACAAGGGCCCTGATTTATTAAGGCTCTCTAAAGCTACTTACACACCTCCGATGGTTCTCGCCTGATAATCGGATCAGGGCCAATATCAAACGAGGGTCTGGCATGTGTACAGCGCCTGTCGTCGGTCGTCTGAATGACAGTCCTGGCGGATCCACGGATGATGGACGACAAACGATCCTAATGCAAGAGAAGGGGGAAAGAGCCGAGCAGGGTGCCGCTCCATCATGCTCCCCCTCCCCTCTCCATAGAGCAGAATGTGATGTATGTACAGCGCTCCTTCATGCATTGTGCAGTCCTTAGTCAACAATTGCATGTGTGTATGCAGCATAAGGCTTTCACCAGTGAAGCTGGGTGATACAGAAAACCTGGAATGGATTTCCTAAAAGTCATTAGCTATTTGTTAGTAAATGTTTTCAATTCTGGACCAGATCCATTCCAGGTTTGCTGGATCACCCAGCTTCACTGATCAAAGTGTATTCTCTCCAGCCTTTGGGAACTTTAATAAATCAGGGCCAAGGTCTACAGCATTACTTCTAACTCTCTCGCATAGCAGCAAATATGGTTCAGTGGATGGCTGAAGAGAAAGCTATCATTACTTCCACCTCGGCCAAAATTGACCTGGAAAGTGATGGTTATAATGGCTTAAGCAGGTAATCACATAACTTGTATTTCTTTTTTTTTTGCACTTGTAAAATGATTTAAGGTTATTCTGCAATGTATGACTCTTGTAACATTTTTCTTGATATAGTGTAATCTTTGTGACAATAATAAATATAGTGTAATATTTGTGCACAATTTAAATATGTAAGAGAAGAAGACTGTCCTTCATTCATGATATGTATGAATATTTAGATTATAATAACAGTATTTAGGTTTATTTAGGCTGCTTGTCATCTTTCCCTGGACCCAGAGGTATTTCAGCAAATATGGCCAGCCCTGCTGCCGTTGGTAACATCAAGGTTGACAACGCCATTCACCATCTGGATAATGTAAAACAGACCCTGGCTGCCCTCAGCAAGCAGTACGCTGATGAACTTTATGTGGATCCGGAGAATTTTATGGTACATACATTTTCTACAGCTTAGTTGCAAAGTGAGAGTCTTAGTAAAGACCAGCAACCCATTGGGTGGTCCTGGGGTGCAGATCTAGTGGCCAATCTTGAACCCTGAACCCTGTCACAAGATCAAGGGAGTGACATCACATTGGATTGGAGGCTAATTAGCAGGTAAGTGCTGCTAAAGATGAGACATGATTATAAAGTGGTTGAGACAGTTTTTACACAGACAGTTACTTTGCTCTGAATATGCAATTTTTCAACAGTTCCATAGCACAAATTATTTATATACACATATAAATATATAAATAAATATATATATAGCCTTAGCTGAATTTATGGGAAAACATTACATATTGCTTATTCTGTACAAGTTATTAAAAGTAAAAAAGGTTGGCATTTAAAGCTTTATTATTATCATCTTTAATTTATATAGTGCTGACATATTATACAATGCTTTACAAAGTCCATAGTCATTTAACCAAGATTTCCTCAAAGGATTGTTATTTTGGACGGGAGCCTCCACTTTCATATTTTTGGCATGTAGGAGGAAATGAGAGTGCCTGGAGGAAACTCATACAAACACAGGGAGGACATAGAAATCCCATGCAGATAGTTTCCTGGTCAAGTGCTGCAAAGGCAAGAGTGCAAGTCCCTATACGTCCTAAAACATGATAACTAAATATTCAGATTTATATTTTATGAGTTTATATCAGCTTGATTAAAAAAGTAATAATGCCGTATGGTTACCCAGGGCTACTGTATAACTTTTTGCATTATCAAGTTAATCAGTTCAAAAAATGTTCCCTTTTAGCAAGAATTTGGAATTCAAGTGTACTTGCCAATTCCTTTATGTAGACTGGTGATTGCCCCCCCACTTGTGATCAATTGTTTGAAGTGCATTGCAACCCACCTCCTAGGCTTTTACTATTCTCTTATTTGCTTTTGTAGTGCTTTGCAACTCAGAAACCAAAACAAGCAAAGAAGGTATTTGAAGGATGCACCATATTTCCGCCATGGTCTTAGCTTCTCAGCTGCATAACAATTTATTTCAAAAGGTGAAGAGAAATCCACTGGTTGACAGCGGGGGAAACATTTGTGCAGGTTTTCTGCTTTCTTGTTGAAACAGTCACGCCTCTATACATAGGAAGGGCACCTTTATAAAAAAAATAAGTGGTAAACATATTCACCAAAAAAACAATATATACCAAAAAAATAAATATGGAAAATAACGCCAGACATTCACATTTCCTGTCCTTGTCAATGTATGTACTTCTCTATCTCTGTCATTATGATTTATTCTTTTTTTTTTATTATTCACAGCGTTTTACTAGCTCATCATTTTAGCTTTTAAACTGGTAGCTGAATTCAAACCCCAAAAGTTTGGACAAAGTTCATGAAAGTTTTGGTCGCTGCTCTGAGCCATGGTTATTACTAAATGTCTGTGGCATCATTTATATGTACTTTCCTAGCAATCATTGTACCATGAAAAATAAAATAAAAAAACAGACTTCTGAGGTTGTTTTTAGTTTCCTGCACCATGCTCATGTAATTAAATTTAAAATAGAGAGTCAAAAACAAATGTATGCATAAAAATAGTGCACACATATATATCTGGTATTTCTTATAGGATTGTTTCAAGAATTTCAAGTAGTGTAGTTTCAAGGTTTAAAACGTATATAGTCATTTCCTTTTGCTAGTACCCTATTTAAAATATTTCAGTATCCAATATGCTTGTGTAAGCATTTTTAGGCATTTGCAAGTGTGTAACAAAGTGGAAGTATTTGTGGTACTACAAGTGTCAGGAAGAGTTAAAGAATGACACAAAACACTGCGGCGCTGGCTAATTAAAAGTTAGTACTTATCTTTATTGGATGTGTACAATGGTCCAAAACAGCAAAAATTCCAGCAGCAAGATCACACAACTCGGTTTACCCCAGGGAGGGCCCATTTTCTTATCATCTAACTGGGAAGAGTCAGGCATGGAGATGTTGGTATTTCTTTACACATATCCAGAAAATGTCAGTGTCAGCACTTAATTCTATGAAACTGTAGTTAGTTATTGTAATAGTGTTAATTATACACTAATCTTAGCCAATCAGATTGTTACTTAACCATTGCTGGCTCATTATATTCAAACCTTCTTGTTACATTATAATGTGAAAAAAAAAACTTGCAATTGATCCGATGAGATTATATTATTGTATATTATTATTTATTACTTCTCATGGCCCATCAGGGCATAACAGTCATAACTTTCCCACCCCAACAAGTGTGGAAAGGGGGACACAAAATGTTCACAGGCCAGTTTACACAACTCTACCTGTACATCCACAACACACTTTTTTTGTATTCAACTTGCTAAAAAAGATTAACTCTTATGTAGCTCTCTAGTAGTAGCATCAAAAAGTCCCACCACTCCTGCTAAAAAAAAATATATATAAAAATTACCTGCTCGCATTCATTCATTCTGTATTAGGGTGCCACAAGCCCCCCCAGGGAAGCCGTCCTGTAGCATGAGGAAGTGAGGAAGTGATAAGCACAATCACACTGTTAAACATAGCCTACATTTTGTACATGTGTAAGTCTATGTGTACAATTACACATATATTAATATTGTGCATAGTGTTAAACTGGTATGTAAATGTCATTGTTTCACTTTACATTTCTGTGCTTTTATATATATGCAGCATTTATAAAAGACAGGACTGATGTATAAAACACGCATAAAGTTATATCAGCAGCACTAATCTGATATAACATGCCATGACATTGAAGTTTAAGTTTGCTTCTGAGTGATAACATAAGGTCAGAGGACAAGATAGGAGTTTTGCACAGGATTTAAGTAGCAATTGATAAACTGTAAAGCCAGTTATAGTGATCAAACATACGTTTCAATGTAAAAGCAGTAAAACTGTTACAAGACACTTAAGAAATTGAATAATAAAGTGTGTATGTAAAGTAAAGTAATGTTACCGGCTTATATTCAATACAGACTGAATTACATTAAAATTAGCATTCCATGCATAACACAGATAATAAAAGATACTGAGAAGGTTTAAAAGGTTAAAAATAAAAGGTATAAAAAAAAGCTGTAAAATGTATTGTTAGTGCAATGCAAACTGTAACATACAGTAGAAGCATTTCAAATTCCTGCACATTTTCTTAAACACCTATACATTGCCATATTCAATTTGAGTGTAACAGACAACACAAACTCAATGCATTTCACAATAAGCACAATGGCTTACCCAGGAGTGGCAGAAGTATACACTACAATATATAAGGGTGGTTTCTAATTTAAAATCATCCCTTTTAACCAATGTAGTGCATATATTGCTAAAGCCTGTGTTTCAACTTTATCCACTTTGT
The DNA here is from genome assembly GCF_032062135.1 of Pyxicephalus adspersus. Taxonomy (NCBI): domain Eukaryota; kingdom Metazoa; phylum Chordata; class Amphibia; order Anura; family Pyxicephalidae; genus Pyxicephalus; species Pyxicephalus adspersus. Next base: position 68,480,011 of record NC_092864.1, on the reverse strand, counting down.
AGAGGAATGGTAAATAGGTATATTGATCTACATGGCCTTGATGCCCAGTTCTACATGCATACGTGTTGGTATATCAGGCCTGTTCCTGAAAAAGTGTCTTCCCTTTGAGGTAGGTGCAGGGAAACATAATTGATATTTAAAGCAAAGAGAGTGCAGAGACTAAAGTGTCATATGTAGTGCTAACCTCATTTGTCTATCCATTTATAGATATGGTTTAATTTGTTTTTTTGTTGATTTTAAGGAGTCTCTGAGGAGTCTGTTGATTTAAAGGAGTCTCTTTCACTGACACTATCATTTTATTCTCACTGACACCAATATTGTAATTTATTTGATCCCACAGATGATGGAATTTTTTTTACGCTTTTTCAGGTATCCCAGGCCCTTTTTTGTCAGGCAAGCACAGTGTGAAAGGTGCTATGCTATACACCATACACAATAAAGATACATGCTCTTTATTAGGCATATCAGTCACCTTATTAGTTGGAGTGCAGACCATTGGGGTTCCCCACCTGTCAATTTATTGTTGCCAGCTATGATATAACGGTATTGATTTATTTTTGTTTAATCATTATACCCTCTTGTATTAATCTTTAAGTACAGTTGACAATCGAAAATCCGTCCATAATCCGGTTCCTTCAGTTTTCTGGCATGAATTTCGGATTGCATTTTCAATACAGGGACTGTAGTACACTGTGTGGCCACTTATGTTTTGATGGCGCTGTTCTGCAGAAACAGCAGGTCTTGCTTGCTAAACTAAATACACATTGAGACGTCCCTGCTGCCTGCTCCTTGGAACTGTGCCAGATGTGTGGAGGTAAGTATAATCTTCAAAAATCCGGAATTTTTGAAAATTTGGAGCACCAAATGTCAACTGTATGGATTTAAAGTTTTTATTGCTTATGTGGGAGATCATTGGGGAATTTTATGTGTCACCAATATAAAGTAGAATCATCTCTAACAGGGCTACATAAATAAAGATATTAATGTTAAAACATTTGTAAAACACACTGAATGGGTACAGGATCACCGGACAAATAAGCACCTCCTAACACCGACTTTAATACTTTGGGGCCTTTGACCTAAAACAAATTTGCATATCAGGAGAGTCAAAGAAAAGTTTTAGGTAGCGTTATGTATATGTCCTGTCATATGTCTGACTAAAAGTAATCTAAAGTTTAGGACAACAAACTGGCAACTAATACTACTAAAGAAATGTTAGCAGTGGTAAACCATAGAAATTTATACAATTGAACCTAATTAAATATATGGTAGTACACAAGAATGCACAATTACATTATTAAAATTGTGCTGCTGGCAAAATCAGCTGAAGATTATTATGCTAATATTTTGTTTTACCTTTCATCTATCAAAATGCTAATAAAATACTATATAATGCCATTCATTTTATATACCTGGTTTTAGATATAGTGGCATCATCACCACTTCTCTGGTGAAAAGGACTGACAGTGGGCTGTGTATAAGTTTCTAGACAGAAAGCTCTGGTAGCTCCCATATGTTATGCTCAGACCCCAATGATTAAAAAATACTGAAATCTATAAAATTGAAAGATCTTGGCCAGAGCTGGGAAGGGATAAATGCCCATCATGCAGGAAATGAGGTTGGCTTTATGTGATTTGCTGCCGTTTCTGTTACACACTGTGATAAGCTGTATTAGACATAGGAAATCACAGACTAAGCTCCAACCTGGCTGTATCACACATCTCAAGGTCTTTTCATCATTGGCAGCGATTATCTGCAATCAAAGTTTCTGTCACCAAATTAGTTCCAAATTTTTAAATCTCCCTAACATAAGAAATTGATATCATCTCTAATATTACCCAAATACTCTCTCTATAAGCATCCCTGAGGAAGCAGGTTGGTGAAACGCGTCGGGTGGAGAAGAAACACTTGGCTCCTCTTCTTTAATATATCTATGATTTAGGAGATAAAATGTTTAGTACTTTGGTTATCCAGCCCGGATTTGAATGGGGTAGACCTTTTACCATTGTTTTCCCTGTGTGGAACCCTTTCTATTATTGTTTGACCTACCAAGCTTTTTCTATATGTGTATATATGTATGACTACAATACGCACAGTTAGAGACTTCCATTTATGATACAGACTCAGACTAGTGTGTTGTTGTACCCATAAGAGGGAAAGTAAATATGTAACCAAGTGGTTGTATTAGCCCAAAACATTCTGAAAGGTTGGCAAAGATTTTAGATGTCTTTGTTTGATATAAACCATGATGGGAAGTCTTTTTTGAATTTTGAATATAAGGTACCTTTCACTCTTGCAATAGAAAACCATAAAGTTAGCCGCTTCTAGCTGCCTAGCTAACCGCTGCTATGGACCCATAGGTTTCAAATCACTTTATCCTCCAGGGGAAAAATGCAACCACATGGCCAGAAGCAATATGTTGTTTCCACAAACCATGCCACAACTGCAGGCCAACCCATGTCCAATGGTACCCAACCTCTCCCATTTAGTTGAATAGGAGCAGTGTGGCAGCTGAGCCTGCTGCACAACGTTGCTATCAACTGCCACTCATTTACGACCCTTAGCATTCTGTGCTATCTGTTACCAGTGTACTGAATAGAAGTATTTGGAATGGCATGCCGAGGTCCCTACCTTTTTCACTTGTCATTTGATACTAATCTTTCACAAAAATTACAAAACATGCAAGAGTTAAGTGAACAATGAGTAGTTGAAGAGAGTTGCTGACCAACAGAAGATAATAGTTTTGTGTTGTTTTGCACTGAGAGTCAGATAGCACTGTAGAGATGCTGAAAGTGCAGATTTTTGTGAAGGACTTCTAGACACATACACCCTTTTTGTATTCAACACAACTTTTCATTATTAAATTGTATAGTTATTGTAGCTGTGTTGAAAAGTTTACATTCAAAATCAGATGAACAATTTTTAATAAAGTGCAAATACTGTTCATTTTATTAGCTGTTCTTCATTATAGTTAAAATTAAAATATTATTATGTATGATTATTATTATTATGTATATGTAGTATGATGTTATTATGTATATGTATTATGATGTTTATGTATATATGAAGTATGATATAGTGGTTTAAAGAAAAAGCTAATTTTGGGTAAAATATTTACATAATTAACAGATATTTATAATTTATAAGATCATTCCTAAACAAGACCCCTAGCTTACCCACATGCTGATTGTATAGAAGACTACATAATATTCAATATTAAAGCAGACCACACTCTGTGTCTCAGCAATTCCCACAGGCTTTATTGCTGGAATTTCCAGCTGTCACTGGTTCGGCACTAAGCCAAGAAGCTAGACATTTGACTTGAAAACATCTGCCCATACAAATTTCTTTTTAATCGACTACTAAATGTGTAATAAATGTCTGTGTGTTAGATACAAACTGAACGTATTGTCTAGGTTTGTCCTTTTATACCATTGTTCTGATAAACTTAAAGGGGACCTAAACTCAGAATTTTTACTTTACATAAAAAGGGTGCAGCACCTCCCTGATACATAGGTATACCGAGAGCGCCCAGCGGATACCTGGACCCGATGGAAGAAACCTCCAAAACGATAGACTAATCTGTGGGATTAAAGGTGTGTTTTTTTTTTGTTTTTGGTTTAGTTCTGCTTTAAGGAAGATTATACTATGTATTGTCACCCTAGCCATATATACCCCAGTTCTGGTAATTCTACTGGCTACATGGAACACTTAGGCAATCATTTCTAGAAGGGCATTAGAAGAATCTTTCCTGTGTCTAGTGTGCCACCTAGAGGTGAACTGTGAATAAACCCCACTTCATTCTTCTTAGCAAACAGCCAACAGAGATAAGTGATGTTCCTGGTACTTTTTGCACTAACAGTTACATTTTCATGACACAATCAATAATATAGGACCATACAGCTGTACCTCCAATATTATTGAAAACACTTTTTAAATCAGTATCAGTTTTATGACCATCCTTGGTTGGTGATTCTTTTATTTCCCCCTCCCATCCCAGAGCCTACTTCTCTGCCCCTTATATAATCAACTTTCTCACTTTTAATCTATCTTGTTTTACTTTTAAACATTTTTCAGAGATTGTTGTCTTTTCTGCTCTTTTAATATAATGCTAAACCTTTGTATCAGTACTGCTTGGACCATAAAAAAGTAGGGGTGACCCAGGAAAGCTTGTCTAGGAAAAGTAACTTAATGCAAATAAAACAAGTATCACAGAGAGTAATAAACTCTCTGTGATACTTTCACCCAGTTTTACTGATAAAAGTGTATTCTCTCCAGCCTTGGGGAGCTTTCATAAACCAGGCGTTATGTGTCAATATATATTGCTGTGTAAAGAAGCTAGAGATAAAGGATTGTTGTATATTGCTGCGGCGCCAATTCTGATGATCTATCCTTCCAAGGCAAATGTTACTGTTTTCATCAAAAAAATGTATCTGTTGATAGATTGTTATAGAACTTAATTGTACAGATTTTTAATTATTGCAATAAATAGTTTATTTTTATTTTTAAGTGTTGGTACTGTTTTGGTCCAGAAATCCCTGGGGTTAATAACTAAAACACAAACAACCGAAGTATTGTCAAAACTTTTTGCAAACTTTGAACATCTTTCTTAAAGTTTTTAAAATGCTCTTTACTAAAAATAAAGACATTAAACATCAATCGAGTACAATCTGTCACTTTAAACAAGCATAGTGTAATACCTAAGCAGTCTAATAGCATTTTTTTAACCTTGAAATTCATATGGCAAAGTCACTATCTCTGCTGTATTTTGCAAGACCTATCCTATGAAAATTACTGCACAATGCAGTATCCTAAGTAATGGCTTCCGTGTAAATAATATTAATATATATATAATATATATTATATTATATATAATATAATGTAAATAAACATAATTGATACAATATGATATGTTGTAACAGCATTAGTTGCACAAAATATTTATGTTATCTTTTTTTACATAACTGCCAAAAAACTTTTTATTAAGAATTTTGTTTTGCAATCTCTTTATATACCTTGGCTACCCTCTAACAAGTATCTCATTGATCTACTTTTCCTTTTAAGGTATTTTAAGGTAATCAGCTGTTTTTATATATTTATTGTTTCTGTTTCATGCCCAAAAGACAGCACTCCAGTTAAACCTGTGCTTGCTATGCCCAGATTGGAGCTGATGATTATTTTAGAAACTGTTCATTTTTTTCCTTTGGTAGCAATCATATTCATTTAGAACCTCTGAAATAATATTTAATATTTTCAAGTAAATATTCCTAGCTGAAGGATACACTTTTCATTTATAAAGAGATGATCTCAAAAGGTGAATACAAATTCCATATATACCATACTGTTTTTTGTACCCTTTTAGTTCCACAACACTTTTTTATGAACTGGTCCCCATATCATATTATTGTAACAATTATTTATGTTGTGAACTTTGTAGATGAATGAGATGTATCTGCTGCAGGGAACTATTATTACATTACTATATTATTATAATCAATATTATTATTATTATTATTATTATTATTATTATTAATAAAAAACAGGATTTATATAACACCAACATTTGTCAGGGAAAATCATAGAATATTTGGATTGGTTGGCATTTCAGTAATTTTATTGCTAAAAGCTATGCAATTCAATTGCCTGATCTTAATTAGATATAAAGCCACCTCCCGGCTTCTGGTTGCTTTTCGTTTCTGCTCTAAACTTGACAACACATGTGCCATGTAGCCTAAAGCTCGACTCTGTCCGGTGGTGCCACACACACTGAAAGTGGCACCATGGAGCCAGTGGTGAAGATGGCGGAGCCCATCCCTGCAGCGATGATTGGTCCTGCACATAATAAATATGTGCCATAATTGCTGTGAAATGGCAGAAGCTCACCAACCATCCGAGTATAGCTCCGCTTTAGGAAAATAACACCTTTTCACCATCTGCTGGTGGAAAAGTAAATGACACCATCTTTTCCCTTTCTTATCCTGCCCAAGATCTTTAACCCTCCTAGCGTTCCAATTCTCTCCGTATTTCCATGCAAAAAGCGTTGTCACCAGGTTATAGAGCTCTTTTAAACTTTTTATATTTTTCCCCTTTGGCAGAACCTTTTGAATTGGCATGACTATTTTTTTTAAAACTATGATGATTTACCCAAGGAAGAAAAGGCTTTCCTCATCCATTTATATTTTCTGTTATTGGTGAAAAAGGGGAGAGTTTAAATCTTTGTCATGTAATATTACTAGCTCCTTACTGGGGATATTTTTCTCAAGTTGCTTTCCCAATTCCAGGTTTTGAGCTTGACAATTATGAGTAGAAAAAAATTCTCTTTAGGACAGTAACTAGATATTTTATTACTGTAGTTTTTGTTATTGTATTAAATCATTAAACTAGTGCAGCAGTCACCAACTGGTGCTCCACGAGAAATCCTTGCTGGTCCATGGCTGTGGCCGGTGCGCCAGGAAAGTACCCCGCTGGGGGGGGAGCACTGGCCAGAGCTGTGGACCATGTCCACCGTATGGATGGCAGGCTCAGGGCGGTGAGCAGGTTCTGTCTCTGGACATAATCCACCTTCCATAATCCACCTGGGAGAGTGGTCGAGTTCTGGCATCATGACGTCACTTTGGGGGAAGTTTCTTCCCCTTTGAATGGGCATGCTACGTCATGGCATGCATAGTAGTTGAAAGCTAGGTTACAAGTTTAAGATATGGGAGAATTTCTATAATTTTCATAATTCCCACAACCCATTATTATCCTATGGACCGGCCACCTCTACAAAAGGCTACATACCATGCTATCTATGGTTTTTGTATATGTATAAAACCATACATATTTTCAGGTTTCACATGGGCTCCTCCATCAATGAACATGGGAAAGAAGCAGGTAGGTAGGTAAATGTTACACACAAACCCTACAAAAACGTGGAGCCTCCCTTCAGCTGTCATTTTAGTGTTATCATTTTTACTACTGGTCAAGACTCTGCTATCAATAAAGGACTGGAAGTTGTGTTATGAATTGGTTGGTGAAGGAGGGATCTGTGTAAAGACTGGGAACGGTAGTTTTCCGCATTCAGGCGGGCAAGCTGTATACTGGGATTTGTCACTGCATTAATAGGATAGGAATTAATTGGTTGCCACATTCAAAAATTCACAATTGTGAGGCCAAGACAACTTAGTCCACATCCTTTTGCAATCTCACAGTTTGTTCACTTTTTAAACAGGAATTCTTTTACATAGGGGCAATTTCTTTAACCCCCCACCAAAAGAAATTTCCCTGAATCATCATTTTTTCAGTAAGTTTTTTACAATTGTACTATTCATGGTTTTATCTAGGTGACAAAAAGTTTGTGTCACTCTTCTGAACACCCCAAATATCATGTACTCAATTTCAGTAACAAAGTGTATATAGTTGTACTGTACATGGCAAGTTTGATCTGGGGTGGAGTGCTGTAAAAAGCTTTTTCTGTCGCTGTATTGAACCCCACAAGATTTTGCATAGTGCTTTGTGTGTTTTTATTTTAGCACTAAGAAAGTTTGTATTGTTCTACATGACTCTGAGGTCAGTTTACCTGACACCAATGATCTTTTTAGCTATCTGTAAAGGTGGCATTCTTCCCACTGCCCAGCAATGTAAGAGGTATTGACCACCACACTAATATATTGTGAGCTGCGGTAAATATAATAATCATAGAAGGGATTCTTTGAAGCCCTGAAGTTATTGCAAGAGTCCCCTTGTTGAAAAGGTTGAGAAACACTGATATGGAGTGACAGATGATAAGAGCTAGATAACGCAGCCACAGATCACACCAAGACAATTGTATATCATGCACATAAGCATATTTCTGACTGTATGGCTGCTCCTTACAAGATATCTGTGTTGTGTTGCTAAGAAATGCTTACATCTTAATGATGTGTTGCATCTATTGTTTGAAAGATAACAATTTGTAGCTTGCCTGTAGTTGAAATGTTATCATTGAATTGAATTACAGTACATAGCTTTTAGCAATAAATTACCTAAAATATTAACAAATACAAATATAAACTCTGCTTTTACTTAAAAAAGTGACAGATGATAAAAACTAGAAAGACGGGTGAACATGAGAAGCACTGTATAATAATGACATGGGACGGGGTGAAAGTGGCAGCCTGTCACGGATGGATAAAAGATATATTATTGCAGCTATGTATTCATATTAATATGGTAAATGTATTTTTAAATTAATGTACCTGAATGTGCCTTGATATCCAATCATTGCAATCTTATCTAATGTTTTAGAAGCGGGGGGAGAATATATTCATATACATGTGAGGACAATAAACTTGATGATTCTTGATGATTCATCAGAGCATTACCACATCAATGTGCAGGTGTTTTGTACTATGCAACCAGCAAGCTTTGGGGTGAAAAGTTGGTAGGGTTGAAGAATTTATTATTTTCCTGTCTTAAACTGTAAAGCTGACCATACCATGGCCATGATCTGAATGTACAATCTATTTTGTGTAGTGCAAGACCCTGTCTAATGTTAACTAAATAGCATAGATTGTATAAATGTAATTTTACATTGTTTGGATTACTCTGGCGGTATTCCGGAGTGTGGCTCAGGGTGGATTTTCCATACCAAAAGCAGTAACCCCGAGCCACACTTGGGGTAGAATTGCCAGGGAGTTTAAAAGTCTTACCTGGTTCCCACGTTCCACTGGTGTCCACCAGCAATGCCCGCAGGGTCCTCTAGCGATGTCTGCGGCCCCTCCAGCAATGCCCGCAGGGTCCTCCAGCGATGTCTGCAGCGTCCTCCAGCAATGCCCGGCATCTGTTTCCCCTGGCAGTGCCAGCACGGGAGGATTTTTATATGTACCGCTTTTAAAAATCCTCATTATTCATACCACCAGGGAGGCTAAAGAAGATTCTACAAAGAATACAAATCAATTAGAATGTACAGTGTTGTTGGCACAATATACCAATGGAACCCGGGTTCTTTCTGTTTCACCACAATACTATTTTGGAGAGGGTTCCATCATCAGGCACTTCATTATTGCTGCCAACTCCTGTAATCCACAGTATTGGAAATCAATGGCTACCCCAAACGTTGGTTTATAGCTACATAAGGTAAATGATAGAAGATCTTACGGCTAGTGCCTGAGGTACCCAGGACAAACTCAATGCTATGTGTGGTAGTTGGACATATTATAGGGAAACACGGGAGTTTAAGTGCCACCTGGATCCCGTCCTTTCCTGACATGTTTATGTGATATTAATATGCTATATTTGAGCTATTACACATTACTGGACTATTTGGTCAATAAATGACTAATAAAATTATTCAAATACTTAATGCTGTGGATATCACCGATACTGATGTTCTGTGATGTTAATTTCTTTCCATGTTTTTAACTGTTTCATTAATGTTATTACTCTGTTAAACCCCGAAAACTTTGAAAACTTCAGAATGTTTACAAAAAAGAATGTACAGTGTTCTTAACAGACAAAGTGGTATCATACATGTGCCGTGTTACATGGCTGTTTAAATCTCAGGGATGATTGTACAGTATTTTATTATTGTATTCAGCTGTTTGAATGGAGCTTTAAATCCTATTCAAAAAACATTATACCTAAAGCTATATCAACCCAGGCATATGAAGCAAAATGACAAATACTAAAGTAGTCATAGAAATTAAATGAAAATTCCATAAAACATAGCTCTGATCATAATAAAATGTTTCTGCCAGATGCTTGGTCTAAAAACATTCACCTGGCCCTCGCATTGATGTTGTCGAATTATGTGCCCTAAGGAACAAAGATGTATTTAATAAAGTGGTATGATTTGAAGAAACAAATACACTAATATACAAATATACTAAAATGTGGCCAAACAAGCAGATCTTTGTATGTGCATGTATTTCTAATAACTTCTAATATTCTTTTTGTGGCAGCAGGTAGGAAGCACAGAAACAGTCTTTCAGTAAATTGTTCATCCATGCGAGAGTAAGAATAATTTTCTGCTGACTTTCTCTTATCTTTCAGGGCACTGAGCGTGTTGTTTCTTGGTGATATGATGAGATAATACAGCCAGTTACACAGACACACAAGACAATTGTATATCTTGCATATAAGCATCTTTCTGACTATATGACAATACTGCAATTTAAGGATATGTGTTGTGTTGCTGACAAATGCTTACATCTTAATGACGTGTTGCAGCTATCTTTTGAAAGATAACAATTTGTGCCCTGAACGCTTAAGTAGTTGAAACAACAATATCTATTATAGAACAGACAATTGACTTGCATAGCTTTTAACATATGCAATAATAAATAAAAAATAAATTAATAATGAAGAAGGTAGCAAAATGATGTATAGGTGTGCACCTAGTAAACAAATATTCACACACATATATGTGCTTCAAATGCTGAGAGGTATTTTCAGACTTTATTTGCAAAAACTCCAATACAAAGCACAATTGTGGGGTTTTCCCTCACAGAGAATCCGTGTCATTACAAATGACAAATTTAGCTTCTATTGGTCCCATAGACCTTGCCAGGCCCGGGCAGCATGACGCCTTTTCAATTGAGCCCCATAGCTAGCTGCTTCAGAGCCATTTTCAATTCCTGGTTTGGAAAAGGGATGGGAAACCTGCTCCACTCATCCCCTCCAGGACACTCCAGGCCTGAAAGGCAGCAAATATTTATCAATATAATTATTTACGGCCCTATCCAGGCCCTGTAATCCCTTTTCCAGGTCAGAATAAGGTAGATGATATTGACACATTTATTTTTTCTACATTTTTTCTATACAGATATACAGTTTTCCCTTGCAGGGGATAAATGTCAATCACAACATGACCAAAAACACAAACTTTAGCCTTCTGTCTACTCACAGGCTGCACACAGCTCTTATACCTGAGCCATACCTGGCCCCAGGCTGCAACTACCCCGATTCAGAGCAGGTTCCTGGCCCGCCAATTCCTTCCAGGACCATCTGGGCTTTGATCCCAATAAAGCTGCAATTCTACTTATCTCCTTATCCAGGCCCTTTAATCCCTTTTTCAGGGAAAACTTAGGTAAATGATGCCAAATATCTTCCACACATTTGGCATCACATATTTGATTGTATGTTTGGAGTCATTTGTCCTGGTTAAAAAAAAAAAAATGATGGTCTCACTAAGAACAAACCAGATGGGATGACATGTCACTTCAGAATGCTGTGGTAGCCATGCTACCTAATCCCACCTCTCCCTCCATGCTTCATTGTGGAAACCACAAATAAAGAAACCCACGGCTCCAAAAAATCCCAACGTTGGACTCAATAGACCAAGTACATATTTCCACTGGTCCAATATCAATTTGTTATGTTTCTTTGCCCAAGCAGATCTTTTGGTTGTTCTTCCTCAGAAATGGCTTCTTTTCAGCACAGTAAATAGGACTATTCCCTGTATACCAGCCATACCTCTATTCAACACAACTGATGGTCTAAAAAACTTTAGGGAGGCAGGAAATTCCAGAAACTAACTTTTGACAAGGCATACCTGGTAATAGAAAACTATTCCAAGTGTATCTGATGAGGAAATGCCAGAAAAGTGCAAAACTGTCATCAAAGCAAAAGGTGGCTACTTTAAGAATCTAAAATATAAAGCATATTCTGGTTTGTTTAACAATTTCTTGTTTAAAGATATATTCCATATTTGTTACTTTTTTGTTTAAAGCTATATTCTATATGTGTCCTTCATAGATTAGATGTATCCAATAATACTCTACAATGTAGAAATTAAATAAAATAAAAAAGTAATGAGAAGGTATGTCCATTTTTTGACTGGTTCTGTATATACAGTACATATACTGCATGTTGTGATATTGAAGCAATAATGGGGCATTGTTCTGTGCATGGCAATAACTATATTATGGAAACTGTCAGCTGTTTATTTCTCTAGTGGTTGAACTTGATGGACGTATGTCTTTTTTCAACCTAACCTACTATGTGATTGTATGTTTAAGGATTCTATACAAAATTCAAAGCAATGACACTGCCCACCACCAATTGTTCTGATTAATAACACTAACTAATAAATATTTAACTGTATATTTTTATGTCATATCGGCCATGTTTGACAATTTATTGTTTTTGTACATACATTTTACTAAACATTAATGTGATTTGCTGAAAATTCATCAAAATGTATCCTAAAAATGTATGACCTATTGAATATTTAACAAGTATAGTTTCAATTTTCAATAGAAAGTTGGAAGTATTCTGGATTTAAAATGATTTTACTGTTGTCCAAAAGTCATCTGGGTGGAAGAGGATTTGTATTCTATTTATAAAGTAGGCAATCTGAACATTTCCTTCAACATTCCTTGGTGGGAATCAGTTACTGCCATTGAAACACATAAACCTAGATAATTCTCTCAAGGAAACGTTTAAGGGAATGTCAGACCCTCAGGGCCTTTTTCAGGTTTGAATCTTGGCCAGGACATTGTATGTTTCCCCCCTGTTTGCATTAGATTTCTTCAGGCACTCCATTTTCCTCCTACATCCTAAAAATTTCTTTTTAAGTAAATTGGTCTTATACTGTGTTAATGACTATTGTAGGGATTGTGAGCCCATTTAAAGGACAAATTATAGAGATTGTAGCATTGCATAATATGTCAGCCCTATATAAATATAAGATAATAATATGAACTATTTCTCTTTAAGCTACAGAAAAGAGTTGAGAAGGCAGCTGTTGCTACTGTTTCAGTTTTATATGACTCCAGGTTCTCCCCGTGTCTGTGTGGGTTTTCTCAGTGTACTCCGGTTTCCTCCCACATCCCAAAAACATGCAGTTAGGTTAATTGGCTTCCCCCAAAATTGACTTTAGACTGTAATATTGACATATGACCATGGTAGGGACATTAAATTGTGAGTTCCTTTGAGGGACAGCTAGTGACATGATAATGGACTTTGTACAGCGCTGCATAATATGATAGCGCTATATAAATATTGTGTAATAATAATAATATGACAGCTGAGGCACAAAATGAGAAAACAAGGATTACTGGGACAGGTAGACATAGGCAGCATTAAAAGGTACACAGTTTCTAAAGCTGTGTACAGTTGCTCAAATATAGCCAGTAGAGATGTTCATTAATGATTGCTTCCAGTAATCATAGAATGAAACATGTTTTGTACACACAATATTGTTTGTTATAGGGAAGGGGGAAGATGAACTGGTGGTGCCCTGCTGTACCCTCCTCATTAGGAAACAGCAATTAATTCTGTCAGTCATTATTTCTGATGGCAGAACATATCACCAAACAATGTTAGTGGACTACTGAACCGATGATAGATTTTTGTCTTAGGAAATTTATAACATTCATTTCATGCAAAGAATATCCACTGTCTATATACAGCTTATCACTACCCCAATAATTGTGTGTCTCAATCCATAGTAACAGGATCAAATATTCCAGAAAGGTCCTCATAATAGATACAGTCTATCATATTGAATTTGGCTTAGATATTTGGTACTTTGAAATGCAGACATGAAGAGAAAGCATTCTTTATCTATGTTATCCCCCTTCTACACTATCTAACCCTCTCACTCCACTTTAAGCATTGATAGCTGCTCTTGTTTCATATTCCCCAAATGATGACAATGACAGAAGTGACAAAAAAAAGCTGGGTCACATTTTCTACTTTCTAATTCTCATATACCTTCTGAATACTTCTTATCATTCTGTATACAACGCCAAAGAAAACAGAGTCATATCAAAAATTGATAGGAGAAGAAAAGTTTTTCATTGTTACCAAACAATAAATTCTTTCTAGTCCTGGGGACAAATATTTAGCCCTTATTTAAATAGATGGCTGCAGTCTGGGTTACAGGGTGGTTATTTGCTGGCTTAAACCCAGCTAACCATAGGAGTAAGCACTTACCCCTAAATGAGAACAAATTCTTTTTATTCACAGGGGTAAGGATTTTCCTCTAGACTAAACTATGGTTGGGAAAGTGCTTGCCGCTAGGGTTAAAGCAGACAACCAGACACCCTGTAACACTGACCACACTGTTCCATAAATATATATAAGTCACAATTTCTTTTTTAATTTCCAATGTGTCTTTAGTACATAAGTAATTAGGACCTTTTCCCCATGAGAACACAGACAGCAGTGAGAACCCTACCAAGGGTCTTACAGTTTCATTAATATTCATAGTAATTAATAAATAATTAGTAAGCATGAGTCCCTTTGGCTGCTAATATTTTTTTAAGGTTTAAAGTCATGGGCAACAGTTTTAATTTAACTGCACACATTTCAGGGAAACTTTTCAGTAATAATTAGACATGTGTGTATATTTTATTTCCTTTGTGCAAACTGTCAACTTCCAAATGATCTGACTAACAGTGTTGGAAATATCTGTTCTTAGTACACTTTACTACAGAGAGGCCATTGTGATTATTGAGCTCTGCTATGACTACCAGTGCACCCATAAGAAAATACAGACTTCATTTGCTGTTCACAAACTAAGTAAGTTCTGTAGAGACTTTGTGTAACACAATACGGTCAATTTTGGAAAAATGATATCATATAATATCTCTAAGGTGGGACATTAAAAATTGGCAACCAGGCAGGACTTTTTTGCAAAAAGGGACAGACAATCATAATGGCCAAAGAGCAGGATTAGGAACAAAAGAAAGGGG